>NC_056750.1:517217014-517517014 GCF_019279795.1 Protopterus annectens
CTACCCTCAGTCGGCCAGAATTCCAAAGTCTATGTCCGGCGTCGGTTGCTGTCGCCTCTTCCCTGACGTCAGTGCGCCATGGGTATAAACAATGCAGCCGACACCATTTTCTTCAGTCTTTCTTGCCACGCGGTGCCCGAAGCAAAAGCAGTTTGGCCAACTCCTGAGATTTTCCAATTCGAATTTCAGAACCAAAGTCTTCAATAACTTCAAGTACCCCGTTGGGGAAACTTTTTTTCTTGCTCCAGACCGATGTCAGAAAAAGTTAACAATTGTATTTCTTGTGGGAAGCAAATACTTCATAAGGATTTTCATTCTTACTGTATTCCTTGCCTAGGCCCTGATCAAAATGGTGCTAGCTGTCGGTTTTGTGCTAGGTTTAACCAACGCACTATTAAGCGTTGGTTTGATTTTGCATTTCATTACTTTGGCTGAAGATTTAATTATATAATGCCGTCGGACCAGCCGACATCCGGAGTTTACAAAAAACGCAAGGACAAGGAAAAGGATAGGCATCCGAGCTCCAAAACAGACTAGGCTTCTGCTAGGCCAGTCGCCGCTTCTCAGTGAGGTGCTTTCACAGCCCCTGGCGCCCGCTACCTCAGAGCCACAGGCTGCTTCCGACTCCCACGTGGAGCCGACTGGGCCTCTGGATACTCTCAAGGTATTGGACACTCGGAAATCATTTCCTCAGATGTGTCCGGAGCCGCTGAGCAGGCATCTGCTTCTGAGGGTATCTTCAGACCTACACAACTATATATTAAGCCATCTTCAGCTTCAAAGACTAAAGCAGCTCTAAAGACAAAGAAACAAGTACAGCATTTTCCTACTCAGACTTCCATGCCTAAAAAACAGATGCTCAGAATGGCCGAAGACCTAATTACTTTGAGCAGCGGCTCCCATCCCCCTTCTAAGAGGCCTAGGCAAGAGACAGAGTATGATTTTTCTGATCAGGTTTCTATTTCCTCTGATTTCTCTAATGAACAGGATTACTCCATGCTTCTCTATGAGGATTCTGATGCTGAAGAATCCATTCCTTCAGCCTCTCCTCCTGAGAATTATTCTTTTGGGGAAACCCTGCATACCATGGAGCCATTTCCACTGGGAGAGCCAAGATTATTCTGAATCTAAGAAAAGGCTCAGAGACTTTCTGCTACTTCCTCAGTATAGACCCCTTGCTATTCCACCTATTTTAGACATTGTAGATGATGTATTTTCAGAGTCCGGCCTGTCCCCTGACTCTTTACCCCCTGCACCTGCAAAGCTAGACAGATACTACAGGGTTCTGGATTCTCATAAATTCCTATATAAGAACCCCGCTGCTGACCCCAAAACTATATCTCAAGGTCCCAAAGGGGTTAAAGCTTCCACTGCAAAAAACCCTGTCCCCTCTGATAGGGATTCTAGGGCTCTAGACAGATGGGGGGAAAAAGTCTACACTTCTGCTACCTTGGCTGTAAGGGCTTTAAATTGTCAGTTTCATATGCTTAAATATCAGCAGTATTTGATGTCACTGCTTAAACAGAAATTGTTGACAAATACTGAATGCTCAGAGAACAAGGAATTGCAGGATTTATTGCATGCAGCTGAACAAGTGGGAAAGCATACTTTGCAATATGGTTGATTCATTGGAGGCCTCTTGCAGGGCTGCTGCTACAGGTTCTCTTATTAGAAGGCATGCTTGCTTAAAGGATGCCTGATCATGTTAAAGCAAAATCATTAGATGCACCATTGCAGCATGATACTTGTTTGGTACTAAAGCAGAAGAAGTGTTGAAAAAAATGGAGGATAAAGCAAAATCCATGCAGACAGTCAAGGATTTCTTACAGATACAGCTACCCAGGTTTAGCAGAAACTGGCCTTCTAAATATTGGTCCTTTCCAGTGCGGGACAGACCACAAAGAGGCAGATAGAGGCATCCTAGAGGCAGATCTCAGCCCCAAGGCTCATACAGGCCTAAACAATGGGGTGCTCCTACCTCCAAAAGCGGAGAAGACAAATCACAACCTTACAGGAAACGATCCCAATGACTTTCCTGTGCCAGATCCAAGCACTTTACTTTTGATAGCCCCCTTAGGGGGAAAACTAGCACTTTTTTCATCAAATTGGTAAATGGTTACCCAAGACAAATGGGTCCTGAACGTAGTGTCCCAAGGCTACAGGTTCCATTTTCACACTCTACCAAGGTCAAAAGGTATGCCAGACCTGCCACACAATCAATGGGCAGAGGCACAAAAACTAATTACAGCCCTCATGGACATATGAGGGCCATTCAGCAAGTACTACAACAAGAGCAGGGGCAAGGATTTTACTCCAGACATTTCCTAGTACCCAGAAAGGACAGAACCTGGAGACCAATACTGGACCTATCCATACTAAATACGTTTCTGGAAGTTCCAAAATTCAAGATGTTGACTCTACAGCAGCTAACGTTGGACCTAAAAGAGGCATACCTGCATGTCCTAATCAGACAGTCTTGCAGAAGATACCTCAGATTCATAGCTGGCTCAATGCATTACCAATTCTCTGCACAGCCCTTTGGCTTATCTACTGCACCCAGGGTCTTCACAAAATGCCTGGCACCATTAATTGCGTTTTGCAGACAGAGGAATTCAAATATATCCCTACTTGGACGACTGCCTAATTCAAGCAGAGACCAAAGATATTCTTTTAAAGCATCTGGCGTCTGTAAAAAGATTACTAACTGGCCTATGGTACACAGTAAACGAAAAGAAATCAAAACTAGTGCCCTCTCAAGAGATAATATTCCTGGGTGCAAGCTTAAAAAAAAAAAAAAAACTGCCCAGATGGCTTATCTCACACCAGACAAACAAAAGCAACTGACTTCTTACTCCAAGAAATTGGCAACAAAAAAACCCTTATCTGCAAGGAAAATCCTGCAGGCCCTGGGTTTCATGGCATTCTACTAATTCTATATGCCAGGCTGCTTATGAGGAAACTACAGTGGTATCTAAAAAGTGTTTGGACTCAGCATTGCCACAGCCTGGAGACAGTAATTGCACTCATTCCCTGCCTACAACAGGAGATTCGGTGGTGGGCAGAAGCCTGGCACCACAACAAGAGTCTGCCATTCAGTTTAACCACAGCCAGACAGGCACTAGCAACGGATGCATCAGATTATGTTGGGTTGGGGTGCTTGGCTAGGCTTATAAAGGCTCTAGTAGTTGTTAGTCTAGTAACAACCTATGAACAGTAACTCTGGACAGGTAAGTTGTCAAGCCCACAGCCCCCCCCCCCTCCCAATTCCCCTGAGAGGCTTAACTGTTTAGAAGACTCTGTTCATAGGTTCATAGGTAGGTACTAGGCCTACATAAGCCTAGACAGCAAGGTACCATAGCTTACGCCACCCAAGAAAGTTATTTTCCTGTGCCACTGTCCAGCAGAGACATAGAAGTGATCCCTGTGGTGTATTTCCTATTTCCCATCCACTCATCAAGATTTTTCTTGAAGAGTGCTAATGAAGAACTTTGCTTGACATAGATGGGTAGCTTGTTCCAGAGTATAGGAAGTCTCTGGGACAGGAATCTGTCCCTCCAGCGTGTCCTCTTCATTATGGTGACAAGGTTTAGGTCCCAAGAACGTGTAGCTTGGAGGGATTGGGATTTCTTTAGGTCTAGCATGTCCAACAGCTCTGGGTTTGACATAGCTTTATATGTTAGGCAGAGATCACCTCTGAGTAGGCAATATGCTACGGAATAAATCTGGAGTTTTTTGAGGCGGTCAATGTAGGGCATTTGTTTCAGGCCAGTAGTCCTCTTTGTGAGGTACTTCTGTGGCCTTTCCAGCTGCTGCAGATGTCTTGTGAGGTACATTCCAAAAGGGGCGTTGTACTCTATAATGGGTCTAATGAGGGGAACAGTGACCTCTTTTTTTCCTGGATGAGAACCCTTTTATGATGAGGTGTGCCACGTAGAAGGACTTCCTAACTACTATGGCGGCATGACTTATCAAAGGAGAGACTGCTGTCCACCTGGGTCCCAAGGTCTCTTATCACACATTCGGTGTTAAGTAGATTGTTGGCTATGTATTTAATTTTAAAATTTGGTTGGTTTATGTTTTTGTCTTAAACTTTTTTTTGGTTTGCATTTGGTACTTCGAAATTCTAAACCTCGCTCTGTCTCACAGACAAGCACACACACATATACATATGTATGTATGTATATATATATATATATATATATATATATATATATATATATATTTGTGTGTGTATATATATGTTTGTGTATGTGTATATATATATATATATATATATATATATATATATATATATATGTGTTATAAAACACACACACACACTCTCACACACACACACACGCACACACACATGCACGTACATATATATCCTTGCATACCAGATCAGTGAACCACAGAATATCAAGACCAAAATGCTGAAGTGTCTAATCAGTGAAACTTTACAATGCCGAATGTTCACATCACTGAAACACTACTATGCGTACACCAACCTAAACACAAATGTTAAAAATAGTTAAAGTAACCAGTAAACAGGCTACTATGTAATTCACAGTGTTTTTTGCAGGGGGGCTGCACCCCCTACACCCTCTGATACTTGTATATACCAACTCCGAGTTTGCACTACAGTGCGGAAAACGCTATATGCACACTGTACCGTGATCTCCACTAACAGTTTTTACAGCAGGTAAATTATTGTAAAAAGTTAAAACCTATAATTTACCTGTTCTCTTAACTCTGAGCGAATTTACACTATCAGGGCAGTTAGGAGGGCACATGTGTAGTAGTAGTAGTAGTATTTCAGTGATATTCTTCGTGTTTCACTGTTGCATTCATCACACTTGGGTTATCTGCCTGCCCTTAGTCGGCCCGAATACCAGAATCTTGGGATTTCTGCGTCGGATGCTGTTGCCTCTTCTAGGTCGTCAGGGGTATAAAACATGCAGCCAACGCCATTACATCAGCTTTTCTTGCTGTGCCGGAGCCCGAAGCAGAAGCAGTTTGCAAGTGCCGGTCGGCCGCTACCTGAAAATTTTAATTTTTCGAGTTTCAAACCTGAAGTCTTATAAAGCTAAGTACCCCGTTGGGGATCCTTTTTTCTTGCTCTAACCGATGTCAGAAAAATTTAACAGTTGTATTGCCTGTGGAAAGCAAATACCTCACAGTGATTTCCATTTTTACTCCGTCACCTGTTTATGCCCAGACCACGACGTCCCTCGCTGTTGGTTTTGTGTCTTGTTCAACGCCCGAACTGTTCGTCGTCAGGCTATCTTTGTCGCTAAATTCATTTTGCTCTCATTCTCCATATTCCAAAATGGCTTAGATAAGCCATCCGACTACCGATCTTATGAAAAAAACGTAAGGGTAAAGACAGAGACAGACCTCATAGGTCCAAAACTGCCAATGACGCTTCCGTTAAGTTAGTTGCCAGTCCGCCTCAGTAAGGTGCCTTCGCAGCCCTTGATACCCGCTTCTACAGATTCTCAGGCCTCTATTGAGACCCGTTCAGAGTCTGGTATGCTGCGAGATGCTTCTTCGACTATGGAACCTGCGGATGTCTCTGCCTTGGTGGGTTTGGAGCCGCTGTGCAGGCACCAGCTTCTGAGGGTGTATTCAGACCTTCTGATCGTATTAAACCAACTACTTCATTTCTGACTAAAACTACAGAGTTTCTCAGGCCCAGAGTTCACACTACACCTAGGAAACCGACAACCAAAGCGCATTCTCAAGCTCCCATGCCACAGAAACAAATGTTTAGAATGGCTGAAGACCTTATTACTTTAATTAGGGGAAGCCAGCCTTTCCCCTCTAAAACGCAAATAATTTATTTTCCTTCTGATTTTACAGACCATGAGTCCGATGACTCTGACTTTTCTGATTACCAGGACATACCCTTATGTACCTATGATGATTCAGATGCAGAGGATTCCATTCCTTCTGCGTCCCCTCCAGAGGACTTTTCTTTCAGTGAAACCTTGCATACCCTAAGACAGCATTTCCTCTGGGAATGCCAGGACTACCCACAGCCCAAAAAAGAGACTCTGAGAATTTTTAGACTTTCCTCAGCACAGGCCTCGAGCTGTACCCCCTGTCCTTGATATTGTAGATTGTCTTCATGGAATCCAGTCTTACTCTTGATACTTTATCACCAGCTCCTAAAAGGTCTGACGGGTACTACAGAGTACCTGATACTCTCACAAATTTTTCTTTAAAAATCCTACTGCGGATCCAGAGACCTTTTCCCAGGGACCTAAAGGTATTAAGGATACTACTGCCAAAAACCATACCCCTTAGGACAGGGATTCTAGGGCTTTAGACAGATGTGGTAAGAAGGTATATACCTCTGCAACACTTGCCATTAGGGCTTTAAATTGCCAGTTTCACATGTTTAAGTACCAGCAGCATATTATGGCACTAATTAAACAAAAAATGTTGTTGATTCCTGATTGTGCAGAAAATAAAGATTTACAAGAGTTAATGCATTCTGCAAACCAAGTTGGTAAACATACTTTGCATTGTGGTTTTGATGCCTTAGAAGTGTCTTGCAGGCCTGTCGTCACTGGGTCTATTCTGAGAAGGCATGCTTGGCTGAAGGAACAAATCTTGCAAAAATTGGTCAAAACCTGCTTAAAAGCTAGAGAAAAAGACAAGTCTAATTCCAACAGCATTCCCGTGTATTCCTGAACAGTTGTTAAACAACATTCCAAACCTCTAACAAATCTTCATTCTTTCAATCAAAGCAAAATTACTAGATGCTCCATTAAACCAAGAATGTATGTTTGGCACAAAAGCAGTAGTTCTGAAAAAGATGGAGGAAAAAGTTAAATCTATGCAAATTGTTAAAGATTTCTTATAGGTATAGCCACCTAGATTTAGTAGGCATTGGCCTTCTAAAAACTGGTCCTTTCCATTCCCTCCCAGACCTTCAGTCCAAACCCAGAGGCAACAGACCACAAAGACTACATTCTCAGGGTATGCACAGATCTAAGCAATTGAGTGCTCCCACCTCAAAAACAGGGAGTGGTAATCCAATCCCTTATGGAAAAAGTTCACAGTGACTTGTCTTTCATCCTTCCCAGCCATGCCCCAAGTACTTGCACCCCTAGGAAGAAAACTTGCCCTGTATGCAAAAACTGGGAGTACATTACCCAGGACAGCTGAGTCTTAAACATTGTATCCCAGGGATACAGATTCTGCTTTCACTCGCTGCCAGCCCCAAGTGGGTTGTCAGACCTTCCACCAACCAGTGGGCAGAGGCCCAAAAGCAAGTACTTTCTCTTCTCAGTATCAGGGCTATTCAACCTGTTCCAACAGAGCAAAGTGGACAGGGATGTTCTTCATGTTTCACTGTTGCAGTCATCACATTTGGGTTATCTGCCTGCAGGTAGCCCTCAGCTGGCCTGAATACCAGAGTCTTCGGATTTATGTGTCGGATGCTGTCGCTTCTTCCATGACGTCAAGAGTATAAAACATGCAGCCAACACCATTACATCAGTCTTTCTTGCCGTGCGGTGCCCGAATCAGAAGCAGTTCGTAAGTGCTGGTCGGCCGACTCCTGAAATTTTCGTTTTGGACCTGAAGTCCAAAAAAGATAAGAACCCCATTGGGGATCCTTTTTTCTTGCTCTAACCGATGTTAGAAAAAATTATCAATTGTCTTGCCTGTGGAAAGCAAATACCTCACAGAGATTTTCATTCTTAGTGAGTCACCTGTTTAGGCACAGACCACGACGTCCATCGCTGTCTGTTTTGTGCCTTGTTCAATGCCCAAACTACTTGTCGTCGGGCTATTTTTGTAGCTAAATACTTTCGCTCTCTATCTCCGTACTCCGAAATGGCATCGTTAAGCTAGCCGACTACCGATCTTCGAAAAAAGTAAGGATAAAGACAGAAACGGACTGCATAGGTCCAAAACTGCCAACGACACTTCCGTTAAGCTAGTCACCAGTCTGCCGGTACTCAGGCGCTTTTGCAGACCCTGATACCCGCTACTGCAGATTCGCAGGCATCTACTGAGACCCATTCTGAGTCTGGTATGCCAGGAGATGCTTCTTCGACTATGGAACCTGCGAATGTCTCTACCTTGGATGGGTCCAGAGCCACTGTACAGGCACCGGCTTCTGAAGGTGTATTCAGGCCTACTGACTTTCATATTAAGCAGACGGCATCATTTCCAACTAGAAGTACCGAATTCCTCAGGCCTAAAACTCGCACTACGCCTAGAAGACAGATGACCAAACCGCTGACTCAGGCCCATATCCTTCAAAAACAAATGCGTAGAATGGCTGAAAACCTTATTACCCTAATTAGGGGAAGCCAGCCTTTCCCCTCTGAGAGACCTAGAACTGATTTTCTTTCTGATTCTTCTGATCAGGAATCTGTTACCTCTGCTCCTTCTGATTACCAGGAGTTGCCCTTATCTACTTATGAGGATTCTGATGCAGAGGATTCCATTCCCTCTGCTTCCCCTCCAGAAGATTTCTCTTTTGGTGAAACCTTGCATATCCTTAGGGGAGGATTTCCGCTGGGAAAGCCAGGACTATTCTGAGTCCAAAAAGAGACTTCAGGAATTCTTACTCCTGCCTCAACACAGGCCTCTAGCTATCCCTCCTGTTCTGGCTATTGTAGATAATGTTTTCTTGGAATCTAGCCTTACACCAGACACTTTACCTCCAGCTCCCAGATAACCTGACAGATACTACAGAGTACCTGACTCTCAAGTTCCTCTTCAAGAATCCTACTGCGGATCCAGAGACCATTTCCCAAGGACCAAAAGGCATTAAGGCTACTGCTGCCAAAAATCCTACTCCTTCTGATAGAGATTCTAGAGCCTTAGACAGATTGGGTAAGAAGGTATACACTTCTGCTACTTTGGCCATTAGGGCTTTAAATTGCCAGTTTCATATGTTAAAGTATCAGCAACATATTAAGGGAATGGGGCTACTTAAACAGAAAATGATGTTGATTCCTGACTGTGCTGAACACAGACGCACAAGATTTAATGCATTCTGCAGAACAAGTTGGTAAACATACTTTGCAATGTGGTTTTGATGCTTTAGAATCATCTTGTAGGGCTGCTATCACTGGGTCTGTACTTAGAAGGCATGCTTGGCTTAAGGAACAAAACTTGCCAGCTCATGTTAAAGCTAAATTAGTGGATGCACCTTTAAACCAAGACTGCCTTTTTGGCAACAAAGCAGAGGAAGTCCTCAAAAGGATGGAGGAAAAAGCTAAATCTATGCAAACTGTTAAAGATTTTCTACAAGTACAGCCTCCCAGATTCAGTAGGCAATGGCCTTCAAAGAACTGGTACTTTCCAGTCCCTTCCAGGCCTTCTCAATCCAAACCAAGGAACAGCAGACCCGCAAGACAAAGACTTCAGTCTCAGGCTACGCACACATCTAAGCAGTGGGGGGCTCCTACTTCCAAAGTGGGGAGTAGTAAGCCACCCCCCTACAGAAAAATGGACCTTAACCCTTCCAAGCCTTGCTCAACTACCTGCTCCCTTAGGAAGAAAGCTTGCCCTGCATGCAAAAAACTGGGAACTCATTACCCAGGACAAATGGGTTTTGAACATAGTTTCCCGAGGATACAGATTCCATTTCCACACACTACCAACCCCAAATGGTTGGCCAGACCTACCCCCAAATCAGTGGGCAGAGGCCCAACAGCAGGTTCTCTCTCTTCTCAGTATCAGGGCTATTCATCCTGCCCCAGCAGAACTAAGGGGACAAGGTTTTTATTAAAGACTTTTTCTGGTACCCAGAAAAGACAGCTCCTGGCGTCCTATCCTGGACCTCTGTATTCTCAACACCTTTCTGGTGGTTCCAAAGTTCAAAATGCTAACTCTTCAACAGCTTCTTCCTATGCTAGCCAAGGATGTTTGGCTGGCAACCCTAGACTTAAAGGAAGCTTACCTGCATATCCTAATAAGAGAATCCTGCAGACAATACCTGTGTTTCAGGGTGGGTTCCATGTACTTTCAGTTCTCTGCACTTCCCTATGGCTTATCTGCTGCGCCCAAGGTGTTTACAAAGTATCTAGCTCCAGCCATTGCATTTTGCAGGCAGAGAAATATTCAGATTTACCCGTACTCGGATGATTGTCTGATTCAGGCAGAAAGCTAGGACTTGCTATTACAACACCTGGCATTTTTAAGAAACTTCTAACCTCACTGGGGTACACCATCAGTGAAAAGAAATCTCACCTAGTACCCTGCCAATAGATTGGATTGGATTGGAGCAAGCTTAAACACAACTTCCCAGATGGCATTCCTCACTCTGGAGAAACAAGTTTGACAACCTACTTCAAACTAATGGCCACAAAAACCCAGCTATCTGCAAGGAAAATACTGCAAGCCATGGGATTATGGCCTCTTGTATTCTGCTAATTCCATATGCAAGACTGCATATGAGGAAACTCCAGTGGCATCTAAAAAGTCTATGGTGTCAACATTCTCATGACCTGGAAACCATGATTCCTATCATTCCTTGTCTAAGAACAGAGTTCCTTTGGTGGGCAGAGGCCTGCTACCACAACTAGGGACTCCCTTTCACTCTACCCCCTGCTGCCCAAACCCAAACAGATGCATCAGACTATGTATGGGGGGCTCACATGGCAGGGCAGTGCATTCAGTGCAAATGGAACCCGAGACAGATGCACCTGCATATCAATCATAAATAAATGTTAGCTGTACAGAATGCTCTGACAGCCTTCAAAGACCTTATTCTTCCAGGACAGCTATTGGTAAAGACAGACAGCACCACAGTTATGTGGTACATAAACCAGTAGGCGGGAACTCATTCCTACTCTCTCTGCAGACTAGCCATGGCTCTGTGGAGCACAGCCTTGAGCTACTAAGTGCACCTACAAGCTCAGTTCCTGCCAGGCTAACTAAATTCATTGGCAGATGACTTGAGCAGAAATCTCATGGACCCACACGAATGGAAACTAGAAACCAAAATATTCAACCTCTTGAGGAACAAATGGGGGGGACCCCATAGGTAGACCTGTTTGCCTCCCCTCAGAACTACCAATTGAACAAATTCTGTACCAGAACTCCCCAAAGTCAAGCTTGGAAAGTGGATGCCCTGTCCTTTACCTGGGAAAGCCTCTTGGTTTATGCCTTTCCCCCTGTGCCTCTCCTCTCGAAGATTCTACTAAAGCTCAAACAGGACAAGCCAAGGACAGTACTGATTGCAGCAGACTGGCCACACCAGCACTCGTACCCCCTCTTGCGCAGACACTGCTTCAACCATTGCGTCTGCCTCAGACCCCCTTCCCTGCTGTCCCAGCAGGCAGGCCAGATTCTGCATCCTCCGCTTCAAACCCTGAACCTTGCAGCCTGGCTAATTCCATGAGCTCTCCTCTAGCATCCCTCAGTAAGCAGGCGCGGGATGTCATTCTGGTGGCAAGGAGGCCTAGTACCAGAAAATCCTATGCTGAAAAGTGGAAAAGATACTGTTCGTGGAGCCAGGCTCAGGGGATGGGTACAACGGTGCCCAGCTTACTTCATATTCTAGAATACTTAAATGCTCCACAAGGGCCTATCCTTCTCGTTATTTAAGATTCATGCCTTTGCCATTTCAGCACATTATAGTACTGAGCCCACCCCTCTTCTCTCACCCTTTGCTAAAACAATTCCTTAGAGAGGCCAAAAATTTAAGACGACCCCCCCCCCCCCAGAAGACCTCCCACTCCAGCCTGGGACTTTAACTTTGTATTGGAAAAGCTCACTCTTCCTCCCCTTTGAGCCAGCTGCAACAGCAGAGTTGAAATTCCTTTCTTGGAAAACAGCCTTACTTCTAGCCATCGCTTCAGTAAGAAGAGTGTCTGAATTACAGGCCCTTATGGCAGTGGAACCCTTCATTATCTTCCAAGCGGACAGCGTTTCCCTCAGGACTGATCCTTGCTTTATGCCCAAGGTGGTGTCTAGTGTGGCCCTAAACCAGTCCATTCATTTGCCTACTTTTTTTTCTAAACCACAAAACAAAGGGGAACGGATACTGCACTCTCTGGATGTCCACAGACAACTTTGATTCTATTTGGACAGGACTAAGCCTCTCAGAAAATCTGACCAGCTGCTAGTTGGTTTTGCTGTAGGGGCAGAGGGGAAGGCCATTTCAAAGCAAACCATTTCCAAATGGATAGCCCATTGCATTCATTTCTGCTACAAGCACCATGGAAAACCTACCCCACAGGAGATAAGATCACATTCCACCAGGGCTGAATCTACTTCTACGGCATTTCTCAGAGGAGTCCCTACCAGGGACATCCAGGAAGCTGCTACCTGGAGCTCTGTACATACCTTCACCAAGCATTACCACCTGCCTATCTTTTCTAAAACCAGAGCTGGATTTGCCACAGCAGTCTTGCAAGGCTTAATAGCTGGCCCTAATGCTCTTTAACTACCTCCTCCCTTCCTTAGCTTTGGGAATCGACCCAAATGTGATGACTGCAACAGTTGTGTCTTTCAGCTTTTCCCAGTTAGGGGTCGCCACAGTGGAACTCCTGTCCACTAATGATTGGCAGTTGATTTTTACATGCTGAGTTGCTGGCCCTAACGCACAACCTTCAACGAAGGTATGCCCATTCACACACGTCTCCACAGAAGATGCTCTAGCTGAGAATCGAATGGGACAACGCTACCGCAGCACCACTACCGTGGGAAACACGAAAAACATAGTACGGTTGTGTACACTTACCACAAATGTAGATGTTCGAGTGTATTCACTGTTGCTATCTTGGATACCCTCCCTCCAGCTCCCTGACTTCTCTTGGCTCTAACTTTCCTTCTTGTTTGGTATATATATTTTTTCATCTGTATTTGCTTTTTGAAGGGGGTGTACCATACCATATAATTGCTCCTATTGTGGGGGCACCTGACATCTGGGGCAAGAAAAACTGATGTAATGGTATCGGCTGCATGTTTTATACCCCTGATGACCTGACGTCCTGGAAGAAGCGACAGCATCCGATGCAGAAATCCGAAGACTCTGGTATTCATGCTGGCTAAGGGTTACTTGCAGGCAGATAACCCAAATGTGATGACTGCAACAGTGAATACACTCGAACATCTACATTTATTGTAAGTGTACACAACTGTACTTTTCTACTCCAGAGTGTTCCTGGTGCCCAGAAAAGAGAACTCTTGGCTCCCTATCCTGGATCTGTCAATTCTCGGTGCCTTCCTGGTGGTACCAAAATACAAAATGCTTACACTCCTGCAGCTGCTTCCTATGCTAGCCAAGGACTCCTGGCTGGTCACCCTAGACTTAAAAGAAGCTTATCTGCACATCCTCATAAGGGAATCTTGCAAAAAATGTCTACGTTTCAGGGCAGGCTCTATGCACTATCAGTTCTCTCCACTTCGCTTTGGCTTAACTACTGCGCCTAGGGTTTTCACAAAGTGCCTGACTCCAGCCATTGCATATTGCAGGCAGCGAAATATTCAAGTTTACCCATACTTGGACGATTGTCTGATACAGGCGGGCAGCCAGGAATTGCTACTTCAGCACCTGACATTTGTGAAGAGACTCCTAACTTCTCCGGGGTATACCATCAACGAAAATAAATCACATCTGGTACCTAGCCAAAAGATTGTATTCCTGGGAGCAAGCTTGAAGACAACTTCACAGATGGCATTCCTCACTCCAGAAAAGCAGGTTTATTTGATAAATTACTTCAAACTACTGGCCACCAAAAGCCAGCTATCTGCAAGAAAAATACTGCAAGCCTTAGGGTGCATGGCCTCATGCATTCTCCTAATTCCATATGCAAGACTGCATATGAGGAAACTTCATTGGTACTTAAAAGTCTCTAGTGTCAACATTCACAGGACCTGGAAACACAGATTCCTTTCATTCCTTGTGTAAGGACAGAGTTCCTTTGGTGGGCAGAGGCTTGCAACCCAAACAAGGGACTCCCTTTCACTCAACCTTTTGCTGCCCAAACCCTGACAACAAACGCATCAGACTATGCATGGGGGACTCCTATGGCAGGCAAATGTATTCAAGGCAAATGGGGCCCAGGACGAATTCACCTGCATATCAATCGAAAAGAAATGTTAGCTGTATAGAATGCACCGACAGCCTTCAAATACCTTATCCTTCCAAGACAACTCTTGATAAAGACAGAGACAACACCACAGTTATGTGGTACATAAACAAGCAGAAGGAAGTCATTCCTACCTATTCTGTAGGTTAGCCATGGCTCTGTGGAACACAGCCTTGAGCAATCAAGTGCACCTGCAAGCTCAATTCCTGCCAGGCAAACAAAATTCACTGGCAGACAATTTCATCAGAAATCTATTGGAACCACACGAGTGGAAACTGGAACCCAACTCATTCAAACTTCTAATCCACGGGTGGGGGACACCAGAGGTGGACCTCTTTGCTTCCCCCCAAGACCATCAATTGAGCAAATTTTGCACCAGAGCTCCCCACAGCCAAGCATGGAAAGTGGATGGCCTTATCCTTTACATGGGAAAACCTCTGTCTATCTCTTTCCCCCTCTGCCCTTCTCAAAAGTACTACTCAAGATCAAACAGGACTGGCCAAGGACAATCCTTATTGCACCCGACTGGCTATGCCAGCACTGGTACCCACTCCTACGCAGTCTGACAGAAGTGCCACCCTGGCACCTACATCAGACCCCCTCTCTGCTGACCTAGCAGGAGGAATAGATTTTGCATCCTCAGCTGCAAACCCTGAACCTTGCAGCCTGGCTTATTCTCTGAATACATCACCAGCAACCCACAGCAAACAGGTGTTGGATGTCATCCTTGAGGCCAGGAGGCCTAGTACTAGGAGATCCTATTCAGAATAGTGGAAAAGGTACTGTTCTTGGAGTCCGTCTCAAGGAAAGGACACAGCCCTGCCCACCTTACCTCAAATCCTAGATTATCTAGCAGAGCTGCTCCACAAAGGCCTATCCTTTTCATCAATTAAGATTCATGCCTCTGCCATCTCAGCTCATTACAATACTGAGCCACCCCTCTTCTCTCACCCTCTGATCAAACAGTTCCTGAGAGGAGCTAACAATTTAAGACCCCCAAGGAGAGCTCCCACTCCTGCCTGGGACCTTAACTTTGTACTAGAGAAGCTCACGCTTTCCCCCTTCCAGCCTGCTGCTACAGCAGAGTTAAAATCCGTCTCTTGGTAAACAGCCTTACTTCTAGCCATCATTTTAGCAAGAAGAGTGTCTGAGTTGCAGGCTCTTATGGCTGTGAAACTCTTCATTATCTTACATGCAGACAGTTTCCCTCAGGACTAACCCATCATTTATGCCCAAGGTGGTATCCAGTGTGGCTTTAAACCAGTCCATCCATTTACCAACCTTTTTTCCTAATCCTTAGAATCAGAATGAAGGGGAAAGGATCTTGCATTCCTTGGACATGCACAGACAGCGTAGGTTCTGTCTGGACAGGACTAAGCCTTTCAGAAAAACTGACCATCTGCTAGTCAGCTTTGCTACAGGGGCAGAGAGGGTAAGGCCATTTCAAAGCAAACCATTTCCAAATGGGTAGCACACTGCATCCATTTCTGCTATAAACACCATGGAAAACCTATTCCACAGGGGATCAAAACTCATTCCACTAGGGCTGCATCAACCTCTACAGCATTTTTCAGAGGAGTCCCTACCAGGGACATCCTGGGAGCTGCAACCTGAATTACTGTACACACCTTCACCAAGCATTACCACTTACCTGTCTTTTCTAATTCCAAAGTTGGATTTGCCACATCAGTCTTACAAGACCTGCTAGCCAGCCCTAATACTTGACCGCCTCCACCCTTCCTCAGCTTTGGGAATCAACCCAAGTGTGATGACTGCAACAGTGAAACACAAAGAACATAGTACAGTTGTGTACACGCCGTAAATGTAGATGTTCCAGTGAATTCACTGTTGCAGTCCTGGTTACCCTCCCTCCAGCCCCCTGACTTCTCTACGCTTTCTACCTTTACTCTTTTTGGCCATATCTTATGGCTATGGTATTTACTTTTTACTGGAGGTGTTCCACACCATGTAATTGCTTCCTGTTTTGGGGGCTCTTGACATCTGGGGCAAGAAAAACTGATGTAATGTCATCAGCTCCATGTTTTATACCCCTGATGACCTGACATCATGGAAGAGGCGACAGCATCCGACGCAGAAACCCCAAGACTCTGGTACTTGGGCCGATTGAGGGCTACCTGCAGGCGGATAGCCCAGGTTTGATGACTGCAACAATGAATACACTTGAACATCTACATTTATGGTAAGTGTACACAACTGTACTTTTTGAACTTTCTGCAGTGTGACGTTCTGCTGATTAGAATATTTGATGTTTTGGTCTTTACTTTCTGCGGTTTGCTGATTTGGTTTAGGATGGTTTGAATGAAATCTCTCTCTCTCTCTCTCAAATATATATATATATATATATATATATATATATATATATATATATATATATATAAATATTTTTTAGATTATCTTTTTCTTTTCTTGTAAGGAAGGTAGCGCCGACCACATTTTTCAGGATTTATTACAAAACCATGCAACTAGTGTGCTTAACTCTGCTAATGGATGGAAGTTTTACTTCAGTCCTTTTTAAATATCCATATTTGTCTTTATATTCATTTCTTTGCATTTTTCATCAAAGATTGACATAGATGTGTGGGTAGTTTGATGGTTTGGCTATCCATTTTATGATATGGAATTGGATGGTTCCCTGATTATACAGAGGTAGCTGAAAACAAATTTCTTTGTTCTTTCTTTATTCAAACCTTTGTGTGTTGCAGTATCTTCTTTGTGACTACTATTGCATAGTTGCATTTTCTTAATGTTGTGAGGGTTGGATTTTCAGGTCAGTGTCCGATAAAATGTCTGAACTGCAATGTTAGGTCTTGTCTGGATCATTAGAACATATTGCAGGATGGAACCATGGGATCCTTTTGGTGTCTCCTAAACAGACATGAAAAATGATGTTACTGTAATCTGAATGTATGACTGTGTTCAGTTAAGTTTTTGTGGCTGATCTTGTGTACCTGGAAACCATTTCCTCTTCAGCTTTATAATGACTTATTTGTCGGCATTCAGAAACAGTCTTTCAGGTTTCTGTGCCGTTCGTATATAAATTTTGTCACCCATATTACTGTTTGCAGGTGTGGTGTATGGGCTTTGCACCATCTGTTATACAGAGTACTTTCTTACTCCTTCCTTTTGCATAATGTCCTTTTGAATCAGCTATTTAGTGTGAGCTGTTACTATGGCATTGAAATATGAATTAAGAAATGAGCTTGACAGATATGCCGTGATGCGTTAAATGCCAGCATTAAGATTTAAGCTAATGGTGGATTCCAAAATGCTGTCCAGCCTGTAAGCACACTGACAGTGCAGCTCCTGCATTCCTATACTGTTTCCTGACTTCAAACCAGCGCATCGCTTAGGAAAAGTATACCAAACATCAATGGATTAAAACAGAAATACGAGTACTTACTTGTTTCATCTTTATTTTTCAAAGATTCTCTCATTCTGAAGGAAAAATAATTACTTGTTGGAAGCAGAGCCCTGAATCGCATGGTGTGGATTCTTCAAGACTAACAGGCCTAATAAGAGGAAAGTAACAAGAAAAACAACTTTCATAACAAGACTTTTATCATTTAAAATTCTGCACTACTACTAGGAATCTAACTATACAAGATTAATGGAGAATCAGCCAGATCGGATGGAAACTGTAATCACAAAAAACAAACTGTCTGCAATTACTACTCCTGAAAAAGAAACCACTTCTAAAAGGCAAAAAATTAACAAGCAACAAGAAGCTGGTAAAATGTCTCAAAGATTAAAACATTAAAACAGGAACAACCTTTAACGCTGGAGAATCTGAAAACTGCTTTACAACCTTTACAAACAGAAGTGCAGGGTTTCTCTCATAAGCTAACTACATTTGGCTCTACTCTGGACCAAATTGTGCTTAGGCTTGAACAAAATGAAGCTAAAATTATGGACAATGAGCTAGAAATAAATGAACTGCAACAAAAAGCACAAACCAATGACACCATAATTAAAGAATTACAGCAAAAAATGTTGAACTTGGAAGCTAGAAGCCGGAGAAATAATTTTATCATAAGAGGTATTCCAAAGAGCTTTGATAATTCACAATTTATTCCAATAATAAAAGAAATACTAAGCTCTCTTCTGGCTAATAAAAATCTCTTGGATGAGATAGTGATCGAAAGAGCTCACAGAGCTATAAAGCATACACAAACAAGTGATCTTCCTAGACAAATCTATATCAGACTGCTTAATTCAGCACATGTTCAACAGATACTGTCAGTTTATAAGATTAAAAAGAATGTTATATGGAGAGCGCATACAATTATGATTACTCAAGATCTTCCTTTACAAGTTAAACAAAATCGACAGAAACTCAACAAATACTGCAATTATCTCATTGAAAATAAGATTCGTTTCCAAATGAGATATCCTGCAACTTTAATATTTTATTACAAAGAAGAAAAAATATCCTTGGAAACACCTGACCAGGCAAAATCCACCTTTCATGCGTCTCTTCAAAGTAAATCCTGCCTGAGACAACTTTTTTCATATCATTTGATCCAAAAACAACATTTGGAAGGCTAAACAAGTGCTACAACTCCAAAGAACTACAGGACAGAAGAATATACCACTCTTATGGGAAATTTTAAACAAATGGATGTAGAATGTGTTCTAAATAACTCTGCTTACTTGCCTGTAAAGAAAACCTCTTTGCTACACTGTAATACTTAAGGGACTGTATTTTAGTAACTGCCTTTACATTTAAAAGTTACAAAGCTACCTAACACTGTCTGCATAGAGAAATGACTGAAGTGCATTTACAGCTTACAAAAAAGAAGTGTTAAATTACATTTAAAAATGGGATATAACCTTTGATATAATAGTTTAAGTAGTGTAAATATTAGAATTAAGTAGTTTCAGTTAAAATGTATACTTATTATTCTACTGGCATAATCATTGAGTTGCTTTTAAGTATGTCTATGAGCAAGGTACAAAAACATGTCTCTTTTTTTTTTTTTTCGTCTTC
This sequence comes from Protopterus annectens, assembly GCF_019279795.1. Classification (NCBI taxonomy): domain Eukaryota; kingdom Metazoa; phylum Chordata; order Ceratodontiformes; family Protopteridae; genus Protopterus; species Protopterus annectens. Next base: position 517,236,071 of record NC_056750.1, read on the forward strand.
CTCTCTGTTCAGTTGATGGCACTGGTAAATTATTAACATACGAGTTCACAATGATGTGTTTATATGGCTTTTGACAGTGCAATGTTAAATGAAGATTCCAATACATTTAAAGAACTACAGTTGCAGTTAGCAAGAATAAGGCAATGTTGAATTTTAAAGTGCTGCCTTCTTTAAATGTTTAAAATGTACAATCATTATTCTGCTAACATAACTTTTGAGTTACTTTTAAATGTGTCTATTAGCAAGGTATAAAAACATTTTTTTTTCTTTTCTCTCTGTTCAAGTAGATGGCACTGGTTAATTATTAATATACGAGTACACAATGATGGATCTATATGGCTTTTGCCAGTGCAATGTTAAATGAAGTTCCAATACATTTTAAAGTACCACAGTTAGTTGCAGTTAGTAAGAATAAGGCAAATGTTGTTGAATTTTAAAGTGCTGCCTTCTTTAAATGTTTAAAATGTATAATCATTATTCTACTAGCATAACCATTGAGTTACCTTTAAAGGTGTCTATGAGCACGGTACAAAAACATTCCCCCTCCCCCCCCCCCCCGTTTGTCCAGTAGATGGCACTGGTTAAATAATAATATGAGTTCAGTTAGTTGCTTTTAGCAAGAATAATGCAGATGTTGTTGAATTTTTAAAATGATGCCGCCTTTAAATATACATATATTGTACTTGGTTTTTGAAAATATTGTTTTAACTCTTTAACTCTTGAAATGTTAAGAATTATAATTTTACTACAAAACTTTTTATCAAAGCTACTTTTCCTTTTCTCTATATAATATCTAAGGGTACAATTAATATAATATTTTTAAGAAGTCTGAAGATGAATATGCAGTATATAAATAATAAAAGGAGCGGGATGGGCACAGTCTGTTAGCTGATGACTGTTCGCATTGGGAACTGTATGGATATTATTGACATCCCTCTGATATATATATCTACTCCTTGTTGTTAAAAATAATAGTTTCTTTTAGTTTCTTAACTCATGCACATTTACAAATACAGAGGGATGGGTGGTTAGGCACCTATTTATAGTTTAGGAGTATAGAAGTCACAACATTTATTCTTAAGATAAATACACTAATATAAAAAGTTTATAACTGTATTTTTGTGTATCAGCTAATGAGAAACTTCAACAATATTAATAAAAAATGATAACCATAGACTTTTAGACTGTTAAAGGGATGGTAGATAAAAAGAAAAGAAATGTAATCATGCACCTCACATACCAAACTAAGGCTGATTTAACTTTCTTGCAAGAAACTCACTTAGATTACCAACTTTTGGGTTAGGGAAAGGAAAAGAAAATGGGTTAAAACAATAGTTGCTGCAAATTATAGTTCTTTGTCCAGGGGAGTGGCCATTATAGTAAATAAATCCTTCCAAGGAGAGATTACTTCCTATGAAGCTGACTCAAAGGGAAGATGGGTATTCTTTACTACTGAAAATCATACTTTGAACAAACCATTACTCTTTCTTAATATATATAGCCCCCGCTCAAATCAACAGCTCTTCATTTATGAAATCTTTAATATATTAGCCAAATACCCAAATCATCTGTTTATTGTAGGTGGGGACTGGAATGCTTTACTAAATCTAGATAAGGATAGATCACATAATAAAAATAGACAGTCACAATCTACCACTACAGCACTTGAAGAATTACAAAATGCATTTGAACTAGTTGACCCTTATGTTAAATTTCAGTATGATGAAACAATATCAAGATTCACTTTCTTTTCAGCCACTCATAAAACTTGGTCCAGGATAGATGCTTTTCCAATTTCCCTTGCTTTCCTTTCTAACAAATTAAATTATGCTGCATCACCTAGAACTCTTTCAGATCATTCCAAAATTAGACTTTTAATAAACTTTCAAGCTCATAAACAAAATATTTCCTATTTCAATACCTGGACGTTAAATCCTAAAATTATACAAAACCAAGAAACTACACAAGAAGTTCAGAATGTGCTAGCCCAACTTCAAAATGATTTTATATCCGATCAAATTCCATATGACATACAATGGGCGGCTACCAAGGCGGTCATCAGGGGTATTATTATTCAAAAATCTGCATGGCTCAAAAAAAAGTATAACAATCTTAAGAATGAACTAGTGTGTCAAATAAACACTGCTGAACTAGAACTTCAGGAAAAATATTCTATATTCTAAAGAACTTGAGGAAAAAATAATTGATTGGCAAAAACAATTACACAAACTCTATTTAGAAAATATTTCCTCCTTAGAATTAAGGTCAATATATCAAAATTCAGAATGGGCTCAAACACCATCAAAATTCCTAGCTAGACTAATTAACATAAAAAGTGGACCTCCTAGGATCAAAGAAATAAAATATGAAGGACAGGTGAAATATAAAGATCAAGATATAGTGGACGCTTTTGAAGATATTTATAAGAAATTATACAATATACCCTTAATCCTCTACAGACAGATTTGAGGATTTTATACATAATATAAACTTTCCACAAATTACAGAAGATCAAAGGAAACTCTTAGTCATCGATGCATTTAAGAGAGATAAAAGCTGCAATAAACAAATTAAAATTAGGTAAATCCCCTGGGCCTGATGGATACACATCGGATTTTTATAAGCTATTCATGGAACCTATCTCCAAGTGGTATTAAAAGTTTTCAGCTATATAATACAATATGGTATAACAGACAGATACGTAAGTAACTCCAAGACAGTGTTGATTCCTAAACCGCATTCTGACCCAACAGATCCAGCAAATTATAGGCCAGTAGCCCTCATAAACACTGATCTTAAGATATTAGCCCATGTTATAGCAAATAGACTTAAGAATATACTCCCCTCTATTATTTCCCAACAACAAGTGGGCTTTATGACAGGCAAACAAGTGACAACACCCTCCTTTTAGATACCATTGTAAGACTACTTAATAGGGATAAATGCCCCAGATATGCCCTTACAGTAGATGCAGCTAAAGCTTTTGATAGAGTAAACTTACACTTTCTCTTTTAATATACTGCCTTTATATGGTTTTCCTCAAGAATTCATTAAAATGATCCAGGTTCTCTATCAGAAAGCTTCTACCACTATACAGGTAAATAAACTTATAACTAACCCTATACTCTTATCCAATGGTACAAGACAAGGATGTCCTCTTTCGCCATACCTATTTAATCTTTATCTAGAACCCCTCCTTCTGTTTATTTCACAAAAAAACTTTCATCATATTCCCAGAATCCACAATACAAATTTTATATACTCTGCCTTTGCTGATGACTTAAATATATACTTCCAACTCCCCACTACTGACCTCCCAAAAATACTTAGTTATTGATGAGTTCTCGTTAGTTTAAAATTATAATTTAAATTTAAACAAGTCACACATTTCCCCTCAATTCTATAAGGCATAAAGAATTGTACTTTCCTATGGGTGAGATCAAAATAAATTACCAGATAAAATATCTAGGAATAATAATTACTTCAGACTTCAAAGATATTATAAACAGTAACCTACTAACTACATGGACTAGTATTCAAAACGATATGGATAGATGGAAGAACATTAATATGTCTCTACTGTCAAAAGCTAGTGTTGTCAAAATTAATTTTCTACCAAGAATACTCTTTCAATTAAATGCTACCTTTTCAAATATTCCCCAAAACTTCTTCCTTGCCATGGAAAAAGCTATATCAAGATTCTTATGTTATCCCAAATCTACCAGAATTAAATATGCAAAACTTGTACTCGCCAAAGATAAGGGGGGATTGGGGTTACCTGATTTTAAGCTTTACTATAGTATAATTACTGTATACAGACTAATACAAGTAATAAACTATGACTCGTATATAAATACTTGGACACCCCAGTGGACCAAAATCTGGTATGAACAGTTGAAATCCCTTGGCTATAATTTTCAAATCCTTACCATTCTTGAATTTAAACCAGGCTAGCATATACACGAAGAATTTGCACCCACTAATTAAAAACATGATTCTTACAACACAGAAACTATTTAAATCATTGCAATTAGCTGACGTTTTTGCCCTTATACAAACATTACACCTAAATCCTAATTTACTAATGAATAATAAACCAGTAAATCTAACAAACCACCCCCTGATAAAAGATTACACAATATGGGATATATACCAATGGAAAGACTCTAACACGGGGCAAATGAGACTTGAACTCAAACTTCCTATGAAATATAGTATTATCCTTAACCAACGTCATCATCTTATAAATGCTAAATTCTCACAAATACACACTGACTTACAGAACATAGATTTAGTTAAATTCATACTTGAAAATCTTGCGATTAAAGGGAAAACAATTTCTAGGACTTATAAAATTGTAATGAGTGCAAAACATCAGAATTCTTTATTATTTTCAAACTATTGGCAAATGAAAAATCAGTCACTGACTGAAGAAAATAAGAAACTAGCCATTGAAAATAGTCAAATTCATTCCTTTCAAGAAGCTGTTACATACACAAATTATGGTAAATAACAATCTATATGATAACTTATCTAAATTAATAAATTCAATCCTAACTTTTCGCCTATATGTCCCCATTGTCTGGATCAAGCAGCTGATATTTTACATGTCATGTGGAACTATACTAAGATACACAACTTATGGTGTTCCTTGAGAATAAGATTAGAGAAGATGGGATATGAAAAATCAACCCTTACTTGGGAGACAGCTATATTGTTCATTAATATCAATCATCTCCCAAAAATATTAAAACATGTCTTTATTACGATGTGTGCCCTTATTAAATTCTTTATTACAAAGAATTGGAATGTCATGTCACCAATTACATGGGAAAATTTTAGCAGTCTTGCTATCAAATATATCTCATCTCACAAATTCATTTATTCAAAAACAAAAAACAAACGGTATTATTATAAATATTGGGGTTACTTGCTAGATATAATTCTTGACAAATAAAATTTGTCTACAAATTGTCATGAAAAGCTAACCCTTAAATAAGAAATGAATGTAGTATAACCAGTCTTTCTTACATCTTCTCCCTTTTCTTAGTATATGTGTAACTAGATATTTTCCCTAAACATACAAATAAATGGTTAAATTTCTATTTTTACTTTATATATAGACTATCCCCATTCTAACTATCCCTTATGAGACCAAATGAACATAAGAATTCTCATACTTTACTTGACAATGTAGTGACTTGTGTATATATTGTATGTATGTATATGTGTGTGTGTATATATATATATATATATATATATATATATATATATGTATATAAAATATATATTTAATTTTCTCGGAACGAGATTGTTGTCTGTTTTCTTTAGATAGGTATTTGTATTGTTTATTTGTGTTTTTGAGTTACCGTATTGTTGTTGTCTGAAAAAAGAAAATTGAAATGGAGAGATTTTGGGGAAAAAAAAGATTCAAACTAATGGTGAATGTGCTTCAGCACAGCAGTGCCACCTGCAGCCCTTTTTGAGGATGGTTCATATACTTGCCACTGATTTACATTAATTTCTCAACAGTAGGTAAGGTGTTTGTTCGTCTGTTTTTTTTTTTAAATGTATTTAGCCTTACTTTTCTGACCATTAGTGTTCCAGTGTAGGAATTTGTTGAAATAACAAACTAAAAATTTTTTTCCTGGCCAATAATAATAATAGTTTATTCTTAACTACAGTGGTTTGGTAAATTGTTTTGAAGTGTGAAGAACAAAGTATACCATAGAATTTGTAGACTGCTTGCCATTATTATCTTGTATACTATGTGGGTGCAGATACAATTTTTTTGAACTTTATATAGAATACCTTGTTTTGCCTTTTGTGTTCAGTACCAGTTTATCACCTATTTCTTTTTAGGGAGAGATTGATGCCCATGAAGATAGCTTTAAATTTGCTGATGAAGCTGGTCTCGACTTACTTTCTTCTGGTCATTATGCTTCGGATGAAGTCAAAGAAAAGGTACAGATTTTTATATGTGATTATAGATACAACTCTCATAATCTTTTTTTTTCTTACAATTGGAAAGTGTACTGATGTTTCACTTTTTTTTTTTCCAAGTAAAATGTTTAAATTTGTGCAACAGTTGCTGAAACCACAGATCATGTCTAATTTAAATAAGATTGATATGTTGTCACTTTGTGCTTTCTTCCCTTTATACAGCTAGCTGTCTTGACGGAAGAAAAGAACTCTTTGCTTGAACTTTGGGAAATGCGACGACAGCAGTATGAACAGTGCATGGACCTTCAGTTGTTCTACAGAGACACGGAACAAGTGGACAACTGGATGAGCAAACAAGAAGTGAGTGAGCAAAAACCATTCCTGAAAAACAAATTGTATTCCTTGTTTGTTTTTATAAATTTTGTTTCATAGTTTATTTTTCTTAAGCATGAATAGCAGCTCTTGAATTCATTTTTGTCCAGCTTGGTGGTTTTGAATTCCTGAGTTGTTATGGTTGTTACAATGAAATTAAATAGTATTATCAGGTTTCTGTAATTGAAACTTACCAACGATCAACTAATTCCTAATATTGGGTTGTTTGAGGTTCAGTTGCACTACTTTCTACGGTAGGTAGCCCAGGTATTGTCTTTTGCTTTGACCTCCCATGACATAGTCTGGTTATGGCCACTGTGTCATGATACAGAGATTTGGAATTTTCACATTTAACTCCATTATGCTAAGCTTGGAACTGAAAACATATCCAACACAGTGCAAGCCATCTCTACCAATATGAAAAGAATGTTGTGGACTTCACAGATGATTGCACATTGAGCAACAGCTTAATTTCAAAACTCTGTGAAAACAGAAACTAAAAAAAGGGATGACATTGAAAACTGGGTAAAATTTAGTCACTGGCTAGTAATTAACACTGCCTGGATACCAGCAAAGATGAAACTTGGATAACCTGAAAAAAAAATTAACCAGAAAAGGTGAAAGGAAAACTGTGGCTTAGAAGACTGTGATAAAGGAAAGCAAGTTGCAATTCTCTCTGTATATTGGCAGGTGACAACACTGATACATACTGTTTACCATTCCTACCAGTGTGGGAGAGCCTTCCGTCAGCTGTTCAGCCTGATTTTCTTCACACTCCAGACACCCCTACAACTTGTCGGATTACTTGAAGGAAGATGAAGGTCTCTCCAAACACCATTATATTGAGCGACTTCAATTACCCAAACATAGACTGGGAGCATTACTCTAGCTCCAACACCCTAGCCCAAAGGTTCCCAGAATTTATAAACTCAAATGCTATGGAACAACTTGTTACCACTCCCACAAGAGGGGAAAACATACTGGACCTGATCATCACCAACATGGGGACTCTATGTTCCAGACCAGAAGTGTATCCCTCACTGGTAAGATCAGACCATAAACTAATCTCACTGGATATTCACATCCCAACTCCACCCCTTGCCCTGAAAACCACAGTGAAAAACTTCTCTAAAGCAAATTTCACACTCCTCAAAACCGAGGTGGAATCCTTCAAAGCCCCCAGGCCTGTGGAAAATACGGCCCAGACCGCAGAATCCTTTATAAACGCATTCTATGAACACCTTCAGGAATGCATGGATCATGCAATCCCAAATAAAACCAAGACCCAATCCTCCAAAGGCAGACGTCCTGTCTGGTGGACCCCAGCCATAAACAAACTATACAATAGAAGGAGGAAGCTACTACATGATAGAGCAAAATCCCAAAAAGGGAAGGCATCTCTGATCAGTATTAGCAAAAAACTATGGGCACTCATAAAATCGTCTAAGGCCAGCTTCGAGAGAAAAATTGCACAGGACACTAAGGATAATCGCAAGGCTTTCTTTAGTTATGTTAGGAACCTGGGTGGGAATTCCCAGATATGCTCAGAATTAGTCCAAAATGACAAAAAATACACCGAACCCACAGACATTGCCAACATCCTAGCTGACAGGTTCAGCGCAAACTTCTCCCCCCCTCCCACCAAAAGGGCAAATATCTATCCCAGCAGAGTGCTTACCCCCCTGACATCTCACATGCTCAGGTAAGAGCTGCCCTCTCCAAAGCAAAAAACACAGCATCAATGGTACCAGACTGTGTCCCACATGAACTCCAAGAAGAGCTAAACCCAAACATAAAACTACTGTTCAATCTCAGCCTTACTACAGGATATGTACCCAAAGAGTGGCGTACAGCAACAGTGGTCCCTCTCCACAAATGTGGTGCCTCAACGGATCCTGGAAACTATCTCCCCATAAGCCTGACTAGCTTGGTCTGCAAAGCTATGGAAAGGATCATCATGGACCTCATAAATAAAGATATTGGGGACCTACAGACACTGGATCCTACCCAGTTCGGCTTTAAGGGGAGATCCTGCCTCTTAAACCTGGTTGATTTCTTTGAAACAGTCACCAAGGCCATTGATGAGGGACAGGTGGTCCACACAGCCTACCTGGACCTCGCAAAAGCCTTCGATACAATACCCTACTCGGGCATTATAGATAAGCTCACCAGCTTAAATATAAACCCCTATATCACTAGATGGGTTGCAAACTGGCTCAAGGACAGAACCCACATGGTTAGAATTGCTGGAGCCATGTCAGACTCCAAACCAGTTACAAGTGGCGTCCCCAGAAGGCTCAGTCCTGGGACCTCTCTTGTTCGGTATATATTTCTTGGAGGTACAGGCCAACACGGAAGGACTGTGGCTGACCAAGTTCGCAGATGACTGTAAACAGGGTGCCATAATCGACTCTCCAGCTGACACAAGCATCTTCCAAAAGGGCCTCATAGAAACAGACAACTGGTGCCAGAGCCATGGCCTCAAGCTAAACGCCAAAAAGTGTATAGTCGTCCCCTTTGGCAAAAACAAAGTGCCCACAAATTACCACATAGGTGGTAATCCATTAAGTACAGAAGAAGTAATTAGGGACCTGGTGACCCAAGTTGATCGCAATCTCTCATTTGACAACCACGTGGCCAAAGTGGTTAGAAAAACATTTTGTATAGCCCACCTAATCATGAAAGGATTCACATCTAGATCAGGGGAGGTCATCGTGCCTCCTTTACTCATCCCTCATCAGGCCCATAATTGAGTACAATGCCCCTTTTGGGATGTACCTTACCAGACACTTGCAGCAACTGGAAAGACCCCAAAAGTACCTCACCAAGAGGATCAAAGGGCTCAAACAGATGCCATATGCTGCCCGGTTAAAAAAACTCCAGCTCTACTTAGTGGCATACCGCCTGCTCAGAGGCGATCTGTGCCTGACGTATAAAGCCATGTCCAACCCGGAATTAATGGACATGCTGCACCTCAGAAAATCCAAATCCCATCGAGCTACGCGCTTGAGAGACTTGAACCTCAGCACTGAAATAAATCGGACATGCTGGAGGGACAGATTCATAACCCAGAGGCTCCCTTCACTCTGGAATAAAATCCCAGTCCAGGTTAGGCAGAGTCCCTCATTGACTCTCTTCAAGAGGAATCTTGATGAGTGGATGGGAGATCGTAGGTTTACCCCGGGTATCACTTCTGTGTCACTGTTAGACAGGGGCACAGTATACTAACCTTGAAAAAGGGCATAGCAAAATTAATTTAAAATGGGTGGCGAAAGCCAAACACACTCTGGCTAGGCTTATAAATGCCCTAGGGCAGATAGCCTAGTATGAACCTATAAGAATCTTGCAGTTGTTAAGCCAAAAAAAAAAAACAGCTAATGATTTAGATTGTGTAGGAGATGACTTCCAGCATTTCAGAGGAAAAAATAAATTAAATCTACTCAGAGGAGTGTAAAATAAATGAAACATTGAAGGAATATGTCAACTCAAATATTAAAAGGCTGGAAAAAATAGAAATAGCTTTAACTAGCTATTCAGATGAACTGGTAAAACTGCAAATATCAGTGGCTGAAATGAAAAGGCAGGCTTGAGTGTGAGGCTTTTCAAGAGTACCTTTTTCATGGTACTTCCAGGATGGCTGCACACTGATCAGCAGCTTAATTCCAGCTGTCTTGGTATGTCTTATGTTGTAGTACAAATGTGCATGGTAGATTAAAGGTGTAGCGTATTATAAATTTGTACGCTGCACAAAAGAATAGCATTCATAAGTGCTTTTGGGTCAGTAGATGCTCTAGAATGTTATCAATATGAAGTTTGAAGACAAAAATGTCTTTTTAGCATTTCTTGAACATGTTACAAAGCTCTGTAGAGTGGAGTGTTCTGAGGAGTCTATCTAAAAACTATTTCCAGACCTTTTGAGACCATTGAGTCATGATGGGGATGTTTGTTTTAATTTCATACAAAGCCCATCAGTTTCAGGGCATAGTATTTAAAATTGCTAACACTGGCATTTCATTTTTATCTGGTATCTGTACCAGTGTTTGTTTGCCATCCCCAACAATCAGGTATAATATTTTTCACATTGGTTTCGTGTTTATACTTTGTATAAAGCGGTTCTGATGGATGTAAGTAAAAGCAGCTTGTTAATGCTTCACGTCTGTTCATAGGTTCATAGATTTGTACTAGGCTAATTGCCCTTTTGGGCCATTTGAAGCCTAGCCACTTACCCCATGTGAGAATCAAACCGTGCACCTTGTGTCTTTAAGGTAAACACCTTAACCATTATGTCATCCTCCCACCCAAATAAACAGCCATGCAGGTCTCAAACCTAGGACCCTGTACACCATAGTCACAGTAGATAACCACCAAGCCATTACAGAAAAACAAACTGTTTGCTGTCAGTTTGGAGTAGATTGTCTGACTTTTATGCATTTTGCCCAAGGATTGCCAAAGTGGTTTGGTTAAGGTGTTTATTTCAAACACAAAGTACAGGGTTTGATTCTCACCTGAGAAAGTGAAATTGACGTGGATTAAAAAGATCCACAAGTATGGTTGTGTTATACTTGCCTATGAACCTTTGTCCAAACAGTATAGGTAATTGTCTTCATAACATTTTTCTTTTTCATTGCTTTTTATAGTTCTGTTGTATACAGATTAGAGTTTGATCAAGTACATTTGTGTGAATGTGAAATAGAAGTGTAATGATTTAGAAGAGGATTATCTGAATAAGGTATTTGTGTATAGTGATGTTTGTTGCTGTATTACTAGCTACTGAAAAATTTTAGATAAAAAATTGTTCCTAAATTATATTAATATGCACACCACAGTATAAAAGCCCCCCCCCCCCTAATGTATAGCCTGTCTGGGAGGTTGGTACATCATTCTGAAATTTATGAATACAGTGCTGTGACTTTGTTTCTCTGTTACATTGGCAGCAACTGGTTTGTTGGTGTTCCTGCTGCAGTGCTTCACACATTTGCCCATGACGTTTGTCATTGGAATGATAGGAGGCTATCTAAAAGTATTGTGTCTGCTCAACTGTGACAAATAATGAGTGATAGAAAAGGCAAGCTATTGAACTTGACACTCCGGTTTTAGTGGTTGGGAACTACATCCATTGGGGATTCCTGTAATGGTCTTTTTAGTGTACCTGTTGACAAGTGATGCCTCATGGCAGTATCTGGTAAGGGTGGGAACCAAGGTGAAGCTCTTTTTTTTTTTTTTTTTTTTTTTTTTTTTTTTGTGGTGGGGGTGAACCAACAAGTCTTCTCTTTAGATTGCTGAAGTGTGGCATTTGTCAGGGATGCGGTGAAGATATATACATGTTTATGATGCAAAATGCTGTTATTTTAATCACTGAACCACTTTATTTTCTTTTGTCCTACTCTAGGTACAGTCTTTGCAGCTTGTGAGTGATTGTCTTGTCCTTGTAGAAGTTTTCCCTTTGTGACTGATTGTGGAAGTATTGTACTCCTGGGCTATTAATGTCTGTACTAGCTTTGAGAGGCAGGGTTTGTGTGTAATGTAGAAATCTTTTTTTCTGTATGCATTGAACCTTATTTAAGATTAGGATTGTATGATCTGTAGTTTTGTCTAATTGCGAATTGCGTTTGCTGTCAAAAACTAGGCTTTTCTGCTCAATGAAGACCTTGGGGACTCGCTTGATAGTGTTGAGGCTCTCCTGAAGAAACATGAAGATTTTGAAAAATCTCTTAATGCTCAAGAGGAGAAAATTACTGTAAGTTTTTCTCTTCAGTTTTACTGACCTCATTGATTATTTGAAGATGGATGTAATTAATTTCTTGCTCATGTAATTTTCTTCTCTCTGTTTTAAGGCTTTGGATGAATTTGCCACCAAACTGATACAAAACAATCACTATGCGAAGGAAGAAGTTGCAGCTCGCAGAGATGCTGTGAGTATTTCGTATTTTCTGAGCTGTATTAGAATATTTCATTAGTACTGCTGTTTTTTGAAGTCTGACTTTAAAAATGTATAGTCATTTAGATACTTTTGATTGTAAACTGACAAGTTTTTATTGCTTTTTTTCTGTAGGCTATCACACAACAGAACAGAATTAATTTGGTTGGGTTATAACCTTTGCTATGGCAGGCCAAGCCTAGTTCAAAATTTAAGATGGGCAACTGTAGTAACTGACTTTTTTTCAGTGGAGTAATTTTGATTCTTTACTTCCCCCCTCCAGCTCTTGAGCCGCCGTAATGCTTTGCATGAGCGTGCTGCACACCGCAGGGCTGCTCTAGAGGATTCCTTCCACCTGCAACAGTTCTTTCGTGATTCAGATGAGCTGAAAAGCTGGCTTAATGAGAAAATGAAAACTGCAACTGACGAGTCTTACAAGGTAGGATAGTCAAATACTGACAAGTTATTACTTTAATAAATTTACAAGAGCCTGTTTTTGCTTTATATGCTCAGTTTCCATTTTAGAAATTAGGTAATCTCACAGTGCTACTCAGTCGTCAGATTCAAAATCGACACTATATTAATTTTGGAAAGTTTGGTGTGTGTGTGTGGGGGGGGGGGGTGATGATGCTATTTTGTAGTAGCCCATATTTGGGTTTCCTTGACCCTGAGAGTTTTTACCAATGACTAAGATTGTAATGTTACCAACATTTCATAAATTGCAGTGTGTTTTTTTTTTTTTTTCTGAGGGGGCTGCACTCTTGATTTTGAGGGCAGTCTTCCATACCCCAGATTTGTAAGTAGACCACATCCAGGGTTATACTGACTTGAAGGAAAGGGAGTGATTGTTTTTCCATTTTGTCTGATTAGGTGTGTCCTCAGCGGACAGTACATTGCAAGAATCTGAGACTGAGATGAGAGTTCCTGCAGTGTGGTTTGTAATGGGTCTCTATCTGCAGGCCAATAGTTCAAATGCCTTATTTTGGTTCATTATTGTGGGTGGTTCATCTTGGTGTTATGACATTGAAGTTAAGTTAGCTGTTAAGACTGTCATTATGCGGTCAAAGTAGACTTGTCTATTTAGCTTGCACGAGTTATGTCTTTGTTTTGGCTGGCTGATATGACTAGTGGTTATAAAAAGTGACTTGGCTGAGAAATTTAAATGTGCCTTTTTTTCTCTGAACAGTGTATTTTTCTTAGTCTGAGTTCTGAAGACTACTGTTGTCTGGATTGGAGGTAGACTTGTTTGTGCAGGGGGTCTATACACTTTTACATTTTTGAACAGATCATTTATACATGACATCCAAGCAAATAGTAACATTCTAATTGTAGAGGTCTAAGCCTTTTTTTTTTTTTTTTTTTTTTACCACTTCCTAGTTATTGATTGTCTGCATTTCCACAGGATCAGTCCATTAGGTCCTCTTCCTGTGGCTTAACCTATTTGTTCCTCCTTTGTGGTGAGAGCTCTCCAGCCCATGTGTTACCCAGTAGAAGTGAGTGCCAGGTGTGGTGTGGACCAGTGTACAAATCCTGCTGACTGTCGTATCCTTACCCCCCACAGCCTTGTGAACTCTGCTATAGCTGACTCAGGAGGTGCATGTGAGCTTCTAACACTGTGCTGGGCAGTAAGGAGTTTGATTCGCTCTTAATGCTGTGACAAGCTAAGCTGCTTGCTTCCCTCCCTCCTCCAAAGTTGGCTGAGTCAGCATTGTTTGCTCACTTTCTTCTTACACTACTAGTTCATCACCTATGCTGATGTTTCACACAGGTCATCTGGGGTGCAGTCAGCGCTTTCTCTCTCTCTCCCACAGGGCTAGGTCCCACCACCCTCATAGTTTTGTCTGATTGTATAATGTCATTCTGAATATGGAGAAAAGTCATTGTTTGTTTATTTCATGGCAGCACTCTTCTGTTAACAGCGAACTCATGAGATCATGTACATTTTTTTCTTCGTTCGTATAGTATTTCAATATTAATTGTGATGTTGAGGTTGATGCTTCTGTTCTGTACTTGATGTTCTTCGTCTTCCCTTGCTGCAGTCCTGACTATTGTGTTTCAGACCAAACAGAGTTGGAATCCCTCGCTGGGGAACATTTATGTCAGAAAAAGTGAATAACTGTATTTATTATCATACATTGTGTATACCTTGTTTAGGTTGTGCTAGATTTAACAAGCGCACTATTAAGAGGAGGCTTGATTGTGCTAGGTTAGTGTTTGGGAAGCGTTGTATAATATAATATGCCGCCGGATGCCCCGCCCGCTTCATCAAAGAAGCGCAAGGACAAAAGCCAGAGGTTTTGCCAGGAGTCTCTATGGAGTCTCAGGCAGATACTTTACTGTTACAGGATGTACCCTCTCAGCAGGTAGGCCAGGCTGACGGGGCTTCTCAGGTAACTGTTCTTCCTCTTCCCAAGGTAGTTAGGGCCAAAGCTTCTTTAGAGGTAGGCCAAGTTCAGCTTCTGTGGGCTCTGTGCCTAAGAAACATATGCTTAAAATGGCAGAAGATTTGATTACTCTGATTAGAGGTTCTATGCCCCGCCTGATAAGAGGCCTAGGGTGGAACAGGAGTTTGATAGTTTTGAACAGTGTTCACAGGCTTCAGAGTCTTCTGTGGAAGACTTGCAAGAGTTTCCTGCTTATTCTGATTCTGATGTGGATGATGCAGAGGCTTCCTGAACCCTGACTCCTTGCCTCCTGCTCCTGTTAAGCCTGATAGGTATTATAGGCCTAAAGGTGTTAAAGCTTCTGTGGTTAAAAATCCTGTACCCTCTGATAAAGAGGCAAGGGCTTTTGGGATTTAATCACCAAGACAGATGGGTGCTGGATATCATTCATCACGGTTACAGATTTTATTTCCACACAATGCCCCGTTACTCCAGATAGGGGCCATTCAGCCAGTCCCTGTATCAGAAAGGTTACTTGGACGACTGCCTGAAACTATCTCATCAGTCCTGCTGCAAGGACAGTCCTTCAAGCAAGCATTAGGGTTCATGGCATCTTCTATGGTGGTGTGCATGTAAATGCCAAATGAGGAATGAGCAATATGGTATATCAAAAAAATGTATGGACACAGCACTGCCAAGATTCGACACTGTCATTCAGCCTGCACGACTCTTCAGGCAAGGTTTCTGCCAGGAGCACAGAACTCCCTAAAAGTATTGCACAAAGGGGTTTCATCACACAGCTTGAAAGCCAGATTGGCGCAACACTGGTGGGTACCACCTCTTCTAAAGTCTTAAAAAAGCCTCCATGGCCTTTACCCTCTGATTCCTCATCTGTTAAAATGTGATTATGGAAGCTAGAAGGAGGTACTAGGGAGAGTGTACGATGAAAGAAAAGAATTTTTATTTTGGAGTACAACAAAGAATTTGGATTTTTCAGAGCCTAATTTAATGTGTGTGGCTCTTCAATATCTTACTGATTATTGGACAAAGGTTTGTCCTTCTCTTCCATAAAGATTCATGCTGCAGCAATTTCAGCTCACTATGATTGGTTCAAGCAGTTTCTTAGAGGGCAAAGAAATATAAGACCCCCGATGAGCTCCTACTCCTGCTTGGGATCTCAATTTTGTGTTGGAAAAACAGGGTTTCGTTACGTCTAATCCTTCCTTTTATGCTAAGGTGGTTTCTAGTGTGGCTTTAAACCAAACTATTCATTTGGATTTTGCACTTTAGATGTACACAGGCAATTTTGAGCAGGACTAAAGATTTTAGGCAGTCTCAGCAGTTACTTGTTTTTTGCTTTTTGAGTTCACAGAGGCAAGCTGTGTCAAAACAAACTATTTCTAGGTGGATTGGCTTTTGCATTGCGCCAGCTGTGTTAGCTGTTTGTTGTCAGCTCCTGCTACTTTTTTATAATTTGCCAGCCTCCTTTACCTCTGCTTTGGGATTCTTTCTGCTTCTGAAGGTTGCATATGGGCTATTAGACAGACTTTTGCATGCTGCCTAGGCCTGAGGCACTCAGTTTTATATGTTGAGCTTTGGTATCAACATTAAAAGATTAATGTCCATATATAGGCTTAGTGGGTGTAACAGGTACCTTCATAACAATTCTCTTAGTGACAGTTTATTACATTTCCCCAAATATTTGTGCAAAAACGAGTCCTCACTTATTGAAGGTAAATTACTATTCTTTGAAGAAATATAACCTTTTTGTTGAGGTCCAGAGATTTATGCTTTTTGAACTTTAAACAGAAACTTCCTATTTTTAGGGGATGGTGGCACAGCTTCTTTGTGGATGGTCTTGAACATTTTTTTCCTCTCATGATGTATTTTAACTCTGAGCACTCGTTTCAAAGTATTTGTGGTCCAGTTTATTTTGTGCAGAAATAGTGTAACCATGAGCTGTGCTAAGAATGTGAATGGTGTGCCACTTTTGAAGTAAAATGGAGGGTGCACATTGTAAATAAAGCAAATCATTTT
This sequence comes from Protopterus annectens, assembly GCF_019279795.1. Taxonomy (NCBI): domain Eukaryota; kingdom Metazoa; phylum Chordata; order Ceratodontiformes; family Protopteridae; genus Protopterus; species Protopterus annectens. Next base: position 517,252,724 of record NC_056750.1, read on the forward strand.
ATTGTGTAATTTCAAAGTAAAGTTGTAGGGCTTCGATACAGTTTTAGTATTGGGATTAGAGTTTGAGTTAATGTTGGGTGTTGAGTTTTGTCTTAAGGTTGTACTTTCAGGAGTAGGAATAGAGTTTTAAGGTTATGGTTACTGCAAATAACCATTGTTGGTAACTGATAGAGATGGGGGGCATTGTTCATGTGCCAGGACATAAGTTAAATTAGTTATACCCTATAAGCTGTTAGTAACCAGTGTGTCTGTCCCTTCTCACATTGGTTTTCTGTGGATTGACTATACTTTGCAGATGTAATTGATTCCAGTCTTCTGTAATACTGATATTGCCTTGTCTGGCTGTGAAGGCAGTGCTCATTCGCTTGTTTTTATTTTGTTTAACTAATTTTAGGGTTTCATTTACTTTATAGCTGCTAGAGAGAGTCACACTTAGTATTTCTATCAGCTTATGATGACTTTTCTTGGAGCCGAAAGCAAGTCAGTTTGCATTGTACATAAACTTTCTGCTACCAGCAGTTTCAGGTGATTGCCACAATCAGAGTTAAAGGTTTCCACTTACTAATGAAGATTATGAATATTTAACAGCGAACATGAAGTTTTGTCACAGCAGGTCTTCATGGAGATGTTTCATGTCACCTCCTTCATTTCCATGCAGTTTTGTGGTTCAGGCTAAGTTGCCTCTTGAGTTTAGCACCTTAAGTTTTCCATTAGATACAAGTTTAAGGAAGGTTTCCTTGGATATGGGTAGGTCTGCATCTACAAATCCTTCTATGGAGGGTTTGGCTTTCCTTACATCCATTCCTGTTTAATCGCATCCGGCTGCTGTAGCAGTGTTATGAACAACTATTGTCCACAACGTTTACTATGTAAGAAGGGAATGGAAAAAGATTTGACAAGCCTTTCTTTTTCCATATCATATATGCACACCTGCACATACATCTGCAGACAGTGTCATCAGTTCAAATATCACTCTTGTGAATGTGGGAATAAACCCACATTGGCACAAGCTAGACATGTAGATGCCACAAACAAGGCACCCCAGCTGAGAACTAAGCAGCAGAATCTGTTAATGCGCCACCCTTGGTTTTCCTTTCCAACATTTAAATATCCTAAGAGACTTTTTGGGCCTTGGAATTGCTGCAGTCTGCCCATCATATAGAGTCAGCAAAGGGTGCACTGTCCTTCAGGGCTTATGTTAGTTGGTAGCATGTCATCACTCAGATGTACAGGAGATTGTGGGTGCTTTTTTTTCCTCAAACGATTCTACAGGTCATATAACTGGGACACAAATGTCTTTGCTTTGGCCAGTTTATGGCTTGGGGGTATTCACATTGTCCATTTGACCAGAGAGTATGTGTGATAGTGGACAGTCAACTTAAATGTGTAAAACACAATATTGGGCAGTTGTAGAAAACTGTGTTTTTAATTGCTATAAATTAAAACAGTGTAAAACTTGTGTGTGGAAGATTTTCAGTCCTATATCTCTAGATGTGAAGTTGTTCAATCTTGCAGTTTATTCTTACACGTGGGTTTGGAGCCGAGCTATTGACAAGTCAGCCACTTTACTAGCTAAAGCTCTCAGAATAGCTCGAGGCCAGTCCCCTATCCCATGATGCTCTTTGTCCTACCTCCGATCTAGTTTGCTGCTGCAACTAATTGCAAGGTCTTTGGAGAGCTTGGGCCAGTAGAACTTTATTACTTTATCTTTTGACTTATTTGAAGTGTTTTTCTTTAAAAATTGATACTAAGATAGTGTACTTTGCTTTGTAGGACTTTGGTTAGCCTTTGTTTTGTTTACTATATAATTAACGTTCTATAATGATTGCTCTTAGGCCTCTGGCGTTTTTTCTTTGTAAAATACAGTGTGTTGCCATTAAAATTTACTATTGTAGCCTAGTTGTACAGGGATTTCTCAACTCTGGACTGTATTTTGCTACCGTATCCCTTTTAAATCTAAGATAGTGTGTTAAGTAGTTAGTGTGTGTTCTATCCTTTTTATATCAATAGATAGTGTGTTAAGTATTGAGCGTGTTTTATCCCTAGTTGTGCAGGGATTTTATATCTTAGCATGGTTTGTTTGCTGTTTACTGTTGATTCTGTGAACTTATTGTAATTCAAGTTGATCAGGGCTCTGATCACTTCAGTTCTGTTTTGTATAACATGGCAGATCAGAAAGAAAAGCAAAGATCTGGTTTCAAGAAGTGTAATTGTGGGCAGAAAATGTCCATTACAGATGGACACGTTAATTGTGTTTATTGTTTGGTGCCTGTACACCTCCAAGAAGAATGCTCTATCTGCCACTCCTTCAGCAGTAGGGTTTTATTAGAACGGAGAAGGAAGTTGTTAGATAGAGGCTTGTTGAAGCCAGACTTTCAAGAATCCCTGGATAAGGTTGACCAGACCTCCAAGTCCTTGAAGGGGTCGAAGTCCTCGAAAGTGTCCTCGGAGCCCAGGTCATCAGCTCCAAGCCTTTCTGTGAGGGAACAGATATCTGTGAGCTGGTAATCCTTTGATTTGTGGCGTCTTCGGTTCCTTTGACCCATTCTTGAGGACTCTTGGTGCAGAGGCTTCTGGAGAACCCGGCATTGGCTAAATTACTGTCTGCTTCCCCAACTGGGTTTGAAGGCTGACACTGTTTCACTGGCTGTGACTACTACTTAGCCAAGCAGGGCCTTTGGAGCCGGAGGAGGAGGATCTGATAGCTGAGGCCTGTCCCAGTGCCTTTGGCTGCATCAACCCCGACTTCTTTGGTTCCATTGGGTTCTGAGCCTGCTGTCTCGGCCGGGAGGTTGCTGTCTTCCTCTGAACGTCCTCTTCCTCTCTTGAGTTTAGCACCTTAAGTTTTCCATTAGATACAAGTTTAAGGAAGGTTTCCTTGGATATGGGTAGGTCTGCATCTACAAATCCTTCTATGGAGGGTTTGGCTTTCCTTACATCCATTCCTGTTTAATCGCATCCGGCTGCTGTAGCAGTGTTATGAACAACTATTGTCCACAACGTTTACTATGTAAGAAGGGAATGGAAAAAGATTTGACAAGCCTTTCTTTTTCCATATCATATATGCACACCTGCACATACATCTGCAGACAGTGTCATCAGTTCAAATATCACTCTTGTGAATGTGGGAATAAACCCACATTGGCACAAGCTAGACATGTAGATGCCACAAACAAGGCACCCCAGCTGAGAACTAAGCAGCAGAATCTGTTAATGCGCCACCCTTGGTTTTCCTTTCCAACATTTAAATATCCTAAGAGACTTTTTGGGCCTTGGAATTGCTGCAGTCTGCCCATCATATAGAGTCAGCAAAGGGTGCACTGTCCTTCAGGGCTTATGTTAGTTGGTAGCATGTCATCACTCAGATGTACAGGAGATTGTGGGTGCTTTTTTTTCCTCAAACGATTCTACAGGTCATATAACTGGGACACAAATGTCTTTGCTTTGGCCAGTTTATGGCTTGGGGGTATTCACATTGTCCATTTGACCAGAGAGTATGTGTGATAGTGGACAGTCAACTTAAATGTGTAAAACACAATATTGGGCAGTTGTAGAAAACTGTGTTTTTAATTGCTATAAATTAAAACAGTGTAAAACTTGTGTGTGGAAGATTTTCAGTCCTATATCTCTAGATGTGAAGTTGTTCAATCTTGCAGTTTATTCTTACACGTGGGTTTGGAGCCGAGCTATTGACAAGTCAGCCACTTTACTAGCTAAAGCTCTCAGAATAGCTCGAGGCCAGTCCCCTATCCCATGATGCTCTTTGTCCTACCTCCGATCTAGTTTGCTGCTGCAACTAATTGCAAGGTCTTTGGAGAGCTTGGGCCAGTAGAACTTTATTACTTTATCTTTTGACTTATTTGAAGTGTTTTTCTCTTTAAAAATTGATACTAAGATAGTGTACTTTGCTTTGTAGGACTTTTGGGCGGTTAGCCTTTGTTTTTGTTTACTATATAATTAACGTTCTATACGGAGCGATTGCTCTTAGGCCTCTGGCCGTTTTTTCTTTGTAAAATACAGTGTGTTGCCATTAAAATTTACTATTGTAGCCTAGTTGTACAGGGATTTCTCAACTCTGGACTGTATTTTGCTACCGTATCCCTTTTAAATCTAAGATAGTGTGTTAAGTAGTTAGTGTGTGTTCTATCCTTTTTATATCAATAGATAGTGTGTTAAGTATTGAACGTGTTTTATCCCTAGTTGTGCAGGGATTTTATATCTTAGCATGGTTTGTTTGCTGTTTACTGTTGATTCTGTGAACTTATTGTAATTCGAAGTTGATCAGGGCTCTGATCACTTCAGTTCTGTTTTGTATAACATGGCAGATCAGAAAGAAAAGCAAAGATCTGGTTTCAAGAAGTGTAATTGTGGGCAGAAAATGTCCATTACAGATGGACACGTTAATTGTGTTTATTGTTTGGTGCCTGTACACCTCCAAGAAGAATGCTCTATCTGCCACTCCTTCAGCAGTAGGGTTTTATTAGAACGGAGAAGGAAGTTGTTAGATAGAGGCTTGTTGAAGCCAGACTTTCAAGAATCCCTGGATAAGGTTGACCAGACCTCCAAGTCCTTGAAGGGGTCGAAGTCCTCGAAAGTGTCCTCGGAGCCCAGGTCATCAGCTCCAAGCCTTTCTGTGAGGGCACGGTCGCCTGCTCCGCAGTCTTCGGAGCTGTGCACCGAACAGATATCTGTGAGCTGGTCTCCGGCCTTGGAACCGGTCTCCAAAACTCTGAAGTCTCCAATCCTTTGATTTGTGGCGTCTTCGGTTCCTTTGACCCATTCTTCGAGGACTCTTTCCGATGACGATGTAGTCCGGGTGGTGCAGAGGCTTCTGGAGAACCCGGCATTGGCTAAATTACTGTCTGCTTCGTCCCAACTGGGTTTGAAGGCTGACACTGTTTCACTGGCTGTGACTACTACTTCTGCGAGCCAAGCAGGGCCTTTGGAGCCGGAGGAGGAGGATCTGATGGTTGTGGAGCCTTCGGAGCTGAGGCCTGTCCCAGTGCCTTTGGCTGCATCAACCCCGACTTCTTTGGTTCCATTGGAAGAGTCTCGGAGCAGACACTCTCTCGTCTGCACCGGGGGGGTGGGGGACCGATGCGTCGGTTCTGACCCTTCCTCTTGGGGCTTTGTCGCAGATGAGCTCGGCTCCGTCCTCTGGTTCTGAGCCTGCTGTCTCGGCGCCGGGGAGGTTGCTGTCTTCCTCTGAACCGGCTGCTTCTTCGAGTCGAAGCAGCAGTGCATTCGATGCTATGAGGAGGGTTATGTTGTCTAAGACACACACATCGTCAGGTCCCTCCTCTTCCTCTCCTGAAGTGCCGCATTCTGCCTCAACATCGCAGGTCCCTGTCAGGTGTCGAGACCCAGAGCCTCAGGTACCCCTATTGGATGACACCTGCTCTCCTGAGACTTCACCAGAAACCCCCATTGATGAGGCTCCTAGAAAGAGATTATGCAAGAGGAGGCATTTAGATTCCCCTCAGGAATTGTTGACACCAGGCACCAACTTAGAGGAATCGGAAGGGTCCCCACGGCCCCCCTCGGAGGCTATCTCCTTTGCGGATATCCTGGAAGTCCTAAAGCAGAGGGGTGACTGGCAGTCCGTTAGTCCTACTGAGGATGAGTTGGTGCTCCTGAAGGCCTTTGGGTCTCAAACTTCCACCTCCTGGGTTATTCTGCACTTTGAACTGATGGATTTGGTAGCTCTAAGGCCTTGGGAGTCTCCTAATTCTGTGAAACGGGTCCCTTGGAGGCCTAGTAAATTAAACACCTCCCCCCAAGACTATGTTCTTCACTAAGGGAGTCCCCATTGATGCCATGGTGGTGGTGGCGGCCACCAAGAAAAAGATGTCAGAAACCTCTTCCACTGTCCATCCCCCTAATAGAGATTCTAGGACAATGGACAGATACGGGAAACGCATCTTTAGTTCATCGACATTTGCCATGCGATCGCTTAACTATTTGACTTATTTCACCCGTCTTCAACGAGATGTCCTCAAAGAGCTTGGAGATGCTCTACAGGGCAACACAGATGAAGCTGTCTCTGATAAGGTGACGACACAGCTTAATACCCTTAATTCTATTGTGAACTTGTCCATGCGGCTCATTTCCTGTGCAGCCGATGGATCGAGTTGGGCAGCAGGTTCAGCGATAGCTCTTTGGAGACCGTCCTAGATGCGCTTATGCTCCTTTGCAGAAGCCTTTAAGTCTTCCTTTGTCAATACCCCATTTGATGGCTCTTCCCCGTTTGGGCCCAAAGTCATGTAGACACTCACTAGATGTGAGCAGGAGGGAAAGACTCTGTCTGCCGTAGGAGTCCATTTTCCACTCCTACTAGACCATACCCCAAAGGGCAGAAAAGTGGAAAAATGTGGTTCCGAAAGTCGCAAGGAGCTTTCCAGAACACATGTAGTGAACCCCCCTCCAGGGGCAGAGGAGGGGGCAATAACGGAAGACGCCACCCTGGTGGCAGAGGGGGTCCGCAGAACCAGGGTGATAGGGGTCAGTTCGTTGGCAAGCCCTACCAGTGCTCCTGAGAGGAGGCCCGACTGTCCTGCTCTGGACGCAGTCGAGGGTCACTTGGCTTTGTATCTGAATGCCTGGCTAGGAATTGCAACAAATTCTTGGGTACAAAGCATAGTTACCAGAGGATATATCATTCCATTCCTACAAAATCCGCCTGTCAGCACAAAAATCCCAGAAGTTCCACCCAGTCTTAGGGATCAAACAACCATAGAAATTCAGAGGCTGCAGGAAAAGTCCTTACCGCTGCCTCCAGGCATCAACTAATTCTGTCCAGAGATCACACTCTCTCTGCTCTCAGACATCACTATCAATTTTGAGAAATCTGCGTTGTCGCCATTGCAGCATTTCTCCTTTATCGGAGCAGAACTAGAAACTACCACTGCCACAATAAGATTACCCCTGGACAGAATAGACTCTCTACGGAACCAGGTCTCAGACATTCTGCAGAGAAAGAAGGTACCCGGCCCATCAAGTACTGAAGCTCTTAGGAACCATGGCAGCTACGCTCATAGCAGTTCCTCTGGGACAAATGCACATGATTCTTCAGTGGTTACTATTCACCCAGTGGTCATACCAACATTTTCCCGTGTCATTCTTAATCATGATTACGGACTCTTGCAAGAAGGATCTTCGCTGGTGGTTGACCAGCCAAAAACTTGTGGTGGGTCGCCCATTTGTTCTCCCCCCACCGTCAGCCACGGTGACCATGGACACTTATCTAATTGGGTGTGGGGGGTTATTTTAGGGAAAAACTGCCCAAGGCACCTGGTCGGAGACAGAGTCACAGTTGTACATCCAATGTTCTAGAGTTGAGAGTGGTGCTTTTGGCATTGCAGCACTTTCATGACTCTCTTTTCTCTAGAGACGATTGCCATACAGGCGGACAGCATGTCGGTAGTCTGGTACATCAGCAAACAAGGAGGAACCAGGTCTTATCCCCTGTGTCGAGAGGCCTTGAAAATTAGGCTGTGTCCACCGGGCACTTTCTTATAGCAACGCATATCCCGGGGAAATCCAACATAATAGTGGACAAATTGAGCAGAGCCATTCTGCTACCTCAAGAGTGGTCCCTCAAAAATGAAGTTGCGGAGAAGATTTTTCGCAGATGGGGCCAGCCTTGTTGTGACCTGTTTGCATCCCCTATAAATGCCAAATGCCGAAGCTACTTTGACCTGAATGCCCCACCGGGGGACAGCCCAAGGGACTCGCTCATACATGATTAGTCCCTGGGACTCCTGTATGCTTTTCCTCCTATTCCCAAGTGCTTACAGAAAGCTAAAGCCCTCGGCAGGATGGTAATCTTAATAGCCCCGCTTTGGCATCAGATTTGGTTCCCCTTCCTCCGACTCTACCAACTGGAGGAACCTTGGATTCAGGACCCAGTTCCAGACCTACTGACACATTTGTCAGAGAACCCTCCACGACTCTCTTCGTTCCCTCAGACTGACAGCCTGGCTACTCCAATTCCCTTCCTAGCCAGGTCACATGATTTTTCTTCGGAGGTACAACACATTCTTGTATCTTCCCATAAAGCTTCTACCAGAAAGTTGTATGCTAGTAAATGGAAGCATTTGCCCTTTGGGCTTCTCGAAACAACATTGATCACTATGTGGCCCCTATTGCTAGTATTCTGGAATTTTTCTCTAAACTTTTTCAAGAAGGTGCTTTGGCTGCCACAATTAGTCCATTTGGCTGCCATCTCGAATTTTCATCTTGGAGCTGAGGGTTCTAACTTAATGTCTCTGATTTGTTGGGCCTTCTTTAAGGGCACCATTCATCTCAAGCCTCCTGTTAGACAGCCATTTACTCCCCGGAATTTAAATTTTGTAGTGTCCCGGATTATTCTTCCTCCCTTTGAACCTGCATCATCCTGTCATTTGAAGTTCCTCTCTTGGAAGACTATTTTCTTGGAGGCCATCACCTCAGCACGCAGGGTATGTGAGCTCCAAGCTCTCTGTCAAACCAGTGTATTTGGTGTTTCATCCGGATAGGGTTTCTCTGAGGACTAATCCTTCATTTTTGCCAAAAGTGTGTTCTGAGACCAATCTGAACCAAACTATTGAACTTCCAACATTTTTCCGTAATCATTCTAATCAACTGGAATACATGTTGCATAAACTTGATGTCCATAGACAATTGAGATACAAGTTGGACAGGACAAAAAAATTTAGAAGTTCCGACCAACTTTTTGTGTCTTATGCTGACGCCAAGAAAAAGGATTACCAGTTTCTAAAGTTACCCTTTCTAAATGGTTAACTGACTGCATTAAATTTGTTTATTCTGCAACGAATCAAACATTGGAATATGGAGTGAAGGCCCATTAAACCAGAGCCATCTCTACGTCTTCGGCTTTTACGGCTCGCTTACCTTTGGACACTATGTGCAGCTGCCACTTGGTCTTTGCCGCATACTTTTATCACTCATTATAAAGTGGACAGGGCCTCCATGGTCAGGGCTTCCTTTGGTTCCACTGTCCTCAGGAATATACTCCACTGAGCCACCCAGGATTATGGTGCTTGGGACGCTACCCACGTGTAAGAGTAAACTGCGAGATTGAACTACTTTGCATAAAGAAGTTATGTACTTAGCATAATGTTCCGTGTAAGTTGTTCATTTCGACTTTATTCTTACATTCCCACCCACCATCCCCCGCCAGGGTCTCAAAGGATGGGTAGACTTTGGGTCTGGTAGTCTTTTCTGGGATTCTTACTCCAGCTGGAGTACTTCTCAGTTTTTATTGTTGCTGAGTTCAGCAAACTAGATCTGGGGTAGGGCATAGAGCATCATGGGATAGGGCCCTGGCCTCGAGCTATTCTGAGATCTTTAGCTAGTAAAGCGGCCGACTCGGAGCTGATGGCTCGGCTCCGAACCCACGTGTAAGAGTAAAGGCGAGATGAGCAACTCACATGGAACATTATGGTAAGTACATAACTCCTTTTAATCACTGTATATTAATCAGATCAGACAATAGTAGTAGAAGTAGCGAACTTAAACCCGTCTTAAGGCAAATAAAATAAATAAATGTACAGTTGTACAGAATTACTATGTATTCGAAAGTAATCCAAGCAAGGCAGACAGTATGTTTCCAATCAAAAATCCTTTAATGTGAAGTTGTTTAATCTCGCCTTCATTTTTACTGTTGGGTTCGGAGCTGAACATTGGCTCCGATTCGACCAAATAGCAAAGCTTGAGTTCTCGAACAGCTAGAGGCCAAGCCCTATCCCACAATGCACCACTACATTCCCCAGATCTAGTTTGCCGCTGCAACTGATCGGGTGTTCTTTACAGCTCTTGGCCGTTTATTGGAATAGATGTGTGAATCTATAAAATTCTATCCTTTTTCTCTCTGTATAGTGGTTAATAGTCCTAAAAAGTGTTGGCTGTTGTCCGTTTGGACTTATTTCCATTTAGATAAATTTTCTTATTAGTGTGTTAAGATTCTTGAGTGTGGCCCTGTTATTTTAGTAAGGTCGTTGGCCTTTTGTGATGATTATATCTCTATCCCAGCCTGGTTAGGCTTGCTGCAGTTTTTTTGCACCATTTTACTTTAGCCGGTCAGGCTTTTGGCTGTTGTTTTCAGACTAGAGGCTTCTCGTTTATACTGTTAGCCAGTTAGGCTCTTGGTGTTAGTTTTGCTGCCATTATAACTAGTTTATAACCAACAGGAAGAATATATGTATATTGTTCTCAGACTTATTTGGATTTACTGTTTTGGAACCAATATGTCAGAAAAGGCTAAATCGGGATTTAAGCGCTGTCCCAAGTGGAATCAAAAAATGTCAATAATGATGGCCATTCCGCTTGTGTGTACTGTCTAGGGGAGGTACACTTGCAAGAGTTTTGCTCCATTTGCCATGGCGTTAGCTCTAGGGTTTTAGCCGAGAGAAAGCGTAAGTTGGTTGAGAGGGGCTTGAGTAAAACAGACTTCCAGTCTGATTTGGTCTCTGCTTCCAGTCAGCCAAAACCATCTTCATTTGGATCAGCACCAAAGGGCTCTTCGATCCTGAAGTTATCTAAGAAGGCTACGGTCTTGGCTCCACTGCCATCGGAGCCAACCGTTCAGGTTGCTGGTAGGAGCCAGTATCTTTTACCTTGAGGTCCCCGATTCTGGGGTCACCGGCTCAGTCAGTGGTATCCTCTCTGGCTTCTAGACTGTCTGATTCGGATGTGGACTGAGTGATATGGAGACTTCTACAGGACCCGGCGCTTGAAAAATTCTTGTCTGTTTCGACTCTTGCAGCTTTGGAACCGACAAAGTCCTCTCCTATTGTTTCTCCTCCGACTCGTACCGAGACTTTGGAGCCGGAGGAGGCCAGTCAGTCAGTTGAGCTGTCTGTGCCGACCACCCTGATATCCTCTGCTCCGGCTATGGAATCTGGGAGCCGACACTCTCCTGTCGCTCGAGGGGGGGGCTCCGCGAGTCAAACCGACGCATCTGTTCCGACTCTTCCTCTTGGGGCATCTGCATGGATGAGTTTGGCTCCTACCTCGGGCTCGGAGCCGGTGGTTCTGGTACAGGAGGAGTCCTCATTGTCTTCGGACCTGGGTGCTTCCTCGCGTCGGAGCCGTGGGGCTTTCGATGCCATTAGGAGGGCTTTGTTCCCTAGGACTTCCACAAACTCTGATATGGCCACCTTCTCCCAAAAGGCGCCTGCTTCTTCTTCGCTACCACAGGTTCACCTTAAGCGTAGGAACCCTGAGCCTCAGGACACCCCCTTGGAGGTACCCTGCTCTTCCGAGACTTCCCCAGAGATTCCTGCTGAGGAAGTCCCTCGGAAGAGGCTATATAAGAGGAGACATCTAGATTCCCCTCAGGAATCCATCATGTCGGACACCGATTTGGAGGAATTGGAAGGGTCCCCATCTGAGGATATTTCCTTTGGGGATATCCTGGAGATCCTTAAGTAGAGGGGGAACTGGCAGCCCCAAAACCCTACCAAGGATGAATTAGTGCTCCTGAAGGCTTTCGGGTCCCGACCCTCTACCTATTTGGGTGTCTCCGTCCTTTGATGAGTTAATGGATCTTTTATCTTGAAGAGCATAGGAGTCACCAGATTCTATGGAGCTTGTTCCTAGAAGGCCAAACAAGTACATATCTGCCCCCCATGACAAGGCCTTTTTATATAGACCCTTACCTGTTGATGCCATGGTGGTGGCGGCAGCCCACTAAAAAGGAGATGTAGGAGACTTCTACATCTGTTCATCCTCCTAATAGAGAGTCTAGGATAATGGACAGATTTGGGAAGCGCATGTTCAGTTCTACGACCTTTGCACTTCTGTCTCTCAACTACCTGACCCAGTTCACCTGTCTACAAAGAGATCTCCTCAAGGAGCTTGGAGATGCTCTCCAGGGTGTAGTAGCCGACTGTGTGACGGACAAGGTGACGTCTCAGCTTGCTACCCTCAATTCGATTGTAAACTTGTCCATGCACCTCGTGTATTATGCAGCTGATGGAACGAGTAGGGCTACGGGCACAGGAATTCTCTGCAGAGACATTCCTGGATGCGCCTTTGCTCTTTTGCGAAACCCTTTAAGTCGTCATTTGTGAGTGCCCCTTTCGGTGGTTTCTGCTTATTTGGACCAAAAGTAAGAGACCCTCACCAGATGTGAGCAAGACGGTAAGACACTTATCTGCCATTGGAGTCCGTTTTTCTACTCCTACGAGACCTTATCTAAAAGGTCAATGGGGGGTGGGAAGATGTGGTTCCGTAAGATCCAAGGTGCCTTTCCGAACTCACAAGGTGAAGCCTCCTCCAAGGGCAGAGGGGGAGGTAATGGTGGAAGATGACACCCATGTGGCAGAGGGGGTCCGCAGAACCAGGGTGACAGGAATCAGTTCCTTGGGAAACTCTATCAGCGCTCCTGAAAGGAGGCCCCGACTGTCCTGCTCTGGAGGCAGTCGGGGGATGTTTGTCTTTGTACCTAGGCGCCTGGCTAAATATCTCAGAAGACCGATGGGTACAAAACGTTATATCCAGAGGATATTCCATCCCTTTTCACTCTTATCCCAGACCAACAAAAGGAATCCCAGACGTTCCACCCAGTCCACGGGATGTGGCATCCGTAGAGGTCCAGAAACTATTACAAAAAAGTCATCCAGCCAGTCCCAGCAGACCAGCAAGGATCTGGAACTTACTCAATGTTCTTTTTGGTACCAAAGAAGACAGGGGACTGGAGACCAATTCTGGACCTCAGCAGGCTCAACAAATATGTGGTGAAGACGAAGTTCCGGATGGTCACGCTTCAGTCCATTCTCCCGTTTTTAGGGAAGGACGATTGGATGTGCTCTATCGATCTACAGGATGCGTACTACCATATAAAAATGGCCAGGCCATCCAGGGATCATCTACACTTCTGGCTGGGAGCCAGTCATTTCCAGTTTCGGGCACTGCCCTTTGGTCTCACTACAGCCCCCAGAGTGTTCACCAAATGCATGGCAGTGGTCATGGCTCACTTTAGGCATTCAGGAATCCAGGTGTTTTACTTACTTGGATGACTGGCTCCTTACTGCCCCCACCAGGCTTCTGCTTATTCGGGCAAGGGACGCTACCAGGGAATTATTTTCACAGCTGGGCATTACGATAAATTTAGAAAAGTCTGCCTTATTGCCGTCACAGCGTACAGTCTTTATAGGAGCAGACTTTGACATGGTCCGCATGTCCCTGGAAGCTCCCTCCCGAAAGGGTTATTGTCCTTCAAGAACAGATTGTGGATCTCCTGTCAAAGTGAAAAGTACCAGCACCACAGATTCTCAAGTTGCTCGGCATGATGGCACAGCAATTATTGCAATACCCTTTGTGAGATCCCACATGTGTATTCTTCATTGGCTGCTTTTCACGCAATGGACCTTTTCTGGAATTACCCTTAAATCATCTAGTCTTGATTACCGACTCTTGCAAGAAAGACCTTCGCTGGTGGCTAATGTCAGAAACGGTGACTATGGGCCGCCCATTTGTTCTTCCCTCTCCAGTGATGATTGTGACCACGGATGCCTCCCTGATGGGGGGGGGGGTGCATTATCAGGGATGGACAGCCCAAGGTACTTGGCAAGCTCACGAAGCTCATTTTCACATAAACGTCCTGGAGTTGAGAACAGTTCTTCAAGTGTTGCAGGCCTTTCAGGACTCTCTTCTCTTAGGCACGATTGCAATCAAGTCTGACATGTCGGTCGTCTGGTACATCAACAAACAAGGAGGAAACAAGTCCTACACCCTGTGTCGAGAGGCTCTGAGATTATGGAATTGGGCAGAGTCCACCCAGCATTTTCTGGTTGCACTGCACATCCCGGGGAAATCCAATGTTAATAGCGGACAGACTCAGCAGATCCGTTCTGCTAACTCACAAGTGGTCTCTAAAGAACGAAGTAGCGGAAATGATTTTCCGCAGATGGGGCCAGTCTTGCTATGACCTTTTCGCCACCTCCACAAATACCAAATGCAGCAACTACTTTGCCCTGATCCCTCAACAGGGTCAGCTACCGAGGGATGCTCTGGTCCACGATTGGCCTCCTGGACTCCTTTATGCTTTTCCCCACTTTCCGCTAATTCCCCAAAGTATTGCAGAAAGCCAGTTTCCTGGGCAGGACACTCATCTTAATTGCCCCCATTGGCATCGTCAAATTTGGTTCCCCTTTCTGAAACCTCATCTACTGGAGGAGCCGTGGATCCTGGACCCAGTGCCGGATCTGTTGACCCATTAGTCAGGAGCTCTTCATCCCTCTCTTCAGTCCATCAAACTGACAGCTTGGCTTCTCCAATTCCCAGAATAGCCAGGTTCCAGAATCTTTCAGAAGAAGCGCGACATATTCTTTTGTCATCACACAAATAATCTACTAGGAAACTTTACCTCAGTAAGTGGAAAAGATTTTTCATTTGGGCACACAACAAAATAATATTGATCCTTTCCAGGCATCGAAAGCAGATATACTGGAATTCCTAACTAAACTATTCAACGAAGGAGCTGCAGCAGCAACCATTAGAGTCCAACTCGCTGCCATTTCTAATTTTCATTTAGGGGCAGCCGAAAATGGTATCAAGTCTCATAAGCTGGCTAAGGCTTTTTTGAAAGGTGCTATGCAATTGAAACCACCAATCAGATCTCCCAGTACTACCTGGAACCTAAATCTAATCTTGTCCAGAATTATTCTTCCTCCCTTTAAACCTGCTTCTTCTTTTGAGCTCAAGTATTCTTGGTGGCTATTACATCGGCACGTAGAATTTCAGAATTGCAAGCCCTTTCCATCAAACCGCCCTACCTAGTATTTCATAAAGATAGGGTTTCCCTCAGGACGAATCCATCATTTCTACCCAAGGTATGTCCTGAATTTACACTGAATCAGATGATTGAGTTTACCCGTCTTCTTCCCTAATCATTCAAACCAGCTGGAATATATGCTTTACAAACTTGATGTGCGTAGACAACTTCGGTTTTATTTGGACAGAACAAAAGTTCTCAGAAGGGCTGATCAACTGTTTGTCTCCTTTTCAGATTCAAGAAAAGGTACACCTGTGTCCAAAACTACCTTATCGAAATGGCTATCTGATTGTGTCTCATTTATCTACAGCAAAGCGGGTATTGCATTACAGAACAAGGTCAAGGCTCATTCTACAAGGGTGGTTTCTTCTTCTGCAGCCTTCTTGACCAGGCTGCTTATAGATTCTATTTGTGCAGCTGCTACCTGGTCAAATCCACATACTTTTATATCTCATTACAAAGTGGACAAGGCCTCTAGGGACAGAGCTTCATTTGGATCTGCTGTCCTGAAACAGGTACTTCAGTGAGCCACCCAAGATTGTGGTGCTGGGGACGCTACACATCAGTAAGAATGAAGGCGAGATTGAACAACTTCACATTAAGAAGTTATGTACTTACTATAACATTCCATGTGAGTTGTTACTCTCGCCTTCATTATTACTGCCCTCCCTCCTACCCCCTTCCTATGTCTGGAAGCATGAGAGGTATCACTTGGTTGGTTTTGGTTTTCTTGAAGACATTTCCTTTTACCCTGGATGTATGATTTTTTGGAAATCTGGGGTAGGTTTTCTTCTCTGGTTGGCAGCGAACAAGATTTGGGGAATGTAGTGGTGCATTGTGGGATAGGGCTTGGCCTCGAGCTGTTCGAGACCTCGAGCTTTGCTATTTGGCCGAATCGCAGCCGATGTTCAGCTCCAAACCCATCAGTAATACTGAAGGTGAGAGTAACTCGCATGGAATGTTATGGTAAGTACATAACTTCTTAAGTACACAGACAAGCGATCCAAGTAAAACAAAAATAGAGTAATAGTTTCCTCACAAGCTTTCTAAATATAAGTATATACTTTTTATCAGGCAAGGGAGTGGCTTATTGTGCTGTAAAACAAAGTGTTATTGGTACACATGTTAACTTCACATCCCTTCCCCCATCAGTGTGACATTCGAGCTGGTCATGCCCTACTTAGTAGCTGTCATAATAATATAACCCTTATGCACTTTAAATAAAATTTATAATGATATGGTGCCTCTTATTTAACCAGATTAAGTAGATAAGTCTGTGATTTTATCCAAGACAATATACTACATGGCTGGTAATATAGCAACCTTAGTCCATTTGGCAATCAAAAACAAAAATATATAAATATATACATAATACACTTTGCATGTAAAAAATCAATTGTAAAAATCATATTCTATTTTCATAACCTATTAACAAAGACCACTTTCATCCTTCTAGACTTCTTCAGGTCTGTGTACAAGAACCTTAAAAACTATAAAAATATATGTAGTTGTATAATTAGTATTGTTATTGCACATCATTTTGAATAAAGTGGAATAAAGAGAACCAGAAAAAGAAAAAAATAAGAAAAAATGTATGATGGAAACAAAATAGACAGTTAAATTACAATTGATTTAAAATGGTATTTAAAACCAACTGGTAGAATAAAATAAAATAAAATTAGTCATGTAAACAATGTGGCAGTTTTCTAAGTTCCATTGTACTTTTAATTGAGCAGTAGTAGTTTAGTCCAGGCTTCCTAAAAAAGTACAGCTTTAATTGCCACATGAGTTCATGTTTCTACAGAATATTCAGGATGTTTCCTTCAGGATCACCCATGTCTATGCGATCCAGGATCTGAAACTTAAATCCTGTGCGTCTTTTATGAAGAGAAAGGTGTTTTGCTAGTGCTTTCTGACAGATGACATGAAATCCTACGCTTGAGTTTATTTACAGTCTTGCTCACATAGAATGCATCACATTCATTGCACTGTGCCCTGTAAATTACTTTTGTAGTGTTAGTCACCCCCTGCACTGGTCTTAATGACTTTCTTTAAATAAGGGCAATAAAAATATCACCTTATTGTATAAATATACAAAATGTATAATTAGTTTCACATCTTTTAGTGTTTCTCTCATATGGTCTAGGTTTAAATTCAGTAAAATTTCTAATGTTCCTGACCTTCCTATAAACAAAGGATGGGGCTTTACCTAAGATGTTAATCAGAAAAGAGTTTCCTGTGACAGTCACGATTTTCTTCAGTAACATTTTTGATACTGTGAGAATCCAAAGTGTATGTCAGGATGCAGCTATTTTTGCATTTGTCATTCTCTGTGGAATTTAACATTCTCCTACTGGGGAGGTTGAGTGAAGGTGCTTCAGTCCTTTTGAGTTCTATAATGGGTTCCAGGATGTTTTTTTTAACATCTGACTTTCATAGCCTCTCACTAGAAAATCATTCTCCAAATTCAGGTTTCTCAAACGTGGTTCCATCTCTGTGGTAATTCTAGCTAATCTGTAGCCTTGAGACTTCAGTACATTATACTTGTTTTTTGTAGGATGTAGACTTTTACTGTGGATTAATAAGTTAACCCTCGTTGGTTTTCTGAATAGATCAGTTATGATTCTGTTACTGTTGGTGTCCTTGGAAATCTGCATATCTAAGAAAGTGGTTGAAGTATAGCTATGGGAAGAGGTAAACTTCAGGAAGGGGGTTGTTTGATTGAGGTAAGTGATAAAATCTCCAAGCTGCAAGGTGTCACCTTCCCACACAATAAAGATGTCAATAAAACGTAAATAGCATGTGATATGCTGCATGTAGTCTGTATTGTTTAACACAAAGTCCTCTTCCCACTTGCCAAGGGCTCTGCTGGGAGCCGTGGCAGCCACCATTGCTATACCAGTTTTTTGTTTGTAGTGTTTGCCATTGAACATAAAGAAATTGAAGTCCAGTACAGAATTACTGAGCTTGCTTAACTTTTGCAGTTGCCTGTGTACCTTGATTATGTTAAGGCTCCATAGCTGCTGTTGGAGAGTAATTGTGAGGGAGCACTGTGTACAAGGATTCCACATCAGTAGTTAATAAAATACGGTAATTGCTGTAAATCTACTCTGCTGTTGTATGCTTTGAGCACTAAATGACATAGTGCCAATATGGACTCAGAATTCAGGTTTTGGGGCCTACATGTGAATGTTTGCTTGACTTTTTAGTTTGTAGGGCTTGGTTGATGGCCACCAGCAGGTTCTTAGTTTCCAAACTTACACTTTTGCAATGTTGAGGTAATAAGGGCATTTGTTATGGAATTGTTGAAAAACAATCCATGCTTCAGTTATTGCACTGTACAACACACAAAAATTTGACTGGGGATCACAAATATGCGTTCTTTTTTCTACATAGTTTCTTGCTCCAAGTTGCTGATGTCAGTAACCCCCCCCCACACACACACACACACACACACACACACACACACACAGCAGTCATTTAGGTTTTCTCATTTCTTTGTTCCACTAGCTGAAGCACTGCATATCATCACCTTATGGGTCATCCCCTTTCTTAGGTCTGTATTTGCCTTCCCACAGCAGGGTCCTTATAATGTCAGTGAGGGAGGTTGAGAAATGACTATCAGAAAGGCCCTTCACCTGTCATTTTAGATGTTTCTCCCAAACACCTTTCCCTTCAAGGTTTTCGCATACTGTTGGAGAGCGTATACGTGTACGCAAAATGTGCCCAAAGTATGTATATTTCCAGCCAACTCAGAGCTATAGCTTGCATGATGTTTGTTATATGTAGGTTCAAGCAGACTGGCAAATGCAGCATTGTGTGGAAGCAGTGTAGAGCTCTGCAGCACTGTGCTATTCTAACTTGTATGGTTAGTAGACAAATGTGATGAGAAGGTGTACTCTTCTCTTCGGTACCTGCCAGATATTTAACACATAGGGTTAATTTTTGTGGTAAAAGATGCTGTGAAGTTTGAGTTTGCTGTTTCAGACCCTGTAGATATTTGTCGCCATTATAGACGTAATCTGTTTTAAGTTATTGATAGTTTTTAACAACACAATGAGTACTTTACTGAGATCAGCTTTTAGAACTGGTACTGTGAACACAAGGACTTAAAATTAACCATTTCACCAAGTCCCTAAAGCTGAAATTTTTGGACATTTATATTCTAATAGCTGGACCTTGCTTAGGAAGTGTACCAAGATGTAGTAAATGTGAAGAAATGGGAAATGCTGTGACAGTGATGACATGGCAGTTTAGTATTTATTTTATTTTTATTTGCTTACTGGGAAGGTCCGACTGGACAAGCTGTCTTTTTTCATTGGAGGGTCAGGGAGAAAAGCTCCAACAGTAGAAAAAGTGAAGAAAGCTGGTACAATTATAGTTTTATAGAAGAACAAGTACTTTGATTAGGTGTCTGAGATAGGTCAGAGAGATCATAATGTAATATTTCAGTACAATATTTTTTTTCATTGTTCATAGATTACAGTGCATTGTGTAACAGCAATATCAGACACAGAATTACAGTACCTGGTATATCAGCAATTGTAGATTATATTTTGCTAAGATGCAAAGTACAAGTTTAGAGGTAGTAGAAATTTTGAAGTAATCTTTACTAGGTCAAGGGAGACTAGATGAAAAGGGATACATTTTGTTAGCCTGGAGCAAGAGCATATCCAAGATGTGCTTAGATCTTTTTAAAGGATCTCTGTGAATTTTGAAGTGCTGGTGGTAGTTTTTATGTTTAGGAGGAGAGAATTCCCCAGTTTAGCTCTACAATTGCAATAGAGAGATTCTCTGGCTGTATTAGCTTTATTTATTTGTTGTAGAGATTTGTTGTTGGAATGATTGGCAGGGTATGGTTGAAGGTGGTTAAGGAGGGCAGGAGTTTTGTCTGGTTGATAAACCAATTGATGGGCCATGGACAGTTGAGTTTAATTGTAGGCTAGGAGGTTGGGAGCTTCTAAACGAGAGTTGTTTATTTACATTTGTTTACTGGGAAAGTCCGACTGGGCCAGAAGCCCATTTTCAGCAAAGGCCCGGGGAGAAAAGCTCCTTAAAAATATAAAAAATATGTGGTAATTAGCACATTATTATACATGCAGTAAGATGCAGAATGCATATCTTTTAGTTAGTCTATACAAAGTAATATGCAATACAGTTTTCTAGTAGATAAAGGTTAAAAAAAAAACACAAGCATTTCAGTGAAGATCACGGAAAAAAAATAAAGTAGTGTGCACATATGAAATAGTTATGACCAAATGAGATTTCCTTTATATATATTTATTTTTGAGTAGTAATAAACACCGAGGAGAGGTGCCTTCTGTGGAAGGTTGGGCACTGGGCTGGCAGCTCAACACTGTAAAACTCCACTACCAGTCATGAGCGGACAGGTGTTCCACTGTGGCAACCCCTAACTGGGAAAAGCTGAAAGAAGAAGAAGAAACACCGAGGAGAATGAGAAAATGATGTAAGAAGGGGACAGTGTTTTGAGAGAGTTATAGATATTTTGTCAGTCAGGTTTGGCACAGGTGCAATGCCACTTCTTGGATAGATGTTCAAATAGTAGTTTAAACTGGTAGATTCAGGTGTGTTTTGGAGGGTGTGGGGTAGAGAGTTCCATAATTTGGCTATTTGATTTGAGAATAGGGCTTCACCGTGAGTGTTTAGCTTTGTTTACTGTGCGAAAGTTTCTTTCTGCAGTTCTTAGACTTCATGGGCATGAGTCGGGAACAAGTTCCTCGAGGGATGGGCAACTGTCAGGATGGAAGCTGATATTGTGTGCGAATTTAAGTTGGTAGAGACGAAGAAGGTTAGCTAGATTTAAGTGCTATGCCTTATTCTTCAGTATTTTAGGAACTTCCCAGCTCTTAGAAGGATGATGTACTCTAATTTCCTGATTTGACAAAGCCTGTTTAACCATTGATGTCTGAATGTCAGTCAGAGTGTGACAGTCCTGTCACGTGTGACTTTCTTTTAAGTTCATTGTTAGTTGAGGAGGATAGTAAAAGCACAAAACTTTTTAGCAAGTTGTGTGTTTTTGATCTTTTAGTCTTGAGCAGATGGGCTTTCAGATCCATCTTCTGACAGTTCTGAAACTGTTACAAGTTCCTCATGAGAATCTTACAAGGATCATTTCTGCAGGGCGCTCATGTGGCAGTGGTGTACATTAGTCTTCAGGTCAGATCTGAAGAGCATGCTCGTTTCTGTGTGGTGCACTGGTGTTCTCACACTTCATGGCAGTGTACAGTAAGCCTTTAGATAAAGACTAAACACTCCACTTGCTTGCCAGTAAAGTAGCTTGCATGAATCCCAGGCCACCTGTCACTTATTGACTAATTTAAGAAGCTTGTATGGATTCCCATTCTACCTGCCGCTTTCTTAGCTAATTTAAAAAAAACAAAAGTTCTCTTTGATTTTATTCTAAGGTGTAATTTAGTTTTTAATAACATCCTTAGAAGGAATAACCAGCAGTGTTCATGAGAGGGATCACTGTTTGAATACAAGTCATTATCCATTTCTGTTGGTCACACATGGCTATCTATCCTTCTGGCCTGATTTTAGAGCTTTAAGAGAAGGCAGAGTAGAGTTGAACTTCATCCTATTTGGAGAATATCTAAGTGATGTATGCTTGTTGTTTGTTTGCTTGTTGTTTCCCTGAAACGCTAATTCCACCTAAAACGTGGCTTTTCAGCGCTTCTGTGGATCCCTAGTGATATCTGCATTGCTTACTGTACTTATTTCCTTGTTTCACTTGAATGAAAGTTACTGTTTGTCGTTTTTGCATTTAAGTTACCTGTAGCACATTGCATTTAAGATACCTGGCACTTGCTCACTAAAGCAATTATATAAGTCAGCACTAAAAAATTAAAAGCACTACACCCTCACAAACTCCCCTTGAGTACCTTGATGTCCTTCAAGGATGTATCTGCAGTCCTTACAAATGGGTTGTCCTGTCGTCAGGCAGCCCTTCGGTCGGCCGGATTCCAAAGTCTGGGTCTGGCTTCGGCTGGTGTCGCACTTCACCCGACGTCATCACTGCTGGTCTTCGGGTATAAAGGCGTCAGCCGACGCCATTTTCCTCAGTCTTTCTTGCCGCGTGGCGCCCGAAGCAGAAGCTGTTCGCAAGTGCCGGTCGGTCAGATCCAGAGATTACTACTACCGAATACTACTTCGAAGACTTCTAAAAATCCCCATTGGCCCTTTTTTTCAATTATAAAGGAATTCCCAATACTATTCTAGCATGTCCAAAGGTCAGTTGTCAATCTCCTCTCTGGTCCAGCTGGTGAATCTGGGAATCTTGAGGCAATGTTACAACTGCCTCATGTACACAGACAACCCTCTCCTCCTCCCAACAAATTCCAACACATGAGAGATGCAACCATATAGCCAAACTGGAGGCTAAGCTCTCTCAACTCAGTACTGGCGCAACCAGTCAGGAGGAAAAGGAAACCACACTCACTACAATTCCAGTCTCACATAGACCTACCACGACAGCAAACCAAACACATAAACACACAAAAACATACTCTGGCGCTAAATAAAAATCTGCCTAAGCAGCAGAGACCTCCAAAGCAGACACCCAAGCAACCACTAACCCAAAACAAAACACGTGCAACACATAGCTCACAAAGCCAGTGTGCCGAACAGTCACAGCCCTTAAGGCTAAACAACACACCTGATACACTTGTAATAGGTGACTCTATCGTCAGGCACACTGACGTCCCGCTCACCAGGCTGAACAAGGAGAAGGTCACGGTGAGCTGCCTGTCTGGCGCTAGGATCCGCCACATAACACAAGCACTCGGGTCACTCCAAGGCAAGTACAAATATGACTCTGTCATTGTCCATGCTGGTGTGAATGACCTGAGACGTACCTCCCTGGACTACATGAAAAGAGACATAGAGGAGCTCTCTGAGCATGTAGCCCAGGCTGGTATGACCCTGACCTTGAGTAGCATCTTACCCTCACCAAGAATGATGCCACAATATGAAGACAAGATGATCAATTTCAACAATTGGCTTAAGTATTGGTGTCATTCAAAGGGGATCCAATGCCTGTCAGCCTGGGATGACATGCTCGACAAGACACGATGCTTCGCTAGGGACGGCTTGCACCCATCACCCCTGGGCTTTCGGATATTGGCAAAGGCTCTTGCTACCCCCATAGTGCCTTTTTAGGCAAGGCTCCAAAGACAAACCCACCTCCATAGGTATCACAAGGGATAAGAAACTAAGAGTAGTGCTACTCAGCGCTAGAAGTCTAAACCTCAAGATGCACGCATTCGAAACACTCCTTAGCATGGAGAACATCGATATCTGTGCAGTAACAGAAACCTGGTTCAAGGCTCCCGAGAGCACCCCAGCACTACCAGGTTATACCTCATACCATGCTTTTCGGCCCCAAAATTTGGACCAAACCACAAAAGGAGGGGGAGTATCAATATTCGTCAAAGATACCCACACCTCCAGGTTGGTGGCACAGCACGAAGCATTAGAGACTATCCATGTGCAACTAACAGTGGATAAAACTGCCTTCCAGTTTATAGCCTGCTACAGACCACCCTCCCAAACCCAGGAACTCCACTCGGCCTTCCTGAGAACACTGGAAAATATGAAGGTCTCTCCAAACACCATTATATTGGGCGACTTCAACTACCCAAACATAGACTGGGAGCATTACTCTAGCTCCAACACCCTAGCCCAAAGGTTCCTAGAATTTATAAACTCAGATGCTATGGAACAACTTGTTACCACTCCCACAAGAGGGGAAAACATACTGGACCTGATCATCACCAACATGGGGACTCTAAGCTCCAGACCAGAAGTGTATCCCTCACTGGTAAGATCAGACCATAAACTAATCTCACTGGATATTCACATCCCGACCCCACCCCCTGCCCAGAAAACCACAGTGAAAAACTTCTCTAAAGCAAATTTCACACTCCTCAAAACCGAGGTGGAATCCTTCAAAGCCCCCGGGCCTGTGGAAAATATGGCCCAGACCGCAGAATCCTTTATAAATGCATTATATGAACACCTTCAGGAATGCATGGATCATGCAATCCCAAATAAAACCAAGACCCAGTCCTCCAAAGGCAGACGTCCTGTCTGGTGGACCCCAGCTATAAACAAACTATACAATAGAAGGAGGAAGCTACTACATGATGGAGCAAAATCCCAAAAAGGGAAGGCATCTCTGATCAGTATTAGCAAAAAACTACGGGCACTCATAAAATCGTCTAAGGCCAGCTTCGAGAGAAAAATTGCACAGGACACTAAGGATAATCACAAGGCTTTCTTTAGTTATGTTAGGAACCCGGGTGGGAATTTCCAGATATGCCCAGAATTAGTCCAAAATGATAAAAAATACACCGAACCCACAGACATTGCCAACATCCTAGCTGACAGGTTCAGCGCAAACTCCCCCTCCACCAAAAGGGCAAATATCTATCCCAGCAGAGTGCTTGCCCCCCTGACATCTCAGATGCTCAGGTAAGAGCCGCCCTCTCCAAAGCAAAAAACACAGCATCAATGGGACCAGACGGTGCCCCGGGCTGTGTCCTACATGAACTCCAAGAAGAGCTAAACCCAAACATAAAACTACTGTTCAATCTCAGCCTTACTACAGGATATGTACCCAAAGAGTGGCGTACAGCAATGGTGGTCCCGCTCCACAAAGGTGGTGCCTCAACGGATCCTGTAAACTATCGCCCCATAAGCCTGACTAGCTTGGTCTGCAAAGCTATGGAAAGGATCATCATGGACCTTATAAATAAAGATATTGGGGACCTACAGACACTGGATCCTACCCAGTTCAGGTTTGTTAAGGGCAGATCCTGCCTCTTAAACCTGGTTGATTTCTTTGAAACGGTCACCAAGGCCATTGACGAGGGGAAGGTGGTCCACACAGCCTACCTGGACCTCGCAAAAGCCTTCGATACAATACCCCACTCGGGCATTATAGATAAGCTCACCAGCTTAAATATAAACCCCTATGTCACTAGATGGGTTGCAAACTGGCTCCAGGACAGAACCCACATGGTTAGAATTGCTGGAGCCATGTCAGACTCCAAACCAGTTACAAGTGGCGTCCCACAAGGCTCAGTCCTGGGACCTCTCTTGTTTGGTATATATTTCTCAGAGGTACAGGCCAACACGGAAGGACTGTGGCTGACCAAGTTTGCAGATGACTGCAAACTGGGCGCCATAATCAACTCTCCAGCCGACACAAGCATCCTCCAAAAGGGCCTCATAGATACAGACAACTGGTGCCAGAGCCATGGCCTCAAGCTAAACGCCAAAAAGTGTATAGTCATCCCCTTTGGCAAAAACAAAGTGCCCACAAATTACCACATAGGTGGTAATCCATTAAGGACGGAAGAAGTAATTAGGGACCTGGTGACCCAAGTTGATAGCAATCTCTCATTTGACAACCACGTGGCCAAAGTGGTTAGAAAAACATTTTATATAGCCCACCTAATCATGAAGGGATTCACATCTAGATCAGATGAGGTCATCGTGCCTCTTTACTCATCCCTCATCAGGCCCATAATTGAGTACAATGCCCCTTTTGGGATGTACCTTACCAGACACCTGCAGCAACTGGAAAGACCCCAAAAGTACCTCACCAAGAGGATCAAAGGGCTCAAACAGATGCCATATGCTGCCTGGTTAAAGAAACTTCAGCTCTACTCAGTGGCATACCGCCTGCTCAGAGGCGATCTGTGCCTGACGTATAAAGCCATGTCCAACCCGGAATTAATGGACAATGCTGCACCTCAGAAAATCCAAATCCCATCGAGCTACGCGCTCGAGAGATTTGAACCTCAGCACTGAAATAAATAGGACATGCTGGAGGGACAGATTCATAACCCAGAGGCTCCCTTCACTCTGGAATAAAATCCCAGTCCAGGTTAGGCAGAGTCCCTCATTTCCTCTCTTCAAGAGGAATCTTGATGAGTGGATGGGGGATCGTAGGTTTACCCCGGGTATCACTTCTGTGTCACTGTTAGACAGAGGCACAGTATACTAACCTCTAAAAAGGGCATAGCAAAATTAATTTAAAATGGGTGGCGAAAGCCAAACACAATCTGGCTAGGCTTATAAATGCCCTAGGGCAGATAGCCTAGTATGAACCTATGCTCTTGTAAAAATGATGCGGATGTAAAATGTATGGCAGCTTGTGCGGTCTTCACTTTTTTCTCCCATATGAAGGGGTCAGTCTTTTGTTCCCTCCTGGATACCTTGTACAAAAGTTTATGTACCCATATTAGGAAATCTGTTTTTATAGCTCACTGTTATGAATTTTACCATATTTGTCTTTTTGTTACATTTGACAGTTAAGCCTAATGTCACAATAGCTAGAGCATGTGCAAGACAAAATACCACCTGCAGTGCTTTTTTCTGGCTAGATCACCAGGCGCCTTCTCTTGAGCACTCTACTGCTTTTAATAAGTAGACTTGTCCCTTTGTGTTAATGGCTAAGATCTTCACACCATAGACAAAAGGTACAGGGGTTAATTTTGACACTGGGTTGTTGGCTAGGCTTTAAGTGGCCCTTCAGGGCAGTTAGCCTAGTATTCTCATGGGATCCTAATTTTTGGGTCTTGGAGCATGTGAAACTTTAGGCAGTGAGGCAAGGGGAGACTGCTAGAATCAGCTTAGTGAATCTTAAACGAATCTCCTGAAGAGGGGGGAGGGTATACTTTGAGGAAAATGGAAAAGCCTGTATGTTTTGATCAGGGAAAACAGATGCAGACATGTGGATGTAATGACCCCACCAGTCCCCAAAAGGTTTGAGAACATCAACCCCAGAGATGTGTAGCTTATACTCTGATCCTGGTCCCTTTGCGTCTCCTTCCCGATTTCCTGCTGTTAGCGACAAGTAGTGGCATTTATTCTTCAACCTCTCAGTCATGCCTCAGAAACTTTGACACCCAGGCAGGAAATTGATTTTCAGCTGCCAGCAGTCAGTGTGGTCAAAGCCAGATTCCTGATGTATCACAGAGATGTTTCTTCCCAAGAAAACACCCAGTAAAGACCCCAGTTGCCATTTTGCATGGCTTATAGTTCACCTCTTTTGTTATTACAGGAACAGATATTCAGTCAGAGGATATTTAACCTGCTGAGATTGCTGTGGCAAGAAAATGTAATTTTCTTGATTATAAGAATTTCTCTGTAGAGATTGTGACCATATTGTATAAAGTCAACTCTAGCGCCCCACCCCACCCCGAAAGGCCTCACACACAAAAAAAACCCTCCTCCCCACACACACACACACACACACACACACACACACACACACACGTTACTTAGATTTAGTAGCAAAATACTTTGGCTAGTCATGGTTATCCTCTCAGTGAAATATGATCCAGGTGATGAGCAGATCTTCTCTGACATCCCTCCAGAAGAATTTTCCATTGTTAAAGATAAAGTGCAAAGTTCTACATATTTTCCTTTTGTTAGAATTATGCCTTTAACTTGGTAAAATTGCCTTTCTTATTCTAAAATGTGTAGTTTTTACTTTAGTTAGTTCAGTGGTATTTAGTAAGTTTAGTGGACTGTTTGTGTATTGAATGCTGAACAGCTGTCCAATTACTTCTTGATTCCATGGCATGCAGTAGAGGTGGAAAACGGTTTGTAGTGGGTCAGCATGTTTTCTGCAATCTGAAAAAAAACTTGAGTACAAAGTAAACAGAATGCAGCGCATTCAGTGTACTACTCAGTCAATAAATCACTTAAGGCAGCACTGCTATATTCAAGTGAAAAGAAACAAAAGTAAGATAGAAGAGGATAAGATTCTTAGTAATGTGTATTCTGCTTGGAATACAGTGTAATGAAACAGATGTAAAACTAGTAAGTCATTGTCCACCAATGGATTGATCACTTTTAAGGAGGAAACTTTGGATGCTATAAATCACTGCAGTAACAAACTTACCATGCAGTGAGTTTTTGTTATTCTTACAAGGATTTAGTGCTGGAAAGAAAATTGGCGTAATTTGAACATCTGTGAAGATGAAAATGCAGTAAAGCCAGCATTCCATAATGGACAACTGTTTGCTGCAGTGTGATAGACAGCAACTTACTACAGTGTGACTTCTTTGCTGTTATAAAATATACCAAATACAGAAACTTTACTAGAAATGTATTTGTAGTGCATGGAGAGCTATTAATACATTCCAAAATAAGATCTAAGGAAGCACTTAAGTTTATATTTTTCCGTTAGTAGCATCTGGGTGAATAGAAGCTTTTGTTGAGCACCCCTAAGCACCGTTATGTTTATGTTTTGCTTTAGGAAAGCGCTTAATCTTTCCCTGTTCCAACTTTTGTTACCTTTCACTTCAATATAGCAGTGTTTGTTTATTAATTTATTTATTGTCTGACTGAGTAACTGTGCTGCATTCTGGTTATTTTTTAATAAAATCTGCTGCAGACTGCAAGACAGCATGCCAGCCCACTACACAACTGTTTCTTCCCTAAACTACATCACCAGAAGGCAGGGCTGGAGAACATGGAATCAGGAAGTAATTGGACAGTTGCTCAGCATGCAGTAAAAGAAACACCAGTTTATTACACTTAGTATAGGTTCACTGAATTAACTGAAGGAAAAACTGCATATTTTATAATAAGAAAGCAAAATTTACAAGATGAGGGCTTAATTATAACAAAAGGAAATGTTAAAAAAATTCACTTGATCTTTAAGCATTTAACTTAACAAGATACCTTTAAGAATTATTTAGAACTTTTGGGGATAAATCATTTGAGGCCTATTGCAGGCATTGGAGGATATTTTTGTGAGAGCATCCTTCAAGTCTGATTTCCCAGCCACCTTCCCCTGAATGGTGAAATGGTTCTCCAAGTTTGATGAGAGTTACAGATTAACCTTTACAAAGAGTTTTGTAACAAACTTAGTTTTATTAGATGTAGATTGGGGGTCAGAGTTAGCTCTAGGATTCTGCACTATTGAGTATTGGAACTTTCTGAAAAAAATTGCATTAATACCCATTGGATCTAGAGCCTGGGACTGACAAACTTGTATGCTTAGATTCCAGGGAGACATCAAGGAGACAGTGGGCATAGATAATGAAGTTACTTATGAAACTGTAAAAATAGACAGTGAAAATTCACCAAGACTGCACACGCTGCTTTAAGGTTGCAAAGCAACTTTAGTAAGGGTCTGCCATAAGCACTGAGGTGCAGAAGTATATTTGGCTGAGAATCCAGCTGTTACCATAAGTTGAGGGGACTGTTGATAAATCCCATCTTAAAGCTCTATTTTGGGCCCATTCCCAAGAAATAAATTTTATAGCAGAAGGTAGTCAGCAAAACATTTACCCTTTCATTGCAACCTGTCAGGGGTGGAACAGTTCAAATGAGGAATGGCATTTGAAAGTAAACAGTCTCAGCAAACATGCCTTTTAAAACGAACAGGCTTAGAAGACGACAGGCTCTAGGTCAAGATAGCAAGTTGGGTGAGGGTAGCAGACTTCCATCTCAGAAGTAAACTGTCATTATTGAATATATAAATGGACAAAAAAATGCATTTGATAGTATGGTTCTTTGTAAAGGCACTAAATGCATGTCAGCCTACAGCATTCATTTTGTGGTCGACTCCTGCCATCATAACTTTAAGGAGCTGTGCTATGGGTGAAGTCCAATGCCTGGCCACAACTTCAGATCTGAACACTGACATGACTTAAAGCCACAGAAAGCACACTGTCAGTGCAAAGCTTTAATGCCTTCCATGAATTTAGACCAGCTACTACACGTACAGAGACTAAAGGTGGAGGTGTCTCGATTTACATCAAAAATTAAGTATACCCGAATGCTGGTCAAATAGGGCAATGCACTTGAGCTTCTCCACATTAATATTACTGTAGGCAAAATCCCATACCACTTCCTTACAAGTTGTAGGACCCCCTGCATGACCCAGGAAACCCATAACATGTATTTAAACTTACTGGAAGCACTCGCCGACCAACCCAATATCATGTTCATGGGAGACGTATAAGACACCAAACATGCAGCACATAGATTTCTTGATTTTGTAAATGCAAACTCCTTGGACCAGACTGTCAGTACGCCGAACAGGGCGTGCAAGCATACTGGATATGGTCCTCACTAATATGGGAGAGCACTGCACACCTCTAAGATTAATGTCCTCTCTGGTAGGGTCCTACCAGAAACTGTGGACCTGGACCTCTGCTAACCCTGGAATGTTCAGGAACAACTCTAAAGCTAACTGAATACTATTAAGTGATAACCTGGCAGAATTGCAAGCCCATATAAACACTGAGAATACTACTGCCAATGCTGAACTGTTAAATCCTGTGTAAGCATGTTAATAGCTGCATAGAGGCAGCTGTACCCATCAGGAGTAAGTACAGACCTAACTAAAAAAACAAAGCTACTCCGGTGGAAGAACAATATCAATAGGGAAGAAAATCATGACAAAAATTAGTAGGTGTTGAACACAGCAGGATGAAAGCACTCTTGTCAAACTAAAACAACTCTGAGAAACGATTTGAGGTACATTTGGCCTCAAGAAGCCAAGGATAACCACCAGACATTCTTTAGCTATGTCCACAACCTCAAAGGCAATATACAGTTGTATGCAGAGGTCATTGTTAATGGTGATAGCTATACTGAGTCAGAAGATATAGTAAACCTACTGGCAGACAAATTCAGCTTTAACTTTACCCCTCTTTCTCCACCTAAACCTTCTCTCAGCAATGCAGTCAAATACAACTCCCCCTCCCACCACTAGGGATCAGGTCCATAGTGCTGTCTCTAAGGCCAAGAAGACTGCATTGATGGGCCCAGATAATATCCCATGATGCCTTCTAAGTAGCATGAAATAAGACCTATCAAGTGTTGCATCACTATTTAACTGTAGCCTCCATACAGGCTTTGTGCCTCATGAATGGAGAACAGCAAAGGTCATCCCTCTGCATAAAGCTGGGCCGTCTACAGAACTTTAAGTCTCACTCGTTTCATACGCAGAGCCATGGAAAAAATTATGGAAATGATCAACAATGACGCAGGAAACATCTAGACACTGAACCCAATCTAATTTGTTTTCGTCAAGAGCAAGTCATGCTTACTGATCCTGGAGGACGACTCTTGAGCAGGTCACCAAAGCAATGGATGAGGGCAAAACAGTTCACGCTGCCTACCTTGACCTGGCCCCACTTTGGCATTGTTGATAAACTCAAGAGGTTTGGTATAAACCCTTATGTCACCTGGCAGATAGCCAGCTGGCTCACATTCGGGACGCAGGAAGTTAGAATTGGCAAGTCCTCCTGTACAGAGAGGCCAGCCAAAAGTGGAATCCCTTAGGGATCAGTCCTGGGAACACTCTTTTTTGGCATGTTCTTCTCTGAAGTCAAGACAGTGTCGGCTGACCAAATTTGCAGATGGCAAATTAGGAGCAGTCATAGAATCTTCCAACAACACTAATGCTCCCCAGGAAGGGCTGACAAAGACATATAACTGGTGTCAGACTCATGGACTAAAATTAAATGCTAAGAAATGCATAATAGTATCTTTCAGGAAACCATCCACCCCTCATGACTGTTACTTTGACTGCACACTTCCTAAGAATCAACCTACTAGTTAGGGACTTGGGGGGGGGGGGCATGGACAGTAATTTAGCTGTTGACAGTCACCTGTATGTGGTAGTGAGAAAATCATTCTCTGTTGTGCATCTTGTAAACAAAAGTGTTTTTATTTGTGTTTTTAATAGTACTTATGGTATTATAAGACAGCAAGTTTTTTTTTTTTAACAATAAAATAAGAGGAAAGATTTCCCACTTAAGCTGAGACTTGATTGGAAGTTGTTTGTTGCTGTTTGGTAGGAAAGATTTTAAATTGCCTGTTTCTGAATGAGCAGTATTCCGATTAACTTTAACTTTATTAACTTTATAGGACAAACACATTCAGTTTTATTCAATAAAATGACACATCTAGAAAGCTGCAAGTCTGATGCATTTCATATTTATTTGTCTCTCTGATCAAGTTATTGCCATTTTATTTTTCTTTGTAGGCTTCTTTGGTCACTTAACTTTAATTGTTAAAAAATGTAATGTATCCCCTCTACCCTAGACAGTAAATGTGTCTAGGAAGATGTTCTTTGCGGGTAAGAGAATGTTATTGCTTGTTGAATCTTTGAGCTGCAAGCCCTTTTAGCAGCAGAGCTTTACACTGCCTTTCATAAAAAAAAAAAAAAACACTTGAGTCTTTAAGGACAGACTCCATCCTTTATGCTTAAATTGGTCTCTGAAGTAGTACTGTACCAGCCTGTCCAATTGCCAGTATTCCTTACAGAGTAAAAGAACAAAGGTGAGAGGATTCTTCATTTGCTGAATGTACACAGGCAACTCCGATATTAAGCAAGCACCAGACTTTAGAAGGCCAGATCATCTTTGTTCCTTATAAGTTAGGTAAGCAAGACCTGCCACTATGCAAACATACCTGTCGAAATGGCCAGTGAACTATATTGCATTCTGCTGTACTTAACCTGGAATACTGTTATAGGCTTAAGTAAGGGATCATTTTGTTAAGACTCACTATAGCAGCATTCTTCAGAAATTTATCCGCTCACAGCATCTGCGATGCACCCACTTGGATCTGTAACTGTATTGTCAGATGCAATAAAACTGTACCCTTTCTGTGAGTAGTGCAGTTTTTTTGTCACTGCAGCTCTGTAGGGCATGTTGGCTCCCCTCCCTGGACCTCTGACCAGAGTAAGTACTGCGGTGACAGGTGTGGTACAGCTGTGTCATGAGCTTTGGTAGCTATAGATTGCTGAATACAGAGATCAGGGTGGTAGTGCAGACTTCTGCTCACTGACCTGCTCTGGTAGAAGTGTGCATGCTCTCCTGAGCAGGCATTGAAGAGCCTGGACTTGAGCCGAGTGTTTGTAATTGGCCAGATAAATGCCATTTTAATCCCATCTCATCGCTTCCCATTTTGTTCCTTGTGAGTTTCAAGGTGATGGAGTTTATGGGATTTCAAGTTGTTGTGGGTGGGTTCTAAATGATTTGGAGAGGTTGTCTGGTTGAAAAACAGTTGTGATAAGAAAATGCCTTTATAAGTAAATCTGTTGGATCTTGGAAATGGTGACAGTCATCCATCATCAAGGACTTGGGCATGTATGCTGGTAACAGACTCTCATTTGAATACCATGTCCCTTGTGATGGTTAGGAAATCCTTCTGTCTTGCAAAGCTTAATTTGGTAACCATTTGAAATGTCAGGACCTGCTAGAGTGAGTCCCAGAGTATGGAAGCTGAATGGCTGAAAGTTTAGACTTGTATTTACAAAGTCCGAGAGGCCATTTCTCTGAATATTCCCATTTCTCTGCGGTATGGTGATCTTGGAGTTGGTATTTACAAGTTCAAGTGTGGGGGTGCAGGGGGGCTTACCCATCCTGCAAAAAGAAGTTTTAAGGAGAAGAGTAAATTTCGAAATTCACTCTTCACCTGTGTTTTCGGTCTTCTTTTTTGGCTTGTCGGCACTCAGCATTTCAAGTGCTGACATTTCAGCAGGGAGTCCTTAATTTTCATGGCATCTCTTGAAGGTCCTGGGAAGCTGTAGTCTCATTTTATTTGTCCCTTATTAAACCAATTGCTGAATACGATGTACCCTTCAGAATGTACATTTATAAGCACTTAAATAAGATTGAAGGACCTCGTTGATTTTTCTTTGCATTTCACTGTTGCAGTCCCGAGTTGTAGGATTTCCTGCTGTAGAAACCCTTGGCCGGCAAGACTACCAGAGTAAAAGAGATCTCCTCCTATGCTGGCAGATGCCCTACCCAGACATCAATACGCTTGGGTATAAAGGCAGCCAGCCAGTGCCCATGACATCAGTCTTTCTTGCCTTCTGAGCCCGAAGCAGTGTTTCAGTGCATCATTTGGTCTGTACCAGAGAGATGTCTTCTATGTACTCTGTTGGGGAACACTTTTTTTTTCTTGCTTTAACTCATGAAAGAAGGTTAACAATTTTGTCTGCTGTGGTAAACAAATCCCACATCAAGACTTTCATACTTTGTGTGTTACCGGTTTAGGCCCGGATCACGACGTCTGTAGTTGTCATCTTTGCACCTGTTTCTATTCTGGGACTATCAGGCATAGGGCCGCAGTCTTGGGCATCTTAGTCTGCAATCTTCCGACGAGTGATCTTCCACCTGCAATGTTCTTTCGAGGCGTCGCCCTGCATTTGGTTCTGCCTTGCAAGGAGACTGGTGTCTGGATGGCGGACGTACTTTGGCCCAAGGCAGAAGCTTATTCCTAAGAAGGGTTCTACCTCAAGGCCTATGCCTAGGCTTACTGGCTTCTGCCCAGCAGGTTATCAGCAGGACCTGGTCAGGTTAGCTGAGGGCTTCTTCTCCTTAGAGCTAGGCAGCCTTACCGTTTGCAGTCTTCCTCAGGGAAAAAGAAGAGGGATCCTTCACCAGAAGTTTACTCTGAACCTCCTGATTCAGATGAGGATTCTGACCAGTTGGGGGTCTGTCTTTGAGGAGGGACCCCTCCTTGCTTCCTATGAAAGTATTATTTTGAGGAAAATCTGCCTTCAGCTTCACCTGCTGAAGACCTATCCTTTGGGGAAACACTCCATGCCATGAGGAATCTTTTTCCAATGGGAGGCACAGGAATACCCACATCCACAATCTATAAAGAGGGTCAGGGTGTTCCTTGACCTCCCAGATCACACACCTTTGGCTATTTCTCCTGTTTTGGAGGTGGTACAGGATGGTTTATGGACTCTTCCCTGAACCCCCCAGACTCTCTACTTCCAGTCCCTCATAAACCAGATTGGTTTTACAGGGTGCTGGACTCTCATAAATAACTCTTTAAAAATCCCCAGGTCCCAAGGGAGCTAAAGTCAGCTCTTCCAAGAACCTTTTACCTACTGACAAAGCAGTGCCCTGGATAGGTTTGGTTTAAAAAAAAAATAGTATTGTAGATAAAGTGAAGCAAAAGATTTCCTCCCTGGAGGACAGGAACATTTCTAAAGAATTGTTGAACCTTTGCCATTCCACTCTTTGCACTGTGGCTGTGATGCTATGGAGGACTATAGCTGAGCTGCTGTGCCTGGCTGTGTCATTAGAAGGCAAGCTTGGCTTGGGGAACAGACCCTACCAGACCATGTCGAATCTAAACTTCTAGATGCACCCCTGGATCTTCATTTTGGGGCCAAAGGCACTGAGGCTGTACTAAAAAATGGAAGATAAAGCCAAGTCCATGCAAACTGTCATAGACTTCTAAGTTCAACCTCCTAGGTGTAGTAGGAATTTTCCCATTAAACACAGGTCCTTTCCCCCTCAGTCAAAAAGCAGCTGGAGGAAACCTCACAGGAAAAGGCTTCAAAGGCAGCAACAATCACAAAGGCCCAGGCAGGGGAGGTCTAGGTCACAGGGCCCTGGCAGAGAGCAGCAATGACTCTCTCCCCTTCCTGCCCCCCTCCTCCCATAGAAAAGATAGAAGGAAGACAAGGAGTAAGGCTGTCCCTGTTCAAAGAATACTGGTCCCTCATTACTTCAGACAATTGGATTCTGAGGTTCATCTCAGATGGTTACAAGCTCACTTTCAAAGAGCCATTGAGATATTCAGGCTACCTAGATGTTGCACAAAACCAGAGAGCAGAGGATCTTTCCCATATTCACTACCTATGCTCGCAGGGTTCATTGGAACCAGTACCAGATGATAAAAGAGGGAAAAGATTCTATTCCAGGCTATTCCTGGTTCCCAGAAAGGAATGCTCTTGGCGTCCTATCCTAGATCTGTCCACTATCAATCTATCCCTGCTGGTACCAAAACTCAAAATGCTGACCCTTCAAAAACTTCTTCCCATTATAACCCCTCAGGCCTTAATGGTCACCTTAGACCTAAAAGATGCTTACTTGCACATTACAGTAGAGGAATCCTGCAGAAGTGTCCTTCGCTTTAGGGCAGGTACCAGTAACTTTCAATTCTCTGCACTGCCCTTTGGCTTGTCTACGGCTCCCAGGATCTTAGTGTTAACCCCTGTGATCTGCTTGTGCAGAACAAAGTGAATCCAGATTTACCCCTACCTGGATGACTGCATCATTTAAGCCACAAGTCACTCAAAGTTCTTCAAGGATATGGCCTTCACTCAGACTCTCCTCACCTCATTGAGGTTCACCATAAAACTTCTCAAATCCAACACAGACCCATCCACCAGGATAGTTTTCCTGGGGACTGTTCTGGATTCCTCCCTTCAAAAAGCCTTCCTTCTCCCAGAAAAGGTCTCCTCCTTGACACAGTACTTCCAAGGCATTATGCAAAGACAGTGCCTCTTAGCCATGGAATTCCTTAGAGCATTAGGCTACATGGCTTCTTGTATCCTCATGATTCCTGTGGCCAGGCTACACATGAGGAAGCTCCAGTTGTACCAGAAGAATCTGTGGTGCCAGCAGTCTGTCTCTGGAGACAGAAATCTTGCTGATCCATTGTCTCAAAGAGGAACTTGTGTGGTGGATACAAGCATGTGCCCAGAACCTGGGTTTCCCATTCAGGATCAATCCCACAGGACCAAACTCCAACCACAGATACTTCAGAGAGAGAGCCTCATTGCCAACACCATCAATCCCAGGGTAAATGGGAAGCTCAGTTCAGGCACAAGCACGTAAATTGGAAATAATTGATGGCAGTGCAGAAGTGCCTTGTGGCTTTCAAAGATCAGTGGAAATGAGGGGTCCTTCTTGTCCAAACAGACAACACAGTAATGTGATACTTAGACTAGGGAGCACCCACTCTTACCCTTT
The DNA here is from genome assembly GCF_019279795.1 of Protopterus annectens. Classification (NCBI taxonomy): domain Eukaryota; kingdom Metazoa; phylum Chordata; order Ceratodontiformes; family Protopteridae; genus Protopterus; species Protopterus annectens. The sequence continues at coordinate 517,289,291 of NC_056750.1, forward strand.
GTCATCTGGTGATGAAAGTGTGGGAGACGGCTCACTCTCTGGGGTTGCCCTTCATGGCACAGTACCTGCCAAAGGACTCAAAGCATTGTAGCAGATCATCTTAGACACCTGTTGGATCCCCTCAAGTGGCATCTGCATCGGGAAACTTTTCACAACATAGTCCACAAATGGGACTCCCCACAGATCTCTTTGCCACTAAAGAAATGCTGAACTGAAAAGATTCTGTTCTAGGAGCAAACTACCAACAGCCTGAAGGGCATATGCTTTCTCTTTCCTTTGGAGCTGCCTATTCCTTTATGCTTTTCCTCCCCTGCCTCCACTTCCAAGGGTCCTACTGAAAATCAGGGAAGAAGGCTCAAGGGTCATCCTGATAGCTCTAGACTGGCCCAGGCAGCACTGGTACTTCTGCTACTGCTTTTAACCAACGAAACCATGGCAGTTACCTGAGAGAGTGGACTGACTCGGGACAAGGGGAGGTTTGTGCATCCCATCCTGCAGACCCTTAAACTCTCAGCCTGGATAATTCCTTGAAAGTACCACTCCGAGCACTCCTAAAGTAGACTTGTTCAACATCCTTGGAGGCTAGAACACCTATACTAGGAAATCATAATCTGCCAGATGGAAAAGGTGTTCTGTATTTGGTATCAGCAGCAAGACCACAATCTCAAATCAGCCAATCTCTCTGCCATTTTAGATTACCTGGCTGTGCTGGTGGACAGAGGAAGATTCACGCCTTTGCATTTTCAGCCCACATCCCTGATGTTCTTCGTGTTTCACTGTTGAAGTCATTACATTTGGGTAATCTGCTGGCAGGTTGCCCTCAGTCGGCCTGAATTGCAAAGTCATGGGTCCTGCATCTGTTGCTGTCTCCTCTTCCATGACGTCAAGTCGTCAGGGGTATAAAACATGCACCTGATGCCATTTTTTTTGCTGCGCAGTGCCCGAAGCAGAAGCATTTCGCAAGTGCCAGTCGGCCGACTACTGAAATATTCGAGTTTGAGTTTCAGAACCAAAGTCTTCACTAAAGCTAAGTACCCGCTAGTAACTTTTTTCTTGCTTTTTACCGATGTCAGAAAAAGTTAATAATTGTATTACTTGTGGGAAGCAAATACTTCATAAGGATTTCCATTTATACTTTATTCCTTGCCTAGGCTCTGATCACAACGTGCCTGGCTGTCGGTTTTGTGCTAGATTTAACCAACGCACTATTAAGCATCGGTATATTTTTGCATCAAAGTATTTTGGAAACAGATTTAACTACACAAAAATGTCGTCTGATAGCAATCCGACTACTGGAGTACATAAAAAAATGCAAAGGAAAGGACAGAGAAAGGCAGTCGAGATCCAAAACAGACTACGAAGCTTCTCCTAAGCCAGTCGCCGGTATTCAGTGAGGTGCTTTCGCAACCCCTGATACCCGCTACCTTCGAGTCGTAGGCCTCTACCGACACCCATGTGGAGTCCGGCATAACGCAAGATACTCAAGGTATTGGACCGATGGATGTATCTCCGTTGGATGGGTCCGGAGCCACTGAGCAGGCACCGGCTTCTGAAGGTGTATTCAGACCTCAACGTTTGTATATCAAACCGACAACAGCTGCAAAACCAAAGCCAAAAGCAACTTCTAAAACTAAAAAAACAACGCATGAGCCATGAGCACAGGCCTCTATGTCTTAAAAAATAGATGACCAAAATGGCTGAAGACCTTATTACCTTGATCAGGGGTACCCATCCCCCTCCTGATAAGAGGCCTAGGCAAGATGCTGATTATGAATCTTCAGATCAGGTTTCTATTTCATCTGATACCTCTTCTGATCAGTAATTATCTATACCTCCCTATGAGGACTCCGATACTGAGGAGTCTATTCCATCTGCATCTCTTCCTGAGGATTATTCATTTGGAGAAACCTTGCATACTTTGAGGGAGCATTTTCACTGGGAGAGTCAAGACTTCTCAGAATCAAAAAAGAGGCTCAAGGATTTCCTTCTCCCTCAGCACAGGCCTTTAGCCATTCCCCCTGTTTTAGACATTGTGGATGATGTGTTTTCAGAGTCAAGCTTGTCCCCTGACTCCTTACCTCCAGCTCCCAGTAAGCCGGATAGATATTACAGGGTCCCTGACTCTCATAAATTTCTATTTAGAAACCCTTCTGCTGATCCTGTAACTATTTCACAGGGTCCAAAGGGAGTTAAGGCCTCAACAGCAAAAAAATCCTACCCCCTCTGACAGAGATCCAAGGGCACTGGACAGATGGGGAAAAAAGGTTTATACATCTGCAACCTTGGCAATCAGGGCCTTAAACTGTCAATTTCATATGCTTAAGTACCAACAACATGTTATGGGATTGCTGAAACAGAAAATGTTGATTTCAGAATGTGCAGAAAATAGAGTTGCAGGAACTATTGCATGCAGCTGAACAAGTTGGAAAGCATAGTTTGCAATGTGGTTTTGATTCCTTAGAGGCCTCCTGCAGGGCCGCAGTTACTAGATCTGTGATTAGGAGGCATGCCTGGTTAAAGGAACAAAATTTACCTGATCATGTTAATGCTAAATTGCTAGATGCACCTTTACAGCATGATTCTCTGTTTGGTATTAAGGCAGAAGAGGTTTTAAAGAAAATAGAAGACAAAGCTAAGTCTATGCAAACTGTTAAAGACTTCTTACAAGTGCAGCCACCAAGATTCAGTAGACACTGGCCTACAAAAAATTGGTCCTTTCCTGTGTCAGACAAGAGCTCAAAAGGGCAAATCCAGACACCCTAAGGGTTCCAGATACCAGGCGCAAGATTCATACAGGTCAAAGCAGTGGGGCACTTCCACCTCCAAATCTGGAGGAGATGAAGCGCAAACCTACAGAAAGCAATCCCAATGACTTCCCTCTGCCTTCACCAAGCACTTATCTTTTGGCAGCACCCATAGGGGGAACATTTGCACTTTTTGCTCAAAATTGACAGTTAATAACCCAGGACAAGTGGGTACTAAACATTGTATCACAGGGATGCAGATTCCATTTCCACACTCTGCCAATGGCAAGTGGTTGGCCAGATCTGCCAAAAAATCAATGGGCAGAGGCACAGAAGCAGGTTACGTCCCTCATGGATATGGGGGCCATTCAAACAGTACCAGAACAGGGAAAAGGACAAGGTTTTTACTTTACTGTTTTTGGTACCCAGAAAGGAGAAGGCCTGGCAGCCAATACTGGATTTATCGATTTTTGAGCACATACCTGGACATTCCAAAATTCTAAATGCTGACTTTGCAGCAGCATCTGCCCATGCTGGGCAAGAATGCTTGGCTGGTGACTTTAGACCTACAAGAGGCATACCTGCATGTCCCAATAAGACAGTCGTGCAGAAGATGCCTCAGATTCAAGGCTGGCTTAATGCATTACCAATTCTCTGCACTGCCCTTTGGCTTATCTACTGCGCCCAGGGTCTTTACAAAGTGCCTGGCACCAGTAATTGCATTTTGCAGACAAAGAAGTATATAAATATATCCTTACTTTGACGACTGTCTCATTCAAGCAGTGAACAAGGACACTTCTTCAACACCTGGCGTTTGTGAAAAGGCTTCTAACATGCCTAGGGTAAACAATAAACGAAAAGAAATCACAACTGGTACAGTCTCAAAACATAACATTCCTGGGTGCAAGCTTGAATACAACTGCCCAGATGGCTTACCTCACGCCAGACAAAGGCAACTGACTGCTTACTTCAAACTGATGGCAACAAAAACACAGTCTTCTGCAAGACAAATTCTGCAGGCTCTGAGCTTCATGGCATCCTGCATCCTACTGATTCCATATGCAAGACTGCATATGAGGAAACGTCATTGGTACCTAAAAAGTTTATGGAGTGAACATTCTCACAGTCTGGAAACGATTCCTCTCATTCCCTGCCTGCAACAGGAGTTTCTGTGGTGGGCAAAGGCATGTCGCCAAAACATGGGACGGCCATTCCCTCTACCCCCTGCCAGCCAAACCATAATAACAGACGCATCAGATTATGCCTGGGGGGCCCACATGGCAGGAAGATGCATTCAGGGCATATGGTCACCAAAACAAATGCATCTGCATATCAACCAGAAAGAGAATGCTAGCTGTTCAAAATGCCCTAACAGCCTTCAAGGACTTGCTTCATCCAGGACAACTACTGATAAAGACGGACAACACCACAGTCATGTGGTGTATAAACAAGCAAGGGGACACACACTCATACCCCCTCTGCAGGTTAACCATGGCAGTGTGGAACACAGCTTTGACCTACCAAATACATCTTCAAGCTCAATTCCTGCCAGGAAAACAAAACACTCTGGCAGAAACCTTATGGATCCTCACAAGTGGAAACTAAATCCACAAGTCTTCAGCATGATAACAGAGACATGGGGGAGCCCAGACATGTATCTCTTTGCCTCTCCTCAAAATTATCAATTGAAAAGATTCTGCACAAGGACTTATCACAGACAAGCATGGAAAGTGGACGCCCTATCCTTCATTTGGAAAAGCCTATCAGTTTACGCCTTTCCTTCTCTGCCTCTTCTCCCCAAGGTCCTCCTAAATTTAGTCAGACAACAGAAACCAAAGATGATACTAATTGCCCCGGACTGGCCCTGCCAATACTGGGACCCAGTCCTAAGGAACTTGTCTCAATACCCAGCTTGGACCTTGCCTCAAAGACCACAACTACTGTCCCAGCAAAACAATCAGATCCTGCACAATCAACTACAGAGACTGAACCTGGCAGCATGGCTGATCATGTAGTCGTACAAACAACACCTGTCAGTAAAGCTGTCATGGATGTCATTTTGGAAGTCGGAAGGCCTAGTACTAGAAAATCTTATGCTGATAAATGGAAGAGATTCTGTGCTTGGAATCAAGCACAAGGAACTGATACAGCAGAAGCAAATATTCCTCAGATATTGCAATACTTAACTGAGATGCTTGACAAAGGCCTATCTTTCTCATCAATTAAAATCCATGCCTCTGCCATTTTGGCACATTACAATACAGAGCCACTGGGAAAAGCCGAAAGACACAACAACAGCAATACAGAGCCACCAATCTTTTCTTATCCTTTACTAAAGCAGTATCTTAGAGGAGCCAAAAATTTAAGGCCTCCTAGAAGATCGCCATTGCCTTTATGGGACCTCAATTATGTGTTGGCAAAGCTCACCCTGCCTCAGTTTGAACCAGCTGCTACCGCTGATATAAAGTTCTTATCATGGAAAACAGCTCTACTACTAGCAATTACTTCAGCAAGAAGAGTTTCAGAGCTACAGGCCCTCATGGCTGTAGAGCCTTTTATCATATTTTACCCAGATAGGGTATCTCTGAGGACAAATCCTACTTTTTATGCCTAAGGTGGTTTCCAGTGTGGCTCTTAACCAAACAATTCATCTGCCAACCTTTTATCCAAATCTGCAGAACAAGGGGGAGAGAATTCTGCATTCCTTGGACGTACACAGACTTCTACTTAAGCAGGACTAAAGCTCTAAGAAAAACTGAGCAATTGCTAGTGACATATGCTGCAGGATCAGATGGGCAAGGCTATTTCGAAGCCGACAATTTCAATAGATAAGCCACTGCATCCGTTTCTGCTACTTACACCATGGTAAACCTGTGCCGAAGGGCATTACGTCTCATTCCATCAGAGCTGCAGCTACTTCAGCAGCTTTCTAATGGGAGTACCAACCAAAGACATTCTAGAGGCTGCTACTTGGAGTTCTGTTCACACATTTACAAAGCATTATCATTTGCCTCTTTACTCTAAATCCAGAGCAGGCTTTGCCACTGCAGTTCTGCAGGGCCTTATAGCCGCTCCTAATGCTGTTTAGCTCCAGCCCCCCAACCATAGCTTTGGGACTCTACCCAAATGTAATGACTGCAACAGTGAAACATGAAGAACATAGTACAGTTGTGTACACTTACCGTAAATGTAGATGTTCCAGTGTATTCACTGTTGCAGTCCAGATTACCCTCCCGCCATCCCCCTGTCATTCTGGAGTTTATCTTTCCTTCTGCATCTTCTACAACCTATGTGGTGTATTTGCTTGTAGATGAAGGTAAAGTTTATATTGTTGCGTGTGTGTGTGTGTGTGTGTGTGTGTGTGTGTGTGTGTGTGTGTGTGTGTGTGTGTGTGTGTGTGTGTATATATATATATATATATATATATATATATATATATATATATAAAATTTGCTACCTTTTTGGGGGCACCTGACATCAGGGGCAGGAAAAACTAAAGAAAATGGCGTCTGCTGCTTGTTTTATACTCCTGATGACCTGACGTCATGGAAGAGGAGACAGCAACCGACGCAGGACCCAAGACTTTGGAATTCAGGCCGACTGAGGGCAACCTGCCAGCAGATTACCCAAATGTAATGACTGCAACAGTGAATACACGCGAACATCTACATTTATGGTAAGTGTACACAACTGTACTTTCTTCCTCTTGTCTTTTCCCCACCCCCTGATGAAACAGTTCGTCAGGGGAGTGGTCGACATCAGACCTCCCAGGAGACAACCCACACATTCATGGGACCTCAGTTCTGTTCTAGAAAAATTGACGCTTCCCCCCTTTGAACCAGCAGCTTCTGCTGAATTGAAATTCTTAACTTAGAGGACTGCCATTTTTACTGGCTATCATCTCAGCTAGAAGGGTCTCTTAGTTACAAGTTCACGTAACAGTAGAACTATATTTCACATTCCACCAGACAGAGCATCACTTGGGACTAATCCACAGACGCATCCTTGAATCGAACCGTGCACTTGCCCACCTTCTTCCTCAAGCCTCAGTGGGATAGAAAATCCTTCACTCATTGGATGTAAACAGACAGCTTTGCTACTACCTTGACAGAACTAAATCCTACAAGAAATCAGACCAAGTTTGTGTCCTTTGCCTCTGGCTGTGAAGGGAAACCAGTTTCCAAATAGACCATCTCTAAGTGGATCTCTCACTGTATTTCCTTTTGTTGCAGCCACCATGGCAAAAAGCCTCTTGATTCTATAACGACTCACTCCACCAGGGCCATTTCTACCTTTGCTACCTTCCTGAAAGGACTACCTACCAGATACCTTTTGGAATTTGCTACCTGGCCATCTGTGCATACCTTTACCAAACACTGTAATTTATCTGCTTTTTTCCAAGTTTAGAGCAGGATTTGCCTCTTGTAACATGCAGGGGCATCCTCTCTCCCCCATAATTGTCCTTCCACCCTCATCTCACTTTGGGAATTGTCCCACAAGTAAGGACTGCAGCAGTGAAACACAAAGAACATAGTACAGTTGTGTACACTTACCATAAATGTAGATTTTAGAGTTTATTCACTGTTCCATCCCCCCCCCCCTTTTTTTTCTAGCTTTTGTCTTCAGTAACAAGAAGACACCCAGGGTTTTTACTCTGCAGACCCCTTTCTTTACTTTTGTACTTTGCTTCTCATTCTGGGGGCTCCCACCTTCTAACAGGCAAGAAAAAACTGATGTCATGGCATTGGCTGGGCATCTGCCAGCCTAGGAGGAGGGAGATTTTTACTCTGGTACTCGGGCTGGACAAGGGCTTCCACAGCAGGAAATCCCACAAGTCAGGCCTGCAGCAGTGAATACACTCAAACATTTACATTTTATGGTAAGTGTACATAATTGTCCTTTTCTCCAAAATTATCTCTGGTCTAAGTATTCTTAACTACTGTAATCGATTAAGAACTATCGACAAACTCCTGTCTTTGTTTAGCTTTCTGTATTAACTCCATATCCTTTGAACTCTTTCAACCAATAGGGCAAGTGGTAAAACAATTTTTGTAGAGACCTAAACATACACTGTCACATCATCGCCACCAAATTTCTTGCCTGATGCCTGACATAACATAACTTCTATTTCTGTAATAGACTGCCCTTGGCTGTCGAGCAGAGTACTTCCCTAGTAATCTTCTATTTCTGTAATAGACTGCCCTTGGCTGTCGAGCAGAGTACTTCCCTAGTAAGCTTTAAAACCAGTCTGGTTGACTGGATGGTAGTTAATTTTAATCAAGGGTATGTGGAGAAAGCCTGTTTAATGTGAAACACTTTGTCTTAAAAAAAAAAAAAAAAAAAAAAAAAAAAAAAAAACACTTTTGGGTGGTTAGCAGAGCTTCTTTATGGTTTCCTTTTGGCTGTAAGCATAGTAAGAACCTATGAAAATATAATTTAAATGTAGGGATCTGAGGTTATATAGACTGATCAAAATGGGAAAAGGATTCAGGGGTTCTGGCTGCAGGACAGGCCCCTTAACAGCCAGCTCATTGATGAGGTTAGCTGAAAGCTGAAGTCAGATTGTTTGTGTTGCCTGTTGGGCGGGCCTGTTTGTGTCACTGATAGGAATAAGTGAACACAGTCTGCTCTTAACAGAGGTCACAGACAAGACCACCTAGGTGTGGTACCACATTGTTTTAGCCAAGTGTAAGATATGTCTAATACAGCCATGTCTGAAGAAGGTGGTAATTCACAGGGGAGGGTCCTCTTGGAATAGCCTTCTCTTATCTAGCAGCACTCTGATTTATCTTAACAATTGGCTGAAACATGCCTCCTTTGTTTACCGAACTGCTGTCCTCTGGCCACTGTTAATTGATTTTGTTTTCCAATTATTCTTAACACCAGGTGCGCCAGAGACCCTTGGACTGCCACATTATAAGTTGCTGTCAGCTGTATTCACAGAACTGGTTGTCTGAGGCTTGTCAGTGTAACTAGACCCCTAAATCTGGGAGAAATTGCTTGATATAATTTTATTTATTTTTTTCCCATTAATTAATTCATGAATTTGTTGACCAGAATAGAGCACTGATGTAAGTGGACCATTTCAGGCTTAGCCCAGGGTTTACAACCAGATAAAAGATATAAGGTAATGTAAGAAGGTGGTCGCACAGTAATGTACATTAAGAAAACAGCACTGCAGTCAAATCAAACAATCATAGGATTAATCATTACAAGATTTGGCAATAGGTTGCTAAGCTTCTTACATTAGGAGTATATAGACTAGTAAATGCTTTTATATTGCATAATGAATAGTGTAATGCACTGATGTAGCAAAGGAATACTCCTTTGTGCTATATAATGAGCCCTGTGCAAAACTGAAAACTGTTAAAGGCACACTGTCTTTCTTTGAGCTGTGTACATGAAGGGGGTAGTAGGATAGAACATCTGGATGTATTAGGTGTGAAGGGAAAGTATAGATGTGACAACGGGAGGAGTGGAGTTGAAAGGTTGTGTGTGAGGAAAGTTTTAGGGGAGTGAATTGTTGCTTCTGAGAAATAGAGGAGGAAGGATGCAGAAATGGGAGGTGTATTAAGAGGAGCTTTGGGGGTGGCAGAAAATGTTATAGCTGCATTTGTCTGTAGTATCATATGTATATTAAAGAAAATCCTTTCCTCTTAGTTTCTTGTGTGCAGGATGTCTGAAAATGGGAATTTTTTAAGTGCAGGCATAAATTGCTCTTGTCTGATGCCCACACTTTGTGTATTGTTTGGGCCCGTACCATCTTCAGGTTGATTGTGCCATTTGTAAAAAATGTAATCTTCATGCTATTGAGGACAGAAAAAATAAGCTGATATTAACTCGCTCCCTCTAATTGAGGTCAGCAATTTTGCACTTTAACTTCCAATGGGTGGAGCCTAAGCCTTTTGACAGAATTAAATGATGTTCTCACATTTCAAACAAGTTTTTATCTCTGTAAGCATAGGGTTTATGAAAGAAGTATAAATGTCAAACTCTTCAACATAAACTATTTTTAAAGTGGTAGTCTTTAGGTTCTTGATCTTAAACTGAATTTTATAAGTCACAGTAAGCACAGTAACCATTACATTTGTAATGTTTTGTAGACAACTTAAAGTATCTCGGCAGCCAGTCAAGTTGCACACATACTGTCAGCAGCGATTTATTCATCTCGCTGAGAGCTTTCATATGAGCCTAAGGAGTTCTGTGTTACTTGGTTGTTGAGATGTTTAGAAAAATGTGAATATTTTTTCTATATAAATTAATATCATAAAAACAGTTAATATCTATTTACTCGCAATAAATATTAATGCAGTTGTTTGCCATTGTCTAAGCCTTAAGATGAAATCTTTTAAAACCTTGTAAATAGCATAATTTTGGAATTATTGATGCAAATATGAACTAGCAATGTTTGACACCAGAGCCGTCAGTAGGACTTAACTGCAGATAGAGGTGTCACTCTGATGTAACGAGTAAAATGGTTTACTTCCTACTCCCTTCTCAGAAGTTAATGCTGGGATTCAGTCCACCAAACCAAAAGTAAAGGAGCTTCCTACTACGTCTCCATTGTCTTTGGAGCTGCCTAAACAGAAACATATAAAATTCGTCCGATCTGACCACTGTCTCTGATCTGACAGAAACCTTCCGCAGATCCATGCATTTTGGATCAGAGGCTATTACCCTGAACCAGATACTCACTTAGTCTGGATCTGGCACCTTCCCCCTTTTTGGAAGCAAATGCACTCTCTGTCCTTCCCTAGCTTCCTGTCGTTCTTCCAGGAGCTTGACCGAAGCTGATGTAGACAGAATGATGAGATTTCTCTCAGCACAAATACAGATGGGAATTCTCCCGGCTCCTACCCCTTCGGGTCAAAAAGGCCGTTGTCCTACCACTCCACCAATTCCATCTCGTTCTTTGATCTGACTGATCATTTTGGAGCCCCTGGATCTGAGCCTTCTGGGTCTGTGTGGTTCATATCCAAAGATAGGCTTATCTTCAGATCTGAAGCTTTCTCTGAGTGCATCAGCTCTAGTGTCCTTGGAGCCTCATGACCCTGTCACATTTGAGGCTTTGGAGACAATTTTGAGGTTTTTGGAATGGTCTTGCCCACTTGGAGCCTCAGCATTGGACAGATTGTCTCCGACTTTCACGTTAGGTAGATTGCATTTGGGGCAGGGGCAACTGATGGGCCAGAAGGCTGGATGTTCTTTGTGTTTCACTGTTGCAGTCATTGCATTTGGGTTATCTGCCTGCAGGTAGCCCTCAGCTGGCCTGATTATCAAAGTCTTGGGTCCTGCTTCAGATGCAATCTCTTCTTCCATGACGTCAGGTAGTCAGGGGTATAAAGTATGCAGTTGACGCCATTACATCAGTCTTTCTTGCTGCGCGGTGCTCGAAGCAGTTCGCAAGTGCCAGTCGGCCGACTCCTGAAATTTTCATTTTTGAGTTTCAGAACCAAAGTCTTCAAAAAAAGCTAAGTACCCCGTTGGGGATCCTTTTTCTTGCTCTAAACCGATGTCAGTAAAAGTTAACGATTGTATTACTTGTGGAAAGCAAATACCCCATAAACATTTTAATTTGTACTGTATTCCTTGTTTAGGCCCAGACCACGACGTCCATCGCTGTCAGTTTTGTACTTCATTCAATCCTCAAACTATTCGTCGTCTGTTCATTTTTGCATCAAACTGTTGCAGTACTCTGTTTAATTATCCAGAAATGGCTTTGGTAAGCCATCCTACTACCGGTATTCTGAAAAAACATTGAGATAAAGACAGAGACAGACCGCATAGGTCCAAAGCTGCCAACGACGCTTCTGTTATGCTAGTCGCCAGTTCGCCAGTACTCAGTGAGGTGCTTTCACAACCCCTGATACCAGCTACTTCAGATTCGCAGGCCTCTACTGAGACCCATTCGGAGTCTGGTATGCCGTGAGATGCTTCTTTGACTATGCAACCTGTGGATGTCTCTACTGTGGATGAGTCTGAAGCTGCTGTGTAGGCACTGGCTTCTGAGGGGGAAGATGCCAGATCCAGACTAAGTGAGTATCTGGTTCAGGGTAATAGCCTCTAATCCAAAATGCATGGATCTGCGGAAGGTTTCTGTCAGATCAGAGACAGTGGTCAGATCGGACGAATTTTATGTGTTTCTGTTTAGGCAGCTCCAAAGAAGGTTTCGGTCAGATCAGAGACAGTGGTCAGATCGGACGAATTTTATATGTTTCTGTTTAGGCAGCTCCAAAGACAATGGAGACGTAGTAGGAATTCAGGCCTACTGACTTGCATTTCAAACCAACGCCATCTTCTTCAAGGCCTAAAACTCGACCCATGCCTAGAAAACCGATGTCCAAACCGCATGGTCAGGCCCATATGCCTAAAAAACAAATAAGAATGGCTGAAGACCTTATTACTCTAATTAGGGGAAGCCTTATTACTCTAATTAGGGGAAGCCAGCCTTCTCCCTCTGAGACCTAGAACTGATTTTCCTTCTGATTCTTCTGTGAGGATTCTGAAATTTCTGATGTTCATCGTGTTACCTTGCTACAGTCATCACACTTGGGTTATCCTGTCGTCAGGCGGTCCCGCAGTCGGCCTGAATTCCAAAATCTTGGTCCGGCGTCAGTTGCTGTCGCTTCTTCCCTGACGTCAGTGTGCCAGAGGAATATGAGACATCCAACACCATTTCCTTCAGTCTTTCTTGCCGCGTGGTGCCCGAAGCAGAAGCAGTTCGCAAGTGCCGGTCAGCCGACACCTGAGATTTTCGAATCGAGTTTCAGTCTGAAGTCTTCAAAGCTAAGTACCCCGTTGGGGAACCTTTTCTTGCCTCAGTCCGATGTCAGAAAAAGTTAACAATTGCATTTCTTGTGGGAAGGAAATACCTCATAAGGACTTTCATTCTTTTTGTATTCCTTGCCTAGGCCCAGACCACGACGTCACTGGTTGTCGGTTTTGTGCTAGGTTCAATAAGCGAACTATAAAGCGACGCTTTGATTTCGCACGACACTACTTCGGTAGGAAATTTAATTGCACTATGCCATCGAGCAACCGACTACCGGCGTGCATAAAAAAACGCAAAGATAAAGACAGGCAGCCTAGATCCAAGCCAGACTCCGAGGCCTCGGCTGGGCCGGTCCTCCGGTTTTCAGTGAGGTGCCTACGCAGCCCCTGGCTACCGCTAAATTGGATCCCCAGACCGCTTTAGATTCTCCAGCAGAGAGTTCTAGGCCAACGCAGCCATTTTCTTTAGGCCCTACCGATGACATTGCAGAAGGAGAAGCCAGTGCTGTAGAAACACCTTCGGTTTCTGAAGGTGTCTTCAGACCGACTACTCTCACCATAAAATCTTATGCTAAGCTTAAGACTCTTCTAAAACCAAAAAAGACTACACTTCAGTCTCCAGTTCAAGGCCTCATGCCTAAGAAACATGCTTAAAATGGCTGAAGATTTGATTTCTTTAATCAGGGGTTCTCAACCCCCCCCGACAAAAGACCTAGACCAGAGGAGGATTATGCCTCCTCTGATCAAGTGTCTGTTTCCTCAGGCTCCTCTGAGGAACAGGATTACTCCTTTCCCCCTTATGAAGATTCTTATGCTGAAGTCTCTATATTCCCTCTGCTTCTCTCCCTGAAGACTATTCCTTTGGGGAAACCTTACATACCATGAGGGAACATTTCCACTGGGAAGGTCAGACTACTCCGACTCAAAGAAAAAGCTCCGAGAGTTTCTTTTACTCCCCCAGCACAGACCACTTGCTATCCCCGCAGTTTTAGACATTGTGGATGATGTTTTCTTAGAATCTAGTCTAAATCCAGATTCTCTGCCTCCTGCTCCAGCCAAACCAGATAGATACTATAGAGTGTCTGACTCACACAAATTCCTATACAAAAGCCCTGTTACTGATCCAGAGACAATCTCCCAGGGTCCCAAAGTGGCTAAGGCTTCTATGGTTAAAAATCCTGTGCCCTCTGAAAGGGACTCCAGAGCACTAGATAGACGGGGGAAGAAGGTTTACACCTCAGCTACTCTAGCTATGAGAGCACTAAATTGTCAATTTCACATGCTTAAATACCAGCAATTCCTAATGTCTCAAATAAAACAAAAGATGGGCACACACCCTCAACAGCCTGAATTCAAGTAAATGCAGGATCTGTTGCATGCTGCTGAACAGGTGGGCAAACATACCGTACAATGTGGTTTTTGATGCCTTGGAAGCTTCCTCTAGAGCAGCTGTTACTGGGTCTGTTATACGTAGGCATGCTTGGTTAAAGGAACAATCTCTGCCTGATCATGTTAAAGCAAAGTTACTAGATGCATCCTTACAGCAGGATGTCTTATTTGGGGTTAAAGCAGAGGAGGTTTTAAAGAAAATGTGGAGGATAAGGCAAAATCTATGCAGACGGTCAAAGATTTCTTACAGGTACAGCCCCCACGCTTCAGCAGAAATTGGCCAACAAAAAAATGGTCCTTTCCACCTTCTGACAGACCACAGAGGGGTAAATACAGGCGCCCAAGGGGCAGAGGACAAGCACAAATCCCTTACAAACCTCGCCAATGGGGCACTGCAACACAGAAGGGAGGAGAAGACAGGTCCCAAACTACTAGAAGGCAAACACAATGACTTAAACCTCAAACTGCCAAGCAAAACTCTCTTGGCAGCTCCCTTGGGAGGAAAATTAGCACTTTTTGCAGACAACAGGCGCATTGTCACAAAGGACAAATGGGTCTTAGACATTATCTCACAAGGATACAGATTCCATTTCCACATCTTGCCAAGGATAAAAGGAATGCCAAACCTACTACAAAATCAATGGGCAGAGGCACAAAAACAAATTACAGCTCTCATGGACATGAGCCATTCATCTGGTACCTACACAGGAGCAAGGCCTAGGATTTTACTCAAGGCTCTTTCTAGTTCCCAGAAAGGACAATGCTTGGAGACCCATTCTGGACCTTTCAATTCTAAACACCTTCTTGCAAGTACCCAAATTCAAGATGCTAACACTACAGCAGCTTCTTCCCATGTTGGGCAAGAAAGCTTGGCTAGTAACGTTGGACCTCAAGGAGGCATACCTGCATGTCCCTATCAGACAGAATTGCAGAAGATACCTCCGTTTCATTGCAGGTTCAACCCATTACCAATTCTTTGCACTGCCCTTTAGCTTATCTACTGCGCCCAGGGTCTTCACAAAGTGCCTGGCACCAGTAATTGCATACTGCAGACAAAGAGGAATTCAAATATACCCATACCTGGATGACTGCCTCATCCAAGCAGAAAGCAAGGACATTCTCTTACAACACCTGGCTTTTGTAAAACACCTTCTAAGTTGCCTAGGGTACACAGTAAATGAAAAGAAATCAAAACTAGTGCCCTCACAAAATATGACATTCCTGGGTGCCAGCTTGAATACAATGGCCCAGATGGCTTATCTGATGCCAGGCAAACAACTACAATTAACTCAATACTTCAGAATAATGGCAACAAAGACCCAGCTCCCTGCAAGAAAAATTCTGCAGGCCTTGGGCTTCATGGCACCTTGCATACTACTAATACCATTTGCAAAACTGCATATGAGGAAATTACAATGGTACCTAAAAAGCGTATGGACTCAACACAGCCACAGCTTGGAAACAATGATACCTCTCATTCCCTGCCTTCAACAGGAGTTTCTGTGGTGGTCACAGGCATGTTACCTCAACAAGGGTCAGCCTTTCACCTTACCCCCAGCTAGGCAAACTATGACAACAGATGCATCGGACTATGCCTGAGGGGCACACATGGCAGGATGGTGCGTTCAAGGCATATGGACTGCAGATCAAAGGAATCTGCACATCAATCAAAAAGAAATGCTAGCTGTACAAAATGCTCTGACAGCCTTCAAGGACCTCTTACATCCAGGACAGCTTATCATAAGGACAGACAACACCACAGTAATGTGGTACATAAACAAACAAGGGGGTACACACTCCTACCCTCTATGCAGGCAAGCAATGACCTTGTGGAATACAGCACTGGCTTACCAATTACAAGCTCAATTCCTGCCAGGAAAAAAGAACACATTGGCAGACGACCTAAGCAGAGAAACATCATGGATCCCCATGAGTGGAAACTGGATCCACAAGTATTTGCAATGATGACTCAAACATGGGGGCTCCCAGACATACACCTGTTTGCCAGCCCCCACAACTATCAGCTAACAACATTTTGCACAAGGACTTTTCACCATCAAGCTTGTAAAGTGGACGCACTCTCATTCAGTTGGAAAATGCTGACAGTATATGCCTTCCCTCCATTACCCCTTCTCACAAAGGTGCTGCTGAAAGTCAGAATGGAGAGACCCCGAATGATGCTCATTGCCCCAGACTGGCCACGCCAGCACTGGTACCCACTATTAAGGAATATGGCCCAGGGCCCACCATGGATTTTACCACAAATTACTCATCTGCTCACACAGCAAAACAGTCGGATTCTACACAGCCAGCTCAAAACCTTAAACTTGGCTGCATGTCAAATCACCTAAGCAACCAGCCAGCTCCTCTTTCACAAGCTGTTATGGATGTTATTCTGGAGGCCAGGAGGCCCAGCACAAGGAAAGCCTACTCAGACAAATTTAAAAGGTTTTGCGCCTGGAACCAAGCTAAAGGCCAAAATACCCTTCAGCCGGACATACCTCAGATTCTGTAATATTTAACTGAGATGTTACAAAAAGGGCTTTCTTTTTCATCTATTAAAATCCATGCCTCAGCTATTTCAGCTCACTACAACACGGATCCTCCCTTATTTTTACATCCACTCCTAAGGCAGTTTCTCAGAGGGGCCAAAAACATTAGGCCTCCCAGGAGAGCACCAACACCTACTTGGGACCTCAATTTTGTTCTGGAAAAACTTGAGCTACCTCCTTATGAGCCAGCTTTCTCGGCTGACTTAAAGTTTATATCATGGAAGACTGCCCTGCTGCTAGCAATTACTTTGACAAGAAGAGTCTCAGAGCTTCAGGCACTAATGGCAGTAGAGCCTTTCCTCATTTTTCATCGACAGAGTTTCTCTACAAACTAACCCCTCCTTTATGCCTAAGGTGGTATCCAGTGTGGCTCTAAATAAAACCATCCATTCACCCACCTTCTTTCCAAATCCACAGAACAAAGGAGAAAGACTCCTGCATTCCTTGGACATTCACAGGCAGCTATGTTACTATTTGGATAAAACTAAGGTTTTCAGAAAATCTGACCAGCTTTTTGTATCCTATGCTACAGCATCACAAGGAAAGGCTATCTCAAAACAGACCATTTCCAAATGGATAGGACATTGCATACGTTTTTGCTACACCCACCATGGAAAACCAGTTCCTGCTAGCATAAGGCCCCACTCTACCAGGGCAGCAGCTACATCTACAGCCTTCCTCAGGGGGGTGCCAACCAAGGATATTATGGAAGCTGCAACTGGAGTTCAGTACACACCTTCACCAAACATTATCACTTACCACTTTACTCTAAGAATAGAGCTGGCTTCGACACTGCAGTTTTGCAGGGCCTTCTAGCCTCCTCTAACCCTGTTTGACTCCACCTCCCATCCTTAGCTTTGGGATTTTACCCAAGTGTGATGACTACAGCAGGGTAACACGATGAACATAGTACAGTTTTGTACCTACCATAAATGTAGATGTTCGAGTGTATACCCTGCTGCAGTCCAGGTTACCCTCCCTCCATCCCCTCTGACGTAACTAAAACCTTTCAATACCTTAAAATCTGTTAATACCTTTGTGGTGTATTTGCTTATAGCTGGAGGGATATTTTGTTTGTGCTAAACATTTTGTTATTGGTACTATCTACTAACCACCTTTTGGGGGGGGCACCTGACATCTGGGGCAAGAAAAACTGAAGAAAATGGCGTCAGATGCCTCTTGTATACCCCTGGCGCACTGACGTCGGGGAAGAATCGACAGCAACCGACTCCGGACCAAGACTTTGGAATTCAGGCCGACTGCGGGACCGCCTAACGACAGGATAACCCAAGTGTGATGACTGCAGCAGGGTATACACTGTAACATCTACATTTATGGTAGGTACAAAACTGTACTTTTCTTCTGATGACCAGGATTTGCCCTTATCTACCTATGAGGATTCTGATGCAGAAGATTCCATATCCTCTGCTTCCCCTCCAGAAGGTTTTTCTTTTGGTGAAACTTTGCTGGGAAAGCCAGGATTACTCTGACTCCAAAAAGAGGTTTAGGGAATTCTTACTCCTACCTCAACACAGGCCTTTAGCTGGCCCTCCTGTACTGGACAATTGTAGATGATGCCTTCTTGGAATCTAGCCTAGCCGCAGACACTTTACCTCCGGCTCCCAGGAAACCTGACCGGTATTGCAGAGTACCTGACTCTCACAAGTTCCTCTCTAAGAATCCTACTGCGGACCCAGAGACCATTTCACAGGGACCCAAAGGCATTAAGGCTACTAGTGCCGAAAACCCTACCCCTCTGATAGAGATTCCAGGGCCCTGGACATATGGGTTAAGAATTATACACATCTGCTACTTTGGCCATTAGGGCCTTAAACTGCCAGTTTCATATGTTAAAGTATCAGCAGCATATTATTGGACTACTTAAACAGAAAATTATGTTGATTCCTGACTGTGCTGAAAATAAAGAATTACAGGATTTAATGCATTCTGCTGAACAAGTTGGTAAACATACTTTGCAATGTGATTTTGACTCTTTAGAAGCATCTTGCAGGGCTGCTGTCACTGGATCTGTTCTTAGAAGGCATGCTTGGCTTAAGGAGCAAAATTTGCCAGATCATGTTAAAGCTAAATTACTGGATGCTCCCTTAAACCAAGACCGCCTGTTTGGCAACAAAGCAGAAGTAGTACTTAAAAAGATGGAGGAAAAAGCTAAATCTATGCAAACTGTTAAAGATTTCCTGCAAGTGCAACCTTCCAGATTTACTAGGCATTGGCCTGCTAAGAACTGGTCCTTTCCTGTCTCTTCCAGGCCCTCTCAGTCCAAACCCAGAAACAGCAGCCCACCTAGGCTACAGTCTCAAGGCACTCACAGGCCTAAGCAGTGGGGGGCTCCCACTTCCAAAGCTGGAAGTAGTAAGACACCCCCCCCTATGGTAAACTGTCACAATGACTTAACCGTAAACCTTCCAAGCCCTGCTCAACTGTCTGCTCCCTTAGGGGGAAAGATCACCCTGCATGCAAAAACAAACTGGGAACTCATTACCCAAGACAAATGAGTTTTAAATATAGTTTCCCAAGGATAACAGATTCCACTTCCACATCTTACCAACCCCAAACGGTTGGCCAGACCTACCCCCAGGTCAGTGAGCAGAGGCTTAACAGCAGGTTCATTCTCTTCTAAGTATCAGGGCTATTCAGCCTGTCCCAGCAGAGGAATGGGAGCAAGGTTTTTACTCAAGACTTTTCCTGGTATGCAGAAAAGACAACTCTTGGTGTCCTATCCTGGACCTCTCTATTTTAAACACCTTTTTTGGTAATCCCAAAATTCAAAATGCTAACTCTTCATCAGCTGCTTCCCATGCTAGGCAAAAATGCCTGGTTGGCAACATTGGACTTCCTGCACATTCCAATAAGGAAATCTTGCAGAAAATACCTACGCTTCAGAGCAGGCTACATGCACTATCAGTTCTCTGCACTGCGCTTTGGCTTATCTACTGCGCCCAGGGTATTCAGAAAGTGCCTAGTTCTAGTCATTGCGTTCTGTAGGCAAAGAAATATTCAAATGTGCCCATATTTGGACGATTGTCTAATTCAGGCAGAAAGCCAGGACATACTATTAAATCTGGCATTTGTAAAGAAACTGCTAACCTCACTGGGCTACACCATAAATGAAAAGAAGTCTCACCTAGTACCCTGCCAACAAATTGTATTCCTGGGAGCAAGCTTGAACACAACTTCCCAGATGGCCTACCTCATGCCAGAGAAATAAGTTTGACAGCCTACTTCAAACTACTGACCACAAAGACCCAGCTATCTGCAAGGAAAATACTGCAAGCCCTGGAGTTCATGGCCTCTTGCACCCTACTAATTCCATATGCAAGACTGCATATGAGGAAACTACAGTGGTATCTAAAAAGCCTATGGTGTCAACATTCTCAGGACCTGGAATCAATGATTCCTTTCATTCCTTGTATAAAGACAGAGTTCCATTGGTGGGCAGAGGCCTGGTACCACAACAAGGGACTGCCATTCACTCTACCCCCTGCCGCCCAAACCCTAACAGACGCATCAGACTAAGCATGGGGGGGGGCTCACTTGGCAGGGCAGTGCATTCCAGGGCAAATGAAACCAGAGTCACATGCACGTGCATATCAATCAAAAAAAAAATGTTAGCTGCACAGAATTCTCTGACAGTCTTCAAGGATCACATTATTGGTAAAGACAGACAACACCACTGTTATGTGGTGCATAAACAAGCAGGGGGGAACCCACTCGTACCCTCTCTGCCAACTATCCATGGCTCTGTGTAACACAACCTTGAGCTACCAAGTGCACCTACAAGCTCAGTTCCTGCCAGGCAAGCTAAATTCACTGGCAGATGACCTAAGCAGAAATCTCATGGACCCACATGAGTGTAAACGTGAACCAAAGATATTCAACTTTTTGAAAAACAAATGGGGAGCCCAGAGATAGACCTGTTTGCCTCCCCTCAGAACTACCAATTGGACAAATTCTGCACAAGGACTCCACACAGACAAGCTTGGAAAGTGGATGCCCTGTCCTTCACCTGGGAAAGCCTCTCATTTTATGCCTTCCCCCTTCTGCCTCTCCTCTCGAAAGTTCTGCTAAAGATCAAACAGGACAAACCAAGGACAGTACTCATTGCACCAGACTGGCCACGCCAGCACTTGTACCACCTCTTGCACAGTATGTCACTGCTGGAACCATGGAACCTGCCTCAGACCCCTTCCCTGCTGTCCCAGCAAGAGGGCCAGCTTCTGCATGCCCAGCTTCAAACCCTGAACCTTGCAAGGCTGGCTAATTACCTGAGCTGTCCAATACCTTCCCTCAGTAATCAAGTGCTGGATGTCATTCTGGAGGGAAGGAGGCCTAGTACTAGAAAATCCTATGCTGAAAAGTGGAAAAGATACTATTCCTGGAGCCAAACTCAGGGGATGGGTACAACAGTGCCCAGCTTACCACATATTCTTCAATACTTTCCTTCTCATCTATTAAAATTTATGCCTCAGCCATCTCAGCATATTATAATACTGAGCCCACCCCTCTTCTCTCACCCCCTGCTGAAGCAATTCCGCAGAGGGGCCAGAAATTTAAGACCACCCAAGAGAGCCCCTACTCCAGCCTGGGACCTTAACTTTGTATTGGAAAAGCTCACTCTACCTCCTTTTGAGCCAACTGCAACTGCAGAGTTGAAATTCCTTTCTTGGAAAACAGCCTTCCTTCTAGTCATCACTTCAGCAAGAAGAGTGTCTGAATTACAGACCCTCGTGGCAGTGGAGCCCTTCATCATCTTCCATGCAGACAGGGTGTCCCTCAGGACCAATCCTTCTTTTATGCCCAAGGTGGTATCCAATGTGGCCCTTAATCGGTCCATTCATTTGCCAACCTTCTTTTCTAATCCACAGAACAAAGGAAAACATACTGCAGTCTTTGGACATGCATTAACAACTTAGATTTTATTTGGACAAGACTAAGCCTCTCAGGAAAACTGAACAGCTGCTAGTTGCCTTTGTTGCAGGGGCAGAGAGGAAGGTCAATTCAAAGCAAACCATTTCTCAGTGGATAGGCCATTGCATTCATTTCTGCTATAAGCACTACGGAAAACCTACCCCACAGGGGATAAGATCACATTCCACCAGGGCTGCATTTACTTCAACAGCCTTTCTCAGCGATGTTCCTACCAAGGGACATCATAGAAGCTACTACCTGGAGCTGTGTACATACCTTCACCAAGCATTACCACTTGACTATTTTTTCTAAATCCAGAGCTGTTTTTTCCACTGCAGTCTTGCAGGGCTTAATAGCTGGTCCTAATGCTCTATAACTGCCTCCTCCCTTCCTTAGCTTTGGGAATCTACGCAAATGTAATGACTGCAACAGTGAAACACTAAGAACATAGTACATTTGTGTACACTTACCGTAAATGTAGATGTTCGAGTGTATTCCCTGTTACAGTCCTGGTTACCCTCCCTCCAGACCCCTGGCTTCTATTAGTTGTACCTTACTTCTTGTTTACTGTATATAAGCTTTCTGGTGTATTTGCTTTTTGTTGGAGGTGTAACCTTGTATATAATTGCTTCCCATTATGAGGGCACCTGACATCTGGGCAAGAAAAACTGATGTAATGGCGTCAGCTGCGTGCTTTATGCCCCTGACTACCTGACATCATGGAAGAAGAGACCGCATCCGACGCAGGACCCAAGGCTTTGATAATCAGGCCAGCTGAGGGCTACCTGCAGGCAGATAACCCAAATTTAATGACTGCAACAGTGAATACACTCGAATATCTACATTTATGGTAAGTGTGCACAGCTGTACTTTTCTTGGCTCCTTTGTTTTCCTTATCCCTGGAGTGATCTGCCTTTGAGGTGGTGAAGAGTGTTTTCTCTGCTCCAACAGGCTGGACAGATCCTACCACCTCAGATCTTCCCTGTGGATCCCAGATATCTCAGCACCTTGAGACACATCATTCTATGCCACTGGGACAGCCAGCTCAAAGTAGTCAGGCTTACCCAGTAGAGCTTTACAGTCTTTTCCGATACTTCACCGGAGCATCCCATCGAGAATGTCCCTAGGAAGATGAAGTGCAAGAGGAGTCGGTCACTGAAGATACTGATTTTGATGAAGAAGGGTCCCCAAGTTCACCACCTGAAGATGTCTCATTTGGAGACATTCTCAAGATCCTTAAGCAGAGGTGTGGTTGGTCCATCGATAACCCTTCCACAAAGCAATCAGTTTTCCTGGAAGCCTATGTAGCTGGCCCATCTACCTCCTGGGTTACTCCACCCGACGATGATCTCTTTGACTTGATCTCTAGCCTGATGTGGAAGGAGTCCTACTCGGTTGAGCCAGTCCCCAAGAGACCAAATTGGATTCTGGCTGTACCTGTATGTAGGGAATACTGGAGCAAGGGAGTGCCCATAGATGCTGTGATCGTGGCAGCCACTACATAGAAAGTACTTGCTGAGCAAAGTTCTTTTGCTCATCCCACTAACAGGGAATCTAAGACATTGGACAGTTTTGGGAAGCATGTCTGTGGTTCAATGACTTTTGCGCTTAGGTTGCTGGACTACATGACACACTGACTGCAAAGGGATTTGCTAAAGGAGCTGCTAGAATCCCTTTTGGGGACAGATACTGCCGAGGCTCAGACTTCTGTGGCTTCTGAGTTAGCTACCCTACAGGTTGTTTCTAATTCGTCCATGAAGCTCATCTTGCATGGAGCTCAAGGTGCCTCAAGGGTTCTGACATTTCCATTAGGAGGCATGCCTGGATGTGCTTGTGATTTTTGTGGAGCCCTTCAAATCCTCATTGGTCAGTGCACCCTTTGGCAGTTCGTTGTTTAGTCCTAAAGTTGGAGACACACACTCTGTGTGGAAAAGATGGAAAGACCCTTACTCCGGTGGGCTTTTGTTCGACTCCTCAAAGATCCTTCTCTAGGAATCAATGAGGAGGTTGAAAATGTGGTACAAGATGTCCCAGGGTCCTTTCCAAAATCCACATGGAAATAGATCCCCCAAAGGTAGACAGGGGAGCTCAAATAGACAGTAACGCTCATGGCCGCAGAACCAGAGGTCCAGAGATTCCTTCTCCTGTGGACCCTGCCTGCACTCTTGAAAGGAGGCCTAATTGTCCACCAGTGAAGGCAGTTGAGGGTCGTTTATCCCTGCACCAGAGAGCCTGTCTAGATACAACAAAGGTACAGAAGATTATTTTCATAGGTTATACGATTCCCTTTTCCTTACCCACCTCCACCTGTATGTAAAATTTCCAGTGTTTCATCCAGTCAGAGGAAAAACAGCATCACTAGAAATACAAAAGCTGCTAGAAAAGTCATCCAGGAGGTCCCTCCACACCAGATAGAATCTGGAACTTACTCAAGATTCTTTTTAGTGCCATAGAAGACAGGACTGGAGATCGAATTCTGGATCTCATTGAATTGAACAAAGCAGTTCAACACATACATTTTCAGATGGCTATGATTCAGTCCATTTTGCCTTTTGTAGGCAAGGATGACGATGTGCTCAATAGACCTTCAGGATGCATACTATCACATAAAAATTAACAGGCAGTCCAGAAGGTATTTACGCTTCTGGCTTCACCACAACCCCCAAGGTGTCCAGCAAATGCATGGTAATAGTGGCAGTTCACTGGAGACTGGCGGGATTCCAAGCGTTTCCATACTTAGACAGCTGGCTCAAAACCACCCTGACCAGGCATCTACTAAGGGTGAGAGATCAGGTACTCCAGACTTGCTCCCTTTTGGGAATGCCTGTAAAGTACAATAAGTCTCAGTTGCAACCATCTCATACACTCAAATTCATAGGAGTGGTTTTCAACATGATTTAATTTACAGTGTCTCTTCCTCTTTGAAGAGTGCAGTCTATCGGATTCCAGGTCAGAAAAATAATTTACAGTGTTACATTTTCAGCCCGTTTGATTCTTCGGGTCTATATTAGATCACCGAATGCTTAAAAAAGCGAACGGTGATTAATTGACCCTATGTAAGCAAAAGCTTACAATTTCAAACTGTCAGAACAGCAATTTTTTTCCTAGGGAAAAAAAATCACTGTTCCAACAAAAAATAAATAAATAAATAAAGCTTTATTATGTTAAGTGTGGGGCTTTGCCACCCGTACCCCCCCTACTTAAATATACCAACTCCGAGATCGCACTACAGTGCCGAAAACGGCAAAGTAATTAAGTGGCCAAGTGAATTCTTTCCCAGGGGAAGAATTCGCTTAAAAGCCCCTTCAATATTTTGTCATTTCAGGCTTTTGAGTTCGACCAAGATGCATTTGAAAGAATGCGTCTTCGGTCTTCTAATACGGAACAGATTCTTCATACTTCAGGGTCAATAGTTCCTCTAGCAAGATTTTATGAGAATTCTTCAGTGGATGTTAGCAACATAATGGTCTATTCTTCATCAACACGTCAGCCCAAATAAGAATCTCTCAGGCCTTCAAGAGGTAACTGTGGTGGTGGATTCTCATCAAATTCAAGTTCACCATTTCATTTTCTCTCAACTCAAGGCTGTAGTGACCACGGACACTTCGCAGGTTAGGTTGGTCGGGGGGGGGGCACTTCTTGAAGAAGACCATCCAAGGCACTTGGTCCCCTGAAGAGGCCAATACGCATATCAGTGTCCTGGAAGTGAGTGGGTGCTTTTGTGTTGCAGGCTTTTCAGGACTCTCTCCCTTTCAGAACACTTGCGATACAAAAAGACAACATGTCAGTAGTCTGGTAGATAAACAAGAGAAGCCAGCATTGTGGCAATGGGCAGTGTCTGCCAACTGCTTTCTGACAGCAACACACATTCCTTGGAAGTCCAAAGTGATAGACAAATTGAGCAGATCCATCCTACTGCCTCCCAAGTGGTCTCTCAACATGTAAGTAACAGAAATTATTTTCCATCAGTGGGGCTAGCCTTGCTAATCATTTTGCTTTTCCCCCAAACAAATGCAACAATTTCTTTGCTCTGATCCACCCACTAGGAATCACTGAGGGATGCTCTTACTCCATGACCGGCCCTACAGTCTCCTGTATGCCTAACCGCCAACTCCCCTAATTCCGAAATTTCTGCAGAAATTGAAATTCTGAAGAGTAGTCATTCTCATTGCACCTTACTGGCCTTGACAGATTTGGTCCCCCTTCCTTTGGCCTCATCTACTTTACCCATCTTGAATTCTGGATCTAATTCCAGACTTCCTGTTTCATCCAGTAGGCATGATTCATCTGGGTATCTCAAACCTCAAGCTAACAGTGTGATTTCTCCAATTATGTTAGTAGCCAGACAACTGATGCTGTCTTCGCCTGTCCATCATATACTTTTATCTTCCAATAAGGCTTCTACAAGATAACGTTATAAGGGTAAATGGATAATTTTGTTTTTTGGTCAAATCAAAAAGACATTAACCTCATCTTAGCTCCTATATAACTTGTTGCTTGAATTTTTGGCAACAGTTTTTAATGAGGGAGCTAGCTTCTCTCAGTTAGTTCTTTTAGCAGTTTCCAACTTTCATATTTGGTTTGAAAATTCTTCCTTGACTTCATCTAAGCTTTGCATGTCTTTTTTGAGAGGCATCCTCCTGCTTGAGGCCTCCTTATAAAGACCCTACTCCACCACGAGATTTAAATCTGATACTTCAGGCCTTAATTCACTCCCCTTTTGAACCAGCTGAAAAATAGTCTTAAATTTCTGGCCTGGAAAACTATTTTTCTAGTTTCCATTACCTCCACTAGAAGAGTTTCAGAACTTCAGACATTGTCCTGTAAACCTTCATACTTGATTTTCATAAGTATAGAGTATTGCATATCAATCCTCCTTTCCCTGTTAAGGAGGTGTCTGAATCCATTATTAACTAATCCATTAATCTTCCGGTTTTATTTTTAAATGTATGCACAAAGGTGTTTTTATGTTACATTTATTGAATGTCCACAAACAATTACATTTTACTTAAATCAAAAGAAGTTAGGAACACAGATCAATTGTTTCCTTTGCAGATTCTAAATTGGGCAAATCAGTTGCAAAAGTAACTCTAGCCAGATGACTGATGGATTGCATATCCTTTATCTGCAACAGATTGGCTTTATCCTTACTAAGATCTTTAACAGCTCCTACAGCTAGGTCCATGGCTGTTACTTTAGTGTTTCTATGTAGAGCTTCCATGGATGAAATATGTGCATCTGCAACTTGGGCCAATCCTCATTTCTTTGTTACTCATTACAAACTAGATTTGCTCTTGGGGGAAGAGCAGGCTTGGGCTCAGCTGTGCTCCAGAATAGTCCACAACGAATGGTCAGTGAAAACAAAAATAGTTTTAATAAGCACAAGCTCAAAACACACATTGTACTCTAGCACCTCGGGTTATCAGCCTTCCAGGAGATGAAACACACCCAAAAATAAAAATTCGTATATACTCTGTTAAATCACTCTTAATTATTCAATTAAAAACCTTTTTTACAATAATTAACTTTTAAATAATTAAATAAGCTTTAAGTTGCATTCTCTGTTTAACCAGCAGATCTCATAGTACCATACTTAAGACCATTCATTGTGGAATATTGCATCTTTTTCTGCTGTTGGTGTATTTTGATTGTGCTCCGGAATAGCCTTCATAGGTAGGTACTAGGGTATCGGCCCTGGGACCTGTATAAGCCTAGCCAAAAAGGTTCCCTGGCTTTCGCCACCCAAGAAAATTGTTTTCCTGTGCCCCTGTCAAGCAGTGCCGCAGAAGTTAGCCCTGGAGTGAATTTTATATTTCCCACCCTTCCTTAGCTTATTACATTCGAGTGACGCCTTGAGGTGCATCTGCAGTTAACTCCTACTCACACCTCTAGCTGTTGAGTATTGCTTGTTCATATTTGCATCAGTAATTCCAAAACCATGCTATGTACAAGATTTTAAAAGATTTCATCTTAAAGCTACGCAATGGCAAACTCAACTGCATTAATATTTTACCTTTGTCTAGTGCAGATAAATAGATATTAACAGTTTTTTAATATTAATTTATATAGATATAATATTCAATTTTTTCTATCTCAACAACCAAATAACAGACAGAACTCCTTAGTCTAGTATGAAAGCTATCAGCTAGATGAGTAAAATGCTGCTGATAGTATGTGTACAACTTGAGTAGTTGCTGAGATATTATAAGTTGTTTATAGATTATTAAAAATGTAATAGTTACTGTGTTTACTGTGACTTATAAAATTCAGTTTTTGACCTAGAACCTAAAGAATACTACCGCTATAAAAATAGCTTGTGCTGAAGAGTTTGCCATTTATACTTCTTTCATAACCCATATGGTTCCATGAGCATTTGTTTGAAATGTGAGGACATAATTTGAGTCTGTCAAAAGGCTTAGGCTCAGCACATTGGAGGTTACAGACGGTGCAAACTTCCTGAACTCCATTGGAGTGAAGGAGTCTCTAGAATCCACCCAGGAATTTATGTAGCTGTGGTGTGGACTCTGTCCCAACAGTTGGGGGTAGAATGAAAATTGACATTAGATAAAGAAGTTATATATGTAACCATAACGTTCCATGTGTGTTGCCCATTTTCATTCTTCATCTCCCCACCCACCCACATCCTTTTTCATGGTTGATTTCTGAAAGAATGAGAGTTTACAAGGACTCCTCTGTCCTTTATGTTGAGCCCCATATACGACTACTATTAAGAATTTTACAGTAGTACTTCCTACTTTTAAAGCAAATGGCAAACAAGATCTGAGGTTTGTTAGGGGTTGGTGTAGTGTACGTAAGGGAGGAGCTTGAGTTTTTTTTTTTTTTTGGCCACAAGGTAAAGTAATGGCTGAGTCAGATCAGAGGATTGAATCAGAACCTGACAGTTGAGTAAGATTAAAATGGGCAGCATAGATGGAATGTTACGGTAAGTACATAACTTCTTTTTTTTTTCGTTTGGATTTATATTTTGGAAACTAGGAAAGTAATATGTCCATAAACTGTGGAAGGGAGAGTGTTCTTGTGGTACCAAATAGTTTGAACAGTCTGTGGTTTCATCTTTGATGATCAAATAACCTCAAGAAGGTGACCAACAGAGAAGTTGGAGTTCTATGCCGTGACTATATTAGCCAGATATGGATAAAGATTTTTATTCAGATACTTGTGGCAAAGTGTTTGTAAGGGAGTAGGTTAGTCATTTATTCCAGGCCACAACATACTTTTGTGAGTTTTACTGTGGCTGCAAATGTGTCAGTAATATTTTAGGTGGTGATCAGTACTTTTTTAAAATACACCTTGTGAAAACTGCTGAATCAGACACCTTCAGAAGGCAAGTTGGGATTTGCAAAGTTTTAACTTGGTCTTTTAGCACAGAATTAGTTGTCAAGACTATTAATGTGGTGAACTGTTGAGTATAACAAAAGGATGCTGTCATTTTCCTGCTTTTTTGTGAAGCTGTATTAAAAAAAAACGTAATTGGGTGAAGTTTAGCATCAAGTTAAAAAGCTAAAATGGTATTTGTTAGAAGTTGTGTAGCTTGAAGTAGTACTTATTTCCATGTCCAGTTTTTCACACCTTTTATGTGGTACAGGATTGTATTTGAATATGTTTTCTTTTATCTTGTTGCTTGTAGGACCCATCAAACCTTCAGGGTAAGGTGCAGAAGCATCAAGCTTTTGAGGCTGAGCTGTCTGCCAACCAGAGCCGTATTGATGCACTTGAAAAAGCTGGTCAGTTACTTATAGGTTCCAATCACTATGCTTCTGATGAAGTATGTGACCGCATGAATGATGTCATCACTTTGTGGAAACGATTGCTGGAGGCTACTGAACTCAAAGGTAGGGTCTGGTTACCTTTTTATATTTGATTTTCCTTCATGGTATTTTAAATAAATATGCTAAATACAAGGAGAATATTCAGGACAGCAGCAGAAAAGTTGCTTCCTTCAGCAAGTATATTTTTAAAACGGTTACAAGAATTCTTTATGTACATAGAATACTTGGAGAACATTCTGTGGACAATTGGTTGCTCTTAAATGGGCAACTGAGATGTTTCAGATCATTATTTTAACCATCTCAAAGCCAGCATTTTTATTTGTGTTCGAAGTTAGCCTCAGAACTTCAGAAGTCTCAAATCTGTCTTGTTGCCTTTTTCATATATGGGTAAATACATGATTAAAAGATGAAACACATTGGGAAACTGCAGAACACTTAGCATTTATATGTGCCTTAAAAGCATTCATTCAAATCTTCAAACAGATCATTAAATGAGTTTACTGAAGTTCTTTTGAAATTTGCCTGTAGCCATTCAGTCACCTTTAAGTGACCACATTTTTAAAATTGTAGCATGGGATTACATACATAAGTAGAAAACAAACCGTAATAAGTTTTCGTTGTTACAGCTAAGCATTTATATATACATTTCCTTAAATCCTTGCTTTCCCTTAAACCTCACTCTTCCCGAACATTGTTTTGCATTTACTGTTCTCAAAGATTTTATTTATTTCTATGAAATGTTTACCATTCCTTTTCATAAGGGGTTTAGCTTAATGGTTAAGATGTTTACTTATACATACACAAGGTACAAAGTTTTATTCTCCCCTTGAGAAGCAGGTCTAATCTTAAAATGGTCCCCTGGCATCATTAGAGCAATAATCACTTTTGAACCTGTAGCATCTCATTTCCAGTCTTTTATTTCATTTGCTGTATTCGGAACTTCCTGTACATTGGGAATAATTTTGATTTCTGTTTTCTAGTATTGATTTTTTGACAGCTGATATCAGGAGACTCAAAGACCTTACCATGATTAGGCAAATGATATCCTTATATCTTAGCTTGAAAGAGTCATGTGGTCATCATATTGGTCACTGTTGCAGTAGACTTAACTATATGGGTTATATTCTGCCAAGCATATAACATCTGGTCAACTTTCAAAGCTTCAGGGCACTTTCCATGTACTCAAACTGTCAGGCAGCTCGAGCTGAGCTGACTGAAAGACAAGTTTGGGCTCAAAGCCCTTCATAACTTTACTGTTGCTGAAGAGTACACTCAGTGGCTTTTGATGATTGATTGATGGCTTGTGCTTTCTTTGCTGGGCAGATACATTCCCTTGGGGGGATCTTTGTTTTTGAAATTTTGTTGATGTTTTATTGGTTTTCTATTCAGGAAAGTTATGTAAAAAAATAGGAATGCTGTGTTTTAACAAATTTGAGGCTAACATACTTTTAAATGGAGCACTTTTTTGCCAGTTTAAAAGTGGTGTAAAGTAACTGAAAACATTTTTTTCTGTGGTGAATTTGTTTTACTTGTCTGGGGCTGGCGTTTTTTAAAATTCTTTTTACCATGTTGTTCTGTCAAAGTAACTTTTGTGGACTGGTAGTGTTTACTGGCAATTGCTGCTGGTCTTCCATGGGAAAGGGGTACCATGTTTGGTTTTACCATGGAACAGACTACTGGTCCCATGTTTAGTCCTTCTTCCAGCCACAAAAAGAACAATTAAGCAAACAGCCTTGGCCATCACACCAGGCTAGCAGTTTTCCTTAGCAGCAGGTGGGTGACTGGGCTGTGGCCATTTGTTATACCTCAGAACACTCTTCTATCCCACATCCCTCTGATGTAGCACTTATAGCCACTAAGAAACTGGTTTTAGCAATCTCCTCTTTGGTTGTTGGGGTCCTGTCAGTGGGCTTAGGAAGAGCCACTTTTGTCAATCCTGGGAAAGGGAACAGGGGAGTTCTTCCTTGTTAAGACAGAATGCTGTGCCCATCCCTCGGGAAGAAGCTGCTACCATTAGTAACACAGCTGGATTCATTTTTTCCTGTCAAAAAGAAATAGAAAACCAAGTATTTGCTCCTGCCCAATTTTTTTTGGATATGAGTAGTTTAATGGTTCTGGTTCTGGCTCTGGGTTTAATTCAGACTATTGATCCTTCTTGTAAGGCTGCTTCTGGTAAAAGAAAGAGAGGGATTAATCTTTTCCTGAAGAGAGATTCAAGATTCTGAATCTGAACATGAAGATGCAGAGATGGATATTTTTTTTTCCGCAGATCTCTGATTTAGACTCTGAGGAGATCTCAGTTTCTAATTCGCCCTGTTGGGGTTACTGTTTCTCTGAGAGTGTTGCTAGAATGTGCCAGTGTTTTCAATGGGCGAATACTGAGGTTGCCCAGTCTGTCAGAAAATACAAGGAGATGTTATAGAAGGATTTTCCAGAACTTGCACTCATTCTTCTTTCTGTTTTAGAGGGTGCGTGTGTTACTTCCTGCAGTTTTCCTGATGGTCAGCTTGCTGCCCCTAAAAAGGCAGATAGGATATATAAAGTACCTCAGTCTTTTTTACCTTTTTATAGGGTCTACTTCAGACTGACAAAAAGTCAAAATGTTGAACGCTCACATAAGCATAAATGCAGGAAGTCTGTTTATTTTTTTGGATTGCAGTACAGTGAGGATCGGAATATTTGCCCCTTCTTCACTGTAGTGCGATCTCAAAGTTGGAGTATATGTTTAGCGAGGCGCCCCCCACAATAGCGATTTCGAATTTCTGCATTTACACTCATGAGCATTCCAACATATTGATTTTTCATCTATATAATATAGACCCGCTTATACACTAATCCCAACCCTGATCTAGCAGCTGTAGCTTTAGTTGATCTCACTGCTGCTAAGCACTTTAATTCCAATGCTATTCTTTCTGATAAGGATGGCAAAATTATTGAATAGTGTGCAACTGTGATTTTTCAGAATTTTGAATTGTCATACTCATGTGTTAGTTTGGTAGCTTGTGAAAGTATGAGGAATGGTTTATCCACAGATACATTTTCTTTTTTTCATCCGATTCAACGTATGGGTTGTCAGATTTGATGGGATTCAACTTCTGCACTGACTTGGAAGCTTTTATGGATCCAAGGTTCTTGACTCCTCCACTACCCATAATCTTTTGCAATCCACTCCCTTCTCTCAGATCTCATTTGTCACTTGAAGCTAATAGACTTGTGTATGTGAAAGCTTTTTGCTGGGTTTCATTATGCTTTTTATTCTAAATTGCAGTTTTTCTTCCACCCACCTATAGCGTTGCTGTGTAGTGTAGAGCTTTGTTGCGTGTCCTGTATAGTTTACAGGCTTATTTTTTCTAATAGATTTAATAGTTTAGTAAGTTGACATTAGGCTTAGGTTTTGAGGTTTTTATAGGCATTATAGTTAGTCTTGTAGGATTGGTAGTTTTTGATGTGCTACTAGTAATGTTATGGTTCCTGTAGTCGAAGCGGTGTTGAAAGGCATTGCCAGCTAAGCCAGGAGAAATAAGGCAGTGAATGTGTAACATATACCAGCATAGCTAGCGGGAGTTTTGTAAATAATTAAATGTCATTTATATATCAAACTGATTTATACAGGTGCTTGTGTTTAAAATGTATTTGTAAAGCTGCTTGTATTAAAAATGTACCAATAGTGGGTCCTGCTGGACAGAAAAGAAATGCACCTGTATGTCAGGCTGTATTATAACTGTTGAAATGAATATATTGTAACAGGGAATACTGGACAAGAGGAGGTTAATCTCCGTCCAGCTAACTTTGAAAAATAGCCTAAAATTAAATTACCTGGTTACTCCATAAAGATTGTATCTTACAGATGTTCTTCGTGTTTCACTGTTGCACTCATCACCTGTGGGTTATCCCTGCTGTGGTAGCTCTCAGCGGCCCAAATACCAGAGTCAGTGTTTTTCTGCGTCGGCTGCTGTCGCTTGCTGACTGACGTCAGGTTGTCAGTGCTATAAAGCAAGGCAGCTGACGCCATTACATCAGTCTTTCTTGCCGTGGAGACCATAGCAGAAGCAGTTTGCAAGTGTGCTGGTCGGTCGCTATCAGTGTTTGAATTACAGCTGAAAACGTCTAACGTTAAGTACCCCATTAGGGATCCTTTTTTCTTGCACTAACCGGTGTCCAAAAAAGTTAACATTTGTCTCGCCTATGAAAAGCAAATCCCACACCGAGACTTCCATTCATACTGCATCACTTGTTTAGGCCCAGACCATGACGTCCCCTGTTGCCGGTTCTGTGCCCTCTTTAACGCGAGAACCTTTTGTTGTTAATAGGTTCATAGGTTGGTACTAGGCTATCGGCCCTAGGGCCTATACAAGCCTAGCCGTAAAAATTCCCTGGCTATTTCTTCCCAAACTATTTACTTCCCTGGACCCCTGTCTAGCAGAGTGACTGACGTGATCCCCTGGGTGAATTTCCTCTCTCACACCCAATCGTCAAGGTTCCTTTTGAAGAGGGCCAAGGAGGCACTCTGCTTGGCATGTATGGGCAGTGTATTCCAGAGTCTGGGGAGTCTGTGGGTCAGGAACCTATCCCTCCAGCATGTTTTGTTTATTGTGATGACAAGGTTTAGATCCCTGGAGGCGTGTAGCTCTGAGGGATTTTGATTTCTTTAAGTGTAGCATGTCCAACAGCTCTGGGTTTGACATGGCCTTGTAGGTTAAGCAGAGATCGCCTCTGAGTAGACGATATGTGACAGAGTATAGCTGGAGTTTTTTAAGGTGGTCAGCATAGGGCATCTGCTTTAGGACTGTGATTCTTTTAGTGAGGTATTTCTGTGGCCTTTCCAGTTGTTGCAGATGTCTTGAGAGGTACATACCAAATGGGGGGTTGTATTCTATAATGGGTCTAATGAGGGATGAGTACAGTGGGACAATGACCTCCTTTTTCTGGATGAAAAGCCCTTATTGATGAGGTGTGCCACATAGAAGGATTTCCTGACTGCTGTGGTGATGTGGTTATTGAAGGTGAGACCACTGTCCACCTGTCCTTAAGTCTCATCACACTTTCAGTGTTTAGTGTACTGCCACCTATGTGGTAATTCACGGGTACATGTTTTTTCCCAAAGGGGGATAACTATACATTTCTTGGCATTGAGCTTGAGCCCATGGCTCTGGCACCAAGCATCTGTTTCTGTAAGGCCCTTTTGTAGAGTATCCACATCATTTGAGGATTCAGTTATGGCTCCAAGTTTGCAGTCATCTGCGAACTTTGTTAGCCAGAGTCCGTTAGTGTTGGCTTGTACTTCAGAGAAGTAGATGCCAAACAAGAGCGGCCCCAGGACTGAACACCGCGGTTCTCCACTTGTCACTTGTTTGGAGCTGGATTTGGAGTCAGCTACTTTTACAGTGTGGCTTCTGTCAGTAAGCCAGTTGGCAACCCATCGAGTGACATAGGGATTAAAGCCCAGCTTAGTAAGTTTATCTGTGATTCCAGAGTGGGGGATGGTGTTGTAGAGCTCTTATTGTAGCCAGGTATTTTCGTCTTCTGTCTTCACATTCAGAAATGGCATCAGTCAGCCAACAGTCTGTAGACATTCTGAAAAAATGTAAAGATAAAGATAGAGACAGACCACACAAGGCTGAGCCTTCCAACGACTCTACCGCTAAGCAGGTCATCCGTTTTCCAGAGTTCAGTGAGGCGCCTTCGCACCCCTGATGCCCAATCTGATACCTTCGCAGGCCTCTACTGAGACCCTTTTAGAGTCTGGTATGCTGCAGAAATCTTCTTTGTCTTCCGAGTCTTTGGTTGTCTCTGCCTCGGTTGGGTCTGGAGCCACGACACAGGCACCGGCTTCCAAGGAGTTTTTTCGCACTACCAAATCTAGGCAAAAACTGATGTCTTCTCATCCGACTACTGTTTCTCTCAGACTGGATACTGTTAGGCCCAGAAGCAAGGCCACTCCTAGGAAATATATCTCTAGCCACTGTCTTACTCCTGCTCCACCACCCCAAGCTCAAACGCTTAAAATGGAGGAAAGTCTTATCTCCCTTATCAGGGGTAGTCAGGCCACAGCTTCTAAAAGGAAAAGAGACCCTTCTCCTGAAATACTGACAGAACAGGATTCTGAGGAGTCTGATTATTCAGATTTAGAAGAGGAACAATAACCTCTGACTGCTTATGACTATTCAGATGCAGATGAATCCATTCCTTCTGGCTCCCCACCAGAAGATCTTTCCTTTGGGGGAACCCTTCACACCCTCGGGGAACTTTTTCACTGGGAATCCCAGGACTTCCCTCAGTCTAAAAAAGACTGAGAGTTTCTAGACCTACACCAGCACAGACCCTTGGCCGGCCCTCCTATCTTAGAGGTGGTGGATGATGTTTCCATGAATAACCCAGCTTAGCTCCTGATGCCCTCCCACCCACTCCCAATAAACCTCACAGGTATTACAGAAATACCTGTACAGAAATCTTGCTACAGACCCAGAGGTCATTACACAGGGACCAAAAGGGGCTAAGGGTAGTTCTGCAAAGAATCCTGTTCCTTCTGACAAGGATTCCAGAGCTCTGGACACCTCCACAACCTTAGCCATCAGAGCATTCAACTGTCAGTTCCACATGTTAAAATATCAACAGCACACTTTGGAACTATTAAAGCAAAAGATTTCAACCTTTCCTGACTTTGCCAGTTTGAAAGAGTTAGCAGATTTTCTGCACTCTTACTTGTCAAGTGGCCAAACACTCATAACACTGTGGATATGATGCCCTAGAAGCCTCAAGCAGGGCAGCAGTGTCAGGATCGGTCATTAGGAGACGTGCATAGTTGAAGGAACAACCTCTCCCTGATCATATCAAATCTAAATTAATTGATGCACCCTTTGATAAGGACCTCTTGTTTGGATTAAAAGTAGAAGAGGTGCTTAAAAAGATGGAAGACCAAGCAAAATCTATGTAGACAGTAAAAGATTTCTTTTGGGTACAACCTCATAGGTTCACCAGGAATTTTCCCTCAAAACTCTGGTCCTTTCCTGCATCTAGCAGACAGGGGCAAGGTAAGCCCTGCAGGGACAGACCACCCGGGCCCCTATGCCAGGGACAGCAGAGAACTAAACAGTGGACCATTTCTGCTCCAAAGGCAAGGAGTTCTAAGCCATCCCTCTGTGGCAAAACCCCTCAATGACTCTGCCCTCTTTTCTCTCACCAAAAACTGGGAGGAAGGCTCTCCCTCTGCAAAGAAAATTGGCTTTCTGTAACTAAGGACCAGTGGGTCTTAAAGATCATTTTTCAGGGATACAAATTCTCCTTCAGCAAACCCCCAATTCTAAGAGGGTACCCAGACTTGCTTCCAAGTCAGTGGGCAGAGTCATTGAAACAAGTACAAACTTTCATATCCGAAGGGGCAGTAGAACCTGTCTCCTCAGATCAAACAGGGAAAAGCTTTTATTCCAGACTATTCCTTGTTCCCAGAAAAGAGGGCACTTGGTGCCCCATCCTAGATCTATCCATTCTGAACACCTCCTTGGTGGTCCCCAAATTCAGAATGCTAACTTTGGAGCAGCTGCTGCCTATGCTGACAAAAAAATGCCTGGTCAGTTACCCTAGGTCTAAACGATGCCTACCTCTACATCCCCATAATGGAATCCTGCAGGAAATTCCTTTGCTTCAGAGCAGGCTCACAACACTTTCAGTTCTCTGCGCTACCCTTTGGGTTATCTACTGCTCCCAGGATATTCACCAAATGCTTAGCCCTGGACGTAGCCTTTTGCAGACAGAAACATCTACAGATTTACCCTTATCTGGACAACTGTCTCAGAGTGCAAAGAAAAGCTACACAGGGAATTCCTCTTTGTCAAAACCCTCCTAACCTCCTTAGGGTACACCATCAATGACAAGAAATCAAAGCAAACGCTCTTCG
The DNA here is from genome assembly GCF_019279795.1 of Protopterus annectens. Taxonomy (NCBI): domain Eukaryota; kingdom Metazoa; phylum Chordata; order Ceratodontiformes; family Protopteridae; genus Protopterus; species Protopterus annectens. Next base: position 517,326,360 of record NC_056750.1, read on the forward strand.
GGAAGATCATTTTCTTGGGAGCACTGCTGGACACAGCATCCCAAATGGCCTTCCTGTCCCCAGAAAAGCAGAGCTTCCTGCCTTTGTACTTTGCCCAGCTGGTTTCCAGAAGTAACCTCACTGTGAGGAAGTTCCTGCAAGCCTTGGGGTACATGGCATCTTGCATCCTTCTAATTCCTCTGGCCAGGCTTCCTCTGAGAAAACTTCAGTGGTATCTAAAGAACCTTTGGTGTCAGCACTCTCCATTTCTAGAGACCTCTCTCCCTCTGATCCCCTGTATAAGGGCCAAGTTTCTCTGGTGGGTAGGGGCCTGTGCCAAGAACAAGAGTCTTTCCTTCACTCTCATCCCAACCGGGCAGACCATTACCACGGATGCCTCAGACATTGCTTGGGGTGCTCACGTAGAAGGCAGATGCACCCAAGGTCTTTGGGATACCCAGCACCCTTCCCTTACACATCAGCCAGAAAGAAATAATGGCAGTACAAAAGGCTCTGACATCCTTCAAACCCCCATCTCAAGCCAGGGCTTCTCCTTATCAAAACAGACAACACCACAGTAATGTGGTACATCAACAAACAATGAGGGACCCAATCTCACCCCCTGTGCAGGCTAGCCCTGAACCTCTGGCTGACTGCATCTTCCATGGTATTACATCTAATAGCCCAATACCTACCAGGGTTCAACAATGCCCTGGCTGACCACTTAAGCAACACTTACTGGATCTCCACAAATGGCAGTTCCACAGAAAAATATTTTTGCAAGTCACTCAGGAGTGGGGGACTCAGGTGGTGGATCTCTTTGCTTCGCATCTCAACTACCAGCTGGAAAAAAAAAATTCTGTACCAGGGAGCATCACCACCTTGCGTGGAAGGTGGATGCCTTGACCTTCCCATGGAACACCCTCTTTGTGTACGCATTCCCTCCTCTGCCTCTTATTCCCAAGGTACTGATCAAAATAAGGGAGGAGAGACCAAAGACCATCCTCATTGCTCCAGATTGGCTCAGACAACATTGCGCAGCCTGACATTACAGCCTCCCAGGCTGCTTCCCCTGATCTCAGATCTCTTGACTCCGGAGGGGGTAATGCTGCATCCAAACTTGCAGACTCTCAAACAATCAGCATGGCTAATACTCTAAAGGCAAACAAGGGGCCCCTGTTAATCAAACCGGTCCTAGACATTATCACAGAGGCCAGAAGGCTCAGCACCAGAAAATCTTACGCAGGAAAATATTACAGATTCTGTTGCTGGAGCCAGTCTACAGGGGGCAATACCTCACAACCTTCCATCCCTCTTATCCGGGACTACCTAGCGGAGCTACTTAATAGTGGCCTCGCCTTCTCTTCTATTAAAATCCACGCCTCAGCCATTTCAGCTCTTTTTGATACAGATCAGTCCCTGTTCTCACTTCCTTTGATTAAACAATTCCTCAGAGAGGCTTCTAATATCAATCCTCCCAGAAAGCCACCGACGCCAGGTTGGGTCCTGAATACAGTTTTGGAAAAACTAACTTACCTCCCTTTGAACCTGCTGCTTCAGCAGAACTAAAATACCTCTCCTGGAAGACTGGTTTTCTCCTAGCTATCACCTCAGCCAGAAGGGTTTCAGAACTTCAGGCACTCATGGCCATTGAGCCTTTCATCATTCTCCATGTAGACAGGGTTTCCCTGAGGACTAATCCCTACTTTATGCCCAAGGTGGTATCTTATGTGGCTCTCAACTAGGCCATACATCCACCCACCTTCTTTCCTAACCCTCAAAACAAGAGGGGGAAAGAATTTTGCACTCACTAGATGTGCAGAGACAGCTCAGATACTATCTGGACCGTACTAAACCCTTCAGGAAAACTGACCAACTACTTATCAGCTTTGCCCCAGGGGCAGAGGGGAAGCCCATTCCCAAGTGGATATCACACAGTGTCCATTTCTGCTACAGATTATATGGGACACCCCCAAGTCTATTTGAACCCATTCCACTAGGGCAGCCTCCACTTCCACTGCATTCCTCAGAGGAGTTCCCACCAGGACATCCTGGAAGCTGCCACCTGGACTTCTGTCCATACCTTTACCAAGCATAACGACCTACCTGTATTTTCTAAGGTTAAGGCAGGATTTGCCTCTGCAATTCTGCAGGGCACCTGACCCATGCCTAGGTCTCTTACTAATCTTACCATCCCTTTCCTCAGCTTTAGGAATCCTCCCACAGGTGATGACTACAACAGTGAAACATGAAGAACGTAGTACAGTTGTGTACACTTACCATAAATGTTGATGTTCGAGTGTATTCACTGTTGTAGTCATGGTTTCCCTCCCTACTTCCCCCTTATTTTCTTTCTTTAGGGAGACATAAGCTTCTCACGGTTGCTTTTAGCCACCAGGACCACTTTGCCCTATTTACTTTGGCTTCTGACTGGTTAGGGCAAGAACAACTGATGGCGCCGGCTGTCTTGCTTTATAGTACTGACGACCTGATGTCAGTCAGCAAGTGACAGCAGCTGACGCAGAAAAACATTGACTCTGGTATTCGGGCCGGCTGAGGGCTACCACAGCAGGGATAGCCCACAGGTGATGACTGCAACAGTGAATACACTCGAACATCTACATTTTATGATGTGTACACAACTGTACTTTGATTGCAACCAGAGACAAAATGTTTGTGAAAACTAGGGCTAGGAATCCTACTGTATTGTCCTTAGGGGTGAATTATTTGCTACCCTGGAAAAGGGTGGAAGTTTTTGAAATGGCTTTGCAGCTTCCAGATGCTTTAACACATTTTAGCAAAGCTCTATGGGTGTTTATGGTAGCACATGTGAAAAATTCTGGCTCAGTTCCTAGTAAAGGGGGTTGTGTGGGAACCAGAAGTCAAGTAACCAGATGTATGTGATGTCATTCTGTAATCCAGCACTGAAATGATGCTTTAATACTAAATGTGACAGAAGTCTCAGGACAGTCTGTGTTTGAAACCTGACAAAGAAGCATCTCTCACCCACTTCATCTTGCCATGTTTTAGTAAGCAGCCAGGAATAGTAATTCTTTAGATCAGTCAGGAAAATGCAGTGAGATAAGTTAGTGTTTTTCTGTATCTGTGTGAATCTATCCATCTGTACTATTTTTAATATTTCCTGTAAATGAAACTCTGGTGTTTACTGTAAATATATATTTAGTATTTTCATGTTTTTTATTGCTTATTAAATATATTTAAATTTTTCATTGTAGCTGGTCTTTTAGAGAATATTTTTACCTTTGAGAGTACGTATTTTTGGTGACACTGTGGCCACTCCTGAAAGCCTTGCTTCATTGGCCAAACACTATTTGTATTGGTATTAATTTTACTAAGTATAATTGCACATCCTAGTAAGAGCTTTAGAGTTGCTGGCTTTGGAGTGTTCTAGTGGCAGTATCTATCTTGTAGTCTGGGCAGAGGGGACATAGTTGGTAGATCTATGCCAGCCTTTCCTAGGTGTATGTGTGTGTGTGTATGAAAGTCAGATCTGTGTGTGTGTGTGTGTATCAGCTATTTGGAGCAGGGACACAGAGCACTGGTTTCACAGAGAGGGTGTTTGAGGACTTGGCTTGGAACAATTGGCTGAGGACTCAGCCCTACAGCTGTGGTCAGTGTGGAGTCTTATATGGAGCCTGGTGAGAGAGGAAACCCAGCCTCAGGATTGGGTGTGTATTCCATGTGTGCTCTTAAGGGAAATTTGCTTGGTACAGAGAACTGCATCTGGAAATACTGTGTATTTATTTTTGTTCCAAGTTAACGTCCCTCACCAGTATTGATGGTCAGGATTGAGGCTCCTTGATTACTGGCCAAGAGCAGGGGCATCACAGAAGTATAGAGAGTGTGTGTGTTTTGCTGTTTCTTTTTTTTTTTTCCTTTAAATTCTAACTACTGTTTTAAGAATTGTGATAGTTGCCTGTAGGGCATTAGTGCAATCTTAAAGCTTCAAAAGTTACACTCACTGTGGGCTCAAGTTGCCCCTGCAAGACCCACACCTTGTGTGTTTGAGTGTTGCCTATTTACATGCAGACTGACAGTCATGAAAAGCCCTTAGTTCAGGGGCTTTAGAAGCAAGGATTGTAAAGCCTAGTAGTTAAGGAATTACTTCCCACACAGACAGGGGAATCCTCTTGTACTGGATATTAATGTATTTTCTGTAAAGAAAACTAACAAGGTTAAATTGAATGATAAGAGCAAGGAGAAAGATCCCTCAAAATTGGACAAAGAAAAAGGGGAATCTTTGGGGGGGGGGGGGGCTAGAGCAGGATGCAACTGTTTTGGTTGGTCGTAAACTTTTAGCAGCACATGCATTGGAGCCAGCAGAGTCTCGGCGTTGATCCATTCGTACTATTGCCCAGTTGTTGCTGGAGCCGGTCAAACCAAGAATGCACTCCCTGATCCTGCACAATAAAGGAGAATCTCATTTGAAGAAGAACCAAGAGTCACCGTGTTGTTTTATGATTGTACAGGAAAGTCTTTTGCAGCATTTTGAAAAATAAGTCTTAAGATCTATGTTAAACTCGGAGCTCGACCTGCTGGTTCGATTAACTTAAAGCTATTCAAACACATCTAAATTGGTTTGGTGGTATCTGTACAAGATACGGGCAAGGGGGGAGAGCCTTGGGGTAAAGCTCTGATCATAGGAGCTTCTTGGTGCTAGGACAAGAAAAATGAATCAGATGTTGGGGGAAAAGATGTGGGTCAGGAAGCCATAGAGCTCTTATCTCCTCCTTTGGCATAAGGAGGCCTTTCTCCAGGAGAATTGTGGTAATTTCAGTGGATGTCACCCTAGAGCCAGAAGCAGACTGCATTTTTGGGGCTTTCATGGTCCTTTTTCCAGCATGTCCTTCCAGTGTCCCTGAAGGATTGCCTGGCAACTGCACTCTGGAGGCAGTCGGGGACACTTGTCTCAACACCCATAAACCTGGCAAAGCATAACAGTGGACGATGATGTACCTCAGAACAAGAGGAAAGATCCTCAACGTTCCACTCCATCAGTGGGAAATAGCACTAGAGCTATCCAAGCTGCTAGAAAAGTCATCCAGCCATTTACCTCTGGCCAGTTAGTCTGACGTTTGTTTCTTTAGTGCAAAAAAAAAAAAAATGGGGTACTTTGAGACCAGTTTTTGATGTAAGCAATCTCAGCATGTGAAGCAGACGAAGTTCCAGATGGTCACAGTTCAGTTCATTTTGCCTCTGTTGAAGAAGGACAATTGGCTGTGCTCAGTAGATCTACAGGATGCTTACTATTATGTGAAAGCAGAGAAGCACTCCATGAGATTTCCTTGCTTTTGGCTCAGACCCAATCCTTTTCAAGTCCTAGCCCTGCCTTTCTGTCTCACTACAGTCCCCAGAGTGTTCGCCAAGATAATGGCAGTAGTAGCAGCACACCTGCAACTGCTTGGGATCTACATTTTTCCCTGTCTGGGTGATAGGCTCCCAACTGCTATCTTAAAGCATTTTCTGAAATGCTACCTGGAGCCGGTGCTCCAACTGTTGATTTAGGGATTACAGTACACCTTCTGAAATATGAGCTAGAAACCCTCACAGTAAGTAGAATTTGTCAGATGTCATCTCAACACATCTTTGAAGGTTGCCAGACTCCCATAACACAGGATTCATTTGCTCCATCTAGTGGTGGTACTGCTTCTTCATGACCTGCCTCCCTCAGCAAGGCTTGTACTCAGTCTTCTGGGATATATGGCTTCCTTGAACCTGATGATTCCTATGGCCCAATACCATATGACATTGCTTCAGTGGACTCTAGCAGTTCAATGATCCTAAAGTGCTCATCCTTTACATATCAAGATACAGGTCACACAGACCTGCATACAACATGTGGCATGGTAGGTAACATCTCCTTTGATTGTTGGATGCCATTTTTATCCAGAAACAGTGGTAAAATTAGTAACTGTGGATGCCTCCCTTCTAGGGTAGGGAGGGAATTTCAGAGGGAAGATGGTCCAAGGTACCTGGTCACAAACAGAGGCCAACCTTCACATCAGTGTCTTGGAGATGAGGTGGTCCTCCTATTGTTGCAGGTCTTTCAGGATTCCCTTTCCATGGGTGTGCTCTCCAAACAAAGGACATCACGGTGGTAGTAAGGTACATCAACAATCAAGGAGGAACCCACTCTTATTCCTTCTGTCGAGAGGCCATGAGAGGTTGGCAGCCAGTGATGTCTTCACAGTGCTTTCTCATAACGATGCATATATTGGGGTCAACCAGTACTCTAGCAGGCAAATTTAGCAGGGTCATACTGACTCCTTATGAGTGGTCTATCAGTCCAGCAGTGGCAACAATGATTTTCAGCCATTGGGTCAACCATGCTGAGACCTCTCTGCCTCCTATCAAAAAGGATAAATGCAGCAGTAATTAAAGTGGGTGGGGTCCTTTATTATTTCTTCTTGAGCAGAGGAACCAGGCAGAGGTGTCTTATTTCCTCCTTTGTTTGTATTATATTTAGAATCATTAGTAAAGAAAATAAGGGACTCAAATTCAAGGATATAATTGGTGTGGTAGTCAAGAAAAGCAGGCTGTATTTGCAGGTATCTTTTTGGGATACAAAATTAATGAAGCTAAAACAAAGGCAGTAGGGGTTAGTTATGTACCCACACAAGAATTGGTTCAGCAATATATTTATGGGGACATAAAATGAAATATTTAGGAGTATGGATTAAAAATGATTCTGGCGTGGCAGCTAAGGATATGTGGGAAGAGCCTAAATAAAAGATGATACAAAAACTGAGAAAATGGAAACGTTACATGGACATGGATTGTAAGATACAAGCAATCAAAATGTTTTTAGTCCCCTTAGTCTTATACGTCAGGTTAAAGAGTTGCAGGTAGGTGCATGTGTGAATGGGTGTGCCTTCTTTTAAAGGTTGGGCATCGGGCTAACAACTCAGCACCGTAAAAATCCACTGCCAGTCATTAGCGGACCGGAGTTCTGCTGTGATGACCCCTAAGCGGAAAAAGCCGAAAGACAATTGGTCTTGTACATGTCAGGCATATTTTTTATCAACCAGAAGAGAAGTTGTGGATAGCAATTTATAAAGAGCTGAAGGACTTTATCTGGGAGGGGAAGATGGCAAGAGTCAATTGGGATAAGATGATTCTTCCAGATGAACAGGACGGATTAGGATTACCCAATTTAAAGAGGTATTTCAGAGCTACACAGTTAAGGCTCATATACATAGCACAAGCAGAAAACCCATAGTTCAAAGTGGAAAGGGATGAAGATGAAACGGGGAAAGCTCAAGAAACAAGGAGAGACTGGGATTTTGGATGCAGGCCTTTTAAGGTGAATAATAATCATACAGAATATTATATCCATAAAGTAGCAGAAAGTATTCTAAGAACTAGGCCAACATGGGAATGGATAAAAGATATTCTGCTGATAGGGATGACTGCAATTAGTGATATAGGTAAAGGGGGCTGGAATTTATTGGAGAAAACTGGCAAAGGAAGCAGTGTGTTGGGAGCAAATAACTAGAGGGAAAGATGATAGAATGGGAAGATGCCAAGAATTTATTTGGCCTGCAGGTTAGAGATTGCCTTAGAGATTGCCTTAGGTTAGAGAAGTAGCGGGGGGTTTCCTAAACGAAAGACCAGCACTTGTAGAGTTTTTAGTAGAATCCAAAACAGAAGCTGTCATTATAAAAAGAATAAATAGAGCGTATAAAATATTGCATGATCACTATCAGAATCGGAGAAGGTAGGAAAGGATTGGGCAGAGAGAATGGATAAGCAATTCATACAGAAACAATGGAAGGATATGTCTCACAAATATGCAGCAAAATCTAGAAGATTTAGGATTTCTGCTTAGAAATGTTTACATGGATACAAATGTTGGAGGTGTGACACTGAAGACAGAGGTAATTGGGAACAAATTTTCTGTGAGTGCAGTGAGTTGGTGGACTTTGATTCCCTGCAGGGTGCACTGTCAGATATGCAGGGTGTGAGGTAGGTGTGATGAGGGAGATGATTTTTCTGGGCTATGATAACCTAATCAGAATTCCTTAGACATGGTAAGGCCTTGCTGTCACTAATTATGGTGGCTGCCAAAAAAGCAATTACTAGAAAATGGAAATCAAAATCTAAACCAACTATATTAGAAGTAGTGAATATAGTAGCAGAGATGAAACAATTGGAATTGAGATCTTTGAAAAAAAGTAGGAGCAAACTACATAGGGAAAAAAATGAATTTTTGGAACAATACATACAGGGGAGAAATGAGGATTAAAAGCAGGTCAGACTAAAATGTTATGTAATTTTTGACTGAAAATGATTGGGTAGATTATAGGTGATGTATAATGTTTGCAAGTGGGAGTGTGTCAGTATGGTTTGTGACTCAAAATGCTTGCAACTGATGGATTAATAAATGCAGCAGTTACTTTGCCCTGATACCACCATAGGGTCAGTCACTGAGGAATGCTCTAACTCCCCTATTGGACCTGGGATCTCTTATGCAGTCCTGTCCCTTTATTCAAAAGGCAACACGCTGCAGGTCCAGCATGATCCTCATTGCCCCTTTCTGACCCCAGCAAAGATGATTCCCCTTCCTGTTTATGGCCTCTACTTCAGCATCCCACACAGATGTTAGATTGTTTTCGAAATCTTTAGTCTCCCCCGACCGGACTGCTGTTTCTGGACCAGAAGTCCATGAAACTGACCACATGGTTTCTCCATTTCAGACAATAGCCAGAGCTGTTAGGCTTTCCACAGCAGTGTCAGGATTATTTTCGCATCTCAGAAGTGTTCTACAAAGAAAACCTACCATAACAAATGGCAGTGGTTTTCAGTTTGGGCCACTTCTAATGGAATAGACCGTTCCTCCACTCCTGTTCCATTTGTTTTAGAAAATAATTTCTAGTGAATCTCTTTGATAGAGGTTGTAGTCATTCTCTTATTAAAGTACAGATGGCAGAAATATTGAATTTTCACATTGGTTACAATAAATCTTCTTTGGTATCCTTAAAAGTTACTAAAGCCTTTTTGAGGGGGAACCTTTCTTTTATGCCCATCAATAGAGAATCCATTTTACCCTTGGGACATTACTGTCATGCTACATGCTTTGATTCTGCCTCTTTTTGAGCTTGTGGCCACTGAAGAAAAATTTCTCTCCTGGAAGACTATTCTTCTAATAGCAGTTACTTCTTCCAGAAGAATTTCAGAATTACAAGTGCTTTCATGTAAACTTCCATATCTGATTTTCCACAAAGATAGTGTTTCTCTGTGATCCAATCCATCCTTCCTCCCTAAGGTGGCATCTGAAGCAAATTTAAGTCAATCTAGAGAGTTAACAGTATTCTTTTCACAAATCTCAAAACAATGTGAATATACTTGGCATATGCTGGACATTCATCATCAACTCCGGTTTTACCTCTTTAGAATGTAGCAATTTAGAGGGACTTGTCAGTTGTGTTTCTTTTTTCTTTCTTCTCTAAACAGAGGTTAGGAAAGGCTGTGTCTAAATTGAAACTTTAATGGTGGTTGTCAGATTGCATTTCATTTGTCTATAATACAAATTTGACATTACTATCCAAATCAAAACTTTGCTCGACTAGAGCAGTAGCTACCTCAACAGTCTTCACAAAGAGGATGCCCATTTAGGATGCTTGTACAGCAGCAACTTGGTCAACAGTCCATGTCTTTGTGTTTCATTATAAGTTGGATGTACAATCTAGAGCACATTCCTTTTTTGGTTCCACCATACTCAGGAATATCCTTCCTTGATAGCACCCAGAAAGAGAGCTTGGAATCTGTCCCATATGTTGAATCGGATGAAAGTAGATAACATTTGATAAAGTTATGCATTTACTATAACCATAGATCCATGTCTGATTTTCTTTTGGTTTAACCTCCCTCCTACCCCCTTTAAAATTGAAACATACAGTTTTGTGATGGCTGAGTGGTATTCACTTTATACTCCGTCTGTGTAGACCCCTGTCGATTGTCATTTACTTTACTGGTTCCTTGTAGTATGAAATGTGTAATGTTTTCTGTATTGGAATAAGTAATATACTTGTAGGGCAAACTCAATTTGAAGAAAGGGAGTGCAGTGCAAGGAATTAAATGTTGGGGGAGGAGTCAGAGCCCTGGATCCATAAACTCTTCCTCGTCTGTGCCAAGGTTGGATCCCATCAGATCCGATAGGTTGAACTTGGCGAATATCTGACTATATGAATCTATCATTATGGTAGTGGCATAAGTTTTGTTTTCTTTTTATGAAGAAAAATCGGCTTTAAGCAATTTTGTTTTGTTCTATTGCACAAGTCACACTACCCATTGTTTACAGTGGGTGTATGACTCTAGTGATGCTTCTTTCAGGGCTGTAGCCACTTGTACTGTTTTGAGGAGGTGTGCATGGCTGTGTTCTCAGAACCTCACAGAATATGTTAAAAATGAGATTTTAAAATCTGCTTTGGATGGAGATTGAGTTTTAGTCCCTCTGCTGCAGAGGTGATCAAAAAGTGTGATGAAAGGGGCAAGCTGAACTAGGGAATCTCTACAATTTTTCAACCCTCCTTTTCCAAACTTTTACAAGAGATTTTTTATCTCCTCATCCATATTCGACAAAAAAAATAAACATTTATAAAATACAGGTAAACAGATGTTTAAGAAATGGCAAAGAGGTTCTAAAAAAATCTCAAACTTTACAAAATATTGGAGATTCAAACAAGTATGAATGACTGTTAAAGAGACCTTGTGACCCCCTCCCACCCTTGCTCCTTTTTTCTTGCAGAAAGTCTGATTCTATTTTCCTTTTTTTGGCAACAATTTCAGACAATTTTTGGCTCCAGAAGTCATTCATCAAGATTACAGATGGCTGTGGGAGGAAATTCCTGTTTTCCAGGGCATCATTCCTCATTCTCCAGGTCAGACTCTATTATTTCCAAGTTTGTCATCACGTGCTGTTCCAAAGATTGATAGAACCAGCTCCTCCTTCCCAGGTGGGGAAGGGTTTTTATTCATGGATGATCCTAGTAGCAAATAAAATGCTTGAGGACAACTTCTGGATCTTTCTTAAACATGTTTGTGATAGTGCCCACATTCAAAATGTCACTTCACAGCCTGTTACCTCCTCTTCCTCTTTCAAGTTTCCTGGCAGTACTAGACTTAAAATACTTATCACATCCCTGTTCATCCAGACTTCAGATGTTTAAGGTTTTGTGTGTCTGGATCACATCATCTGTTCTCTGACTTACCCTTTGGACTATCTGCTGTATCAAGAGTGTTCTCAAGTTTAGCTCCAGTTATAGCATATTGCAGTCTACATGGTGTCCATATATTTCCATATTTAGATGACTTGCTTGTCTTTGTCAGTGTTAGGAATGTCTCTCTCTTAGGTGAGAGATCTTTTACACAAGCTGGGATTCCAAGAGAACATTCAAAGTTCTTTCTTGACTCCTTCACATAGGATTGTGTTCCTAAGATGTTAACTAGGGAGCATAGTTTAAAGAGCTTTATTTCCACAGGAAAAAATCTCTATCTAGATATAAAGTTTTCCACTCAAACTTCGGTCACTGTGAGGTAGTATCTCTGGATTTTGGGTATCATAGCATTTATGATTCTCATGATGCCCCTGGAAAGACTCCACATGAGAAGGATACAGTGGCATCTGAAATCTGTTTGGTTCTAGCATCAGCACCCTTTGTCTTTTCAAATCTCAGTGCTGGTGTTTTGTCAGAAGAGAAATCTTTTAGTGGAGACAACAGATGTTCTTAAATCCAGGTCTCCCCTTCTCCCTCCCTGCTTCAAAGCAGATCACCACAGATGTTTCAGACTTTGCTCGGGTACAGTTTCGGGAGGCATAAAAGTGAAGGGGTTTTGAGACACCAAGGACAGATGCAGACATGTAAATATCAAGGAGATGCTTGCCCTGATAAAGGTACTGCACACTCTGAACCATTTTTTGTCCCCTGGACCTCTTTAAGTGGTTACAGACAATAGCACAATCGAGTGGTACATCAACAGACAAGGGGGAACCAAGTTGTGCCACCTTTGCAGACAAGCCATATTAGTTTGGGATATAGCTTCACCGTATACTTTCACTCTGTAGGCATTCTACATTCTGTTGGAAAAAAAATTGTGTGGGAGATGAGCTGAGCAGGACCAGTGCATAACTTCAGGAATGGAGATTGGATCAGGGGGTCTTCCAAGATTTGATCCATCTGTGGGGAGTTCAAGTAGACCTCTTTGCTTCCTCTTTGAACAATCTGCTGGCAAGATTCTATTCCAGTACTCCATGTAAAAAGGGCATGCCTTTCCTTTTCATTCTGTATGAATGTTCCTGTATGCTTTTCCATCCTTTCCACCAACATCCAGGGTACTACTTGAGGATTCAGGAGGAGTCTCCATGATCAGTGTGATGAGTCCCTTCTGGCCTTGGCAACCGTAGATGTTCATCGTGCATACAGCTGCAGTCATAACAGATGGGTTTTCCTGCCGTCAGGCGGGTCCTCGGTCGGCCGAATTCCAAAGTCTAGGTCCGGCGTCGGTTGTCGTCGCTTCCTCCCTGACGTCAGTGCGACAGGGGTATAAAAGAACCAGCCAACGCCATTTTCTTCAGTCTTTCTTGCCGCGCGGTGCCCGAAGCAGAAGCAGTTCGCAAGTGCCGGTCGGCCAGCTCCTGAGATTACGAATATTTTTCAACCGAAGTCTTCTTGAAAGCTAAGTATCCCGTTGGGGAAACTTTTCTTGCCTCAGACCGATGTCAGACAAAGTTAATAATTGCATTTCTTGTGGGAAGCAAATACCGCATAAGGATTTTCATTCCCTCTGCATTCCTTGCTTAGGCCCAGACCACGACGTCTCGGCCTGTCGTTTTTGTGCTACATTCAACAGACGCACTATGAAGCGTCGGGCGGAGTTCGCCCAACACTATTTTGGCAAAAAATGTAATTACATTATGTCGTCGGATACTCCGACTCCAGTTTTGAGTAAAAGACGCAAAGATAAGGACGGACATACCAGGTCCGCGGCTTCTACCGACACCACGCCAAAGCCGACTACAGGTGGTCCGGTTCTCAGTGACGCGCCTACGCAGCCCCTGACTACCGACGACACTTCATTGGCGGTGTCTACTGTGCCTGAGATCGCAGGCTCTTCGGCCCACACCCCGACTACAGATACCGAAGCCACTCTTGGCGGTAAAACTCAGAGTTTAGACAGGTCTGCCACCTCTCAAGGTGTCTTCAGGCCTTCCTCTTCTTTTTCCATCAAGGCTTTCACTAAGTCTAAAGCAGCCATGCATACTAAACGACAAGCTCCACAGGGCCCTTCTCAAGGCCCCATGCCTAAAAAACAGATGCTCAAAATGGCTGAGGATTTGATTACTCTTATCAGGGGTTCTCAACCCCCCCCCCCCCCGGACAAAAGGCCCAGTGTGGAGGAAGAATCCCCCTCCTCGGACCAGGCCTCCATTATTTCAGAACATTCTGATGACCAGGAACATACATACTCCCCTTTAGAAGATTCTGATGCAGAGGAGTCCATTCCCTCTGTCCCCCCCTGAGGATTACTCTTTTGGGGAAACCTTGCATACCTTGAGGGAACACTTCCACTGGGAAGGCCAAGAGTACTCAGACTCCAAGAAAAGGCTTGGGGATTTTCTCTTGCTCCCTCAGCACAGGCCTCTGGTTATACCTCCTGTCTTAGACATTCTAGATGATGTGTATTCGAAGACCTGCCTTAACCCAGACTCTTTACCTCCAGCCCCAGTCAAGCCTGACAGGTATTACCGGGTTCCTGACTCACACCAATTCCTATACAAAAGCCACGCAGCTGACCCAGAAACCATCTCCGAGGGACCCAAGGGAATTAAGGCCTCCACTGCTAAAAATCCATTACCTTCAGAGAGATTCCAGAGCTTTAGAAAGGTGGGGGGAAAAAGACATACACCTTGGCCACCTTAACCATGAGGGCATTAAACTGTCAGTTCCATATGTTAAAGTACCAGCAGTTTCTGTTATCACAGTTGAGAAGCAAAATGTCACAACCTGAACAACCAGACTTGAAGGAGTTGCATAATTTGATACATAGTGCAGAGCAAGTGGGTAAACATACCTTGCAATGTGGTTTTGATGCTTTAGAGGCCTCATGCAGAGCTGCTGTTACAGGATCAGTCATACGTAGACATGCCTGGCTCAAAGAGCAAACCTTACCAGATCATGTCAAAGCTAAATTACTAGATGCCCCTCTGCAAAAAGATGTATTGTTTGGTGTTAACGCTGAGGAGGTATTAAAGAAAATGGAGGAAAAGGCAAAATCAATGCAAACAGTGAAAGATTTCCTACAGGTACAACCTCCACGTTTTAGTAGAAATTGGCCTTCCAAAAATTGGTCCTTTCCAGCCACAGACAGACCCCAAAGAGGTAGATACAGGCGCCCGAGGGGCAGAGGGCAATCTCAAGGATCGTTTAGAGGCAGACAATGGCAAGCACCTACAGAAAGAGGTGGTGAGGATAGTTCACAGCCATTCAGAAAGCAGACCCAATGACTTTCCCCTTTGCATGCCAAGCAAGGCTCAAATGGCAGCACCTTTAGGTGGAAAACTGGCATTATTTTTGAAAAATTGGCATATTGTCACAAAAGACAAATGGATCCTGGACAGGCTACAGATTCCACTTTCACACCCTTCCAAAAATGAGAGGCATGCCAAACCTGCCACACAATCAAAGGGCAGAGGCACAAAAACAAATTTCAGATCTCATGGACATGAAAGCTATTCAAGAGGTACCTGCTCAAGAACAGGGTCAAGGTTTTTACTCCAGACTATTCCTGGTACCAAGGAAGGGAAAAGATTGGAGACCTATTTTGGACCTATCCATCCTAAACACATTTTTACTCATGCCAAAATTCAAGATGCTCACATTACAGCAACTTCTTCCCATGCTGGGCAAGGAGTCTTGGCTGGTAACATTGGACCTCAAGGAGGCATACCTGCATGTCCCAATCAGACAAGATTGCAGAAGATACCTCAGATTTCTTGCAGGTTCAACCCATTATCAATTCTCTGCATTGCCCTTTGGCTTATCTACTGCGCCCAGAGTGTTCACGAAATGCCTGGCATCAGTAATTGCCTACTGCAGACTTCAAGGGATACAAATATACCCATATTTGGATGACTGCCTGATCCAAGCGGACAGCAAGCACATACTTCTGAAACATCTGGCTTTTGTAATAATGTTGTTAAATTCTCTGGGATACACAGTCAACAAAAAGAAATCAAGGCTAATACCCTCTCAAACAATAATTTTCCTGGGTCCCAACTTGGACACAAACACCCAGATGGCCTACCTCACGCCAGAGAAACAGGGGCAACTAACTCAATACTTCAGAAAACTAGCAAATTTCACCAGGCTAACTGCAAGGAAAATCCTGCAGGCTCTGGGATTCATGGCATCTTGCATCCTACTAATCCCATGTGCAAAGCTGCATATGAGGAAACTTCAATGGTACCTGAAAAACCTATGGTCTCAACACAGCCACAGTTTGGAAACAATAATACCACTGATTCCATGTCTTCAAAAGGAATTTCTGTGGTGGGCTCAAGCATGCCAAAGAAACACAGGTCTCCCATTCTGCAAGCCTCAAGCAAATCAAGTCATCACAACAGACGCTTCGGACTACGCCTGGGGGGCGCACATGACAGATCGGTGCATTCAGGGCAAATGGTCCTAAAAAGAAAAGCACCTACACATTAATCAAAAGGAAATGCTAGCAGTAATAAATGCTATTATAGCTTTCAAAAACCTTCTGCATCCAGGTCGGCTATTGATAAGGACAGACAACACCACGTAATGTGGTACATAAACAAACAGGGAGGAACCCATTCATACCCCCTATGCAGGCTGGCCATGTCTCTTTGGAACATGGCTCTGGAATTACAAATCAAACTTCAAGCACAGTACTTGCCAGGCAAGGAAAACACGCTGGCAGACAACCTAAGCAGAAATATGACAGATCCACACGAATGGAAGTTGTATCCTCAAGTTTTTACAGAGATAATTCAAGCATGGGGAAGGACAGACATAGATCTCTTTGCCTCCTACAGAAATCACCAATTGACAAAATTCTGCTCAAGGACCTTTCATCCACAGGCCTGGAGAGTGGACGCACTCTCTTTCAGTTGGACAACAATGACAGTTTATGCCTTTCCACCTCTTCCTCTGCTGCCCAAAGTTCTATTAAAAACCAGAGCAGACAGACCAAAGATGATTCTCATTGCTCCAGACTGGCCAAGACAACACTGGTACCCACTCCTGAGGAGCCTGACGCATTCCCCACCATGGATCCTACCTCTAATGCCTCTTCTACTGACTCAGCACAACTTCAAAACTCTTCACAGTCGGCTGAAAACACTCAATCTGGCCGCATGGAAGATTCCTTAACTTCACAACAGACCCTACTCTCCAAGGAGGTGCAGGTTGTCATTTTGGAGGCCAGAAGGCCTTCTACTAGAAAAGCTTACTCCGCAAAATGGAAACGGTTTTGTGCCTGGAATGAGAAAAAGGGTCAGAATCCTGGAATACTGAATTTACCTCAAATATTACAGTACCTAGCTGAGATGCTAAGCAGCGGACTTTCATTCTCCTCCATCAAAATCCATGCCTCAGCCATTTCTGCAGAATACAACACTGATACTCATTTATTCTCTCACCCCCTCTTAAGACAGTTCCTCAGAGGGGCTAAGAATATAAAACCCCCAAGGAAACAACCAGTACCTGCTTGGGACCTCAATTTCATTCTAGAAAAACTGGCCTTGCCTCCTTTTGAGCCAGCTGCCTCAACAGAACTGCAATATTTGTCCTGGAAAACAGCCTTCCTTCTGGCTATCACCTCAGCTCGCAGGGTATCGGAACTACAAGCCCTCATGGCTGTGCAGCCTTTCATCATTTTCCATCAGGACAGAGTTTCCTTACGAACCAATCCATCCTTTATGCCAAAGGTAGTATCCAGGGTAGCTTTGAATCAGGCCATCCACTTACCTACCCTTTACCCTAATCCTCAAAACAAAGGGGAAGAGACTACTACATTCCTTGGACATCCACAGACAGCTGCGTTATTATTTGGACAGAACAAAGCCTTTCAGAAAATCAGAGCAACTCATTGTGTCCTATGCTGCAGGAGCTGAAGGGAAGCCAATTTCCAAACAGCCAATCTCAAAATGGATAGCCCACTGCTTACGCTTTTGTTACTCTTTTCATGGTAAAACTGTGCCTGCAGGCATCAGATCTCACTCCACAAGGGCCACAGCTACCTCTGCAGCTTTCCTCAGGGGGGTTCCTACCAAAGATATTTTGGAAGCAGCCACTTGGAGTTCTGTACATACCTTCTCCAAGCACTATCACCTACCATTATACTCCAAATCTAGAGCAGGCTTTGCCACTGCAGTCTTGCAGGGCATCCTGGCTCCTCCTAGTTCCACCTAGTGCCTACCACCCCTTTTTTAGCTTTGGGATTCTACCCATCTGTTATGACTGCAGCTGTATGCACGATGAACATAGTACAGTTTTGTACCTACCATAAATGTAGATGTTCGAGTGCTAATACAGCTGCAGTCCAGGTTCCTCCTCCTTCCCCTCTTGGGACAGGCCTAATGGCTAACACCTCCTCATACAACCTGATTGGGGTATTCATTTATGGTGTATTTGCTTGCAACTACTGTTTTTTGATTATATTGCATTGCATTATTACATAAATTTATGTATTGCCTTCCTTCTGGGGGCACCTGACATCTGGGGCAAGAAAGACTGAAGAAAATGGTGTCGGCTGTGTCTTATATACCCCTGTCGCACTGACGTCCGGAAAGAAAGCGACAACAACCGACGCTGGACCTAGACTTTGGAATTCGGCCGACCGAGGACCCGCCTGACAGCAGAAAACCCATCTGTGATTACTGCAGCTGTATTAGCACTCGAACATCTACATTTATGGTAGGTACAAAACTGTACTTTTGGGATTCTGTCCTAATTTCTTGACTGGCTCGAGTAATGAAATGGTATACAGAAGTTATGTGCATACCTTAACTCTGGATCCTTTTCATCTTTTCTACCCAATATGACATCTGTCCCTACATCCCCCTTACAGATGGTCACGTTTATATTGTTAACTTGGTGTTTTGGCTGCTATTTTGCTATGTGTAGTCCATAGGCAGAAACTCTTTCTGAAGGTAAAGGCCCAAGGGGACTGTGGGAAAGTTTGCATGAGCTCAAGGCACTAGAGCACTAGCCTATGGCCATATCAAATCCAAATTGTGGCTTGTTACCCAACTTTAGTACTGGACAGACTTGAATGAAAAGGATCCAGCATTATGAAAAGTACATAATTTCCATTTTAGTATCCCAGAACTTGGTAAGGTTGCTGTCAGTCATATGACGATGCTTGTTTGGGTTGGCATTTTGGAAACAAAAGTAGAGTTTTGAATTCTATTCTGTCTTCAGTACGCTTCTACCTGTGGTAGCGATCCCTGGGGTTTATAAGTCTGGAAGATCATCTTCAGGAGTTCAGCCTGTCTATTATAAGCAATTGTGAAGGAGTGTTTGATTTTTATAACCTTCACTGTACATGTATTAGAGATTCTGCCATTTACACACTGGTTATGGGTAATTTACTGCATATAGGTTCATAGGTGTGTACTAAGCTAATAGGTTCATAGGTAGGTATTAGACTATCGGCAAGGGCCTATGTAAGCCCAGCCAACAAGGTTCCCTGGCTTACGCCACCCAAGAAAGTTAATTTCCTGTGCCCCTGTCGAGCAGAGCCACAGACGTGATCCCCCGGGTGTATTTCCTCGTTCCTATCCACTCATCAATATTTTTCTTGGAGTGCTAATGAGGAACTTTGCTTGACATAGATGGGTAGCTTGTTCCATAGTAAGTCTCTGGGACGGGAATCTGTCCCTCCAGCATGTCCTGTTTATTGTGGTGACAAGGTTTGGGTCCCTAGAGCATGTACCTCGGAGGGATTGGGATTTCTTTAGGTGTAGCATGTCCAGCAGCTCTGGGTTTAACATAGCTTTATATGTTAGGCAGAGATCTTCTCAGAGTAGGTGATATATGGTACAGAGTAAAGCTGGAGTTTTTTGAGACTGTCAGTGTAGGGCATCTGTTTGAGGCCAGTAATCCTCTTTGTGAGGTACTTCTGTGGCCTTTCCAACTGCTGCAGATGTCTTGTGAGGTACATTCCAAAAGGGACGTTGTAATCTATAATGAGTCTGAGTGCCGAGTAGAGGGGAACAATGACATCTTTTTTTTTTCCTGGATGAGAACCCTTTTGTGATGAGGTGTGCCACATAGAAGGATTTCCTGACCACTGTGGCAAAGTGATTATCAAAGGAGAGACTACTGTCCACCTGGGTCCCAAGTTCTTTTATCACACATTCAGCATGAAGTAGATTGCCGTTTATGTGGTAGTTCATGGGTACAGAGGTTTTACCAAAGGGGATGACAATGCACTTTTTGGCTCTGGCACCAGGCATCTGTCTCAGTGAGGCTCTTTGTCGGATGTCCACATCATTTGGGGACTCAACTATGGCTCCTAGTTTGCAGTCATCTGCGAACTTAGTTAGCCAGAGGCCTTCTGTGTTAGCCTGTACTTCAGAGAAGTAAATATTAAAGAGGAGAGGTTCCAGGACTGAACCCTGTGGTACTCCACTTGTCACTGGTTTGAAGTCAGGTTTGGAGTCTGCAACTTTTACATTATGGGTTCTGTCAGTGAGCCAGTTGGCAACCCATTTTGTGACGTAGGGATTTATACCTAGTTTAGTGAGTTTAGCCATAATTCCAGAATGGGGATGGTGTCAAAAGCCTTTGTGAGGTCAAGATAGGCTGTGTGAACCACCTTACCCTCATCTACGGCTCTGGTGACTGCCTCAGTCATGGGTCAGGTTCAGAAGGCATGATTTGCCTTTCACAAACCCTAACTGGGTGGGGTCCAGAGTTTGGAGGTTACCAATGTTTTTATTTATGAGTTCCATGATGATATGTTCCATGGCCTTGCAGACCAGGCTCGTCAGGCTAATAGGGCAATAGTTCCCAGGATCAGTGGTGGCTCCCCCTTTGTGGAGTGGGATAACTTGCTGTGCACTACTCAGTGGGCACAAAGCCTGACGTGAGACTATGATTGAACATGGTGCTTAGGTGGGGAGCCAGTTTGTTCTGAAGTTCGTGCAAAATGCAGCCTGGGATGTTGTCCGGTCCCATAGATGCTGTTTTTTTGGTTGAGAGTGCAGCTTTTACCTGCATAGATGTGATTACAGGGGCTCTGCATTCTTCCTGTATAGATATGGGCCCTTTAGGGGATGAGTGGGGGGTAAAGTTAGCACTGAACCTATCTGCCAAGATGTTGGCAATATCAGTTGGTTCTGTAATTTTCGTGCCGTTGTGCTGTAACTCAGAGCAGATCTGGGTGTTGCCATTGAGATTCTTGACAAAAACTATAGAATGCTTTGTGGTTGTCCTTAGAATCAGTGGCAATTTTGTTTTCGTAGCTAGCTTTGGGAGGATCTTATAAGGGATCTCAGCTTCTTACTGAGGCTGACCAGGGAGCTCTTCCACTCCTGGAATTTTACCCTCTCTTGCAACAGTTTTTTCCTTCTGTTGTAGAGTTTGTTTATGGCAGGAGACCACCAGATTGGCTTCCTTTTTTTGGAGATTAGCATCTTGGTTCTGTTTGGGATAGCATGATCCATGCACTCGTGTGAGTGCTTATAGAGGGCATTTGTGTAGGATTCCGCAGTCGTACTGTATTGTCCATCTGCATGGGTGTCATGAGGTTTGCCGCTTCTGTCTTAAGTATGAAGTTGGCTTTGGAGAAATCTTTTAACCATGGTTTCCTTATTGTTGGGTGGGGGTGGGATGCGGATATCTAGGGTGATTAGCTTATGGTTGGATCTGACCAACGAGGAGTTGACTTCAGGTGTGGAACACCGGTCACTCATGTTGGCAATGACTAGGTCTAGGATATTGTTGCCCCTGGTGGGGATGTGGATAAGTTGATATAGGGCACTGGAATTTGTGAATTCCAGAAAGCGTTGAGTGAAGGAGTTGGTACACGAGTAGTTTTCCCAGTTAATGGTGGGGTAGTTGAAATCGCTCATTATTAGGGTGTTTGGTTGAACCCTAATATTTTCCAGTATAACAAGAAAAGAGGAGTGGAAATCCTGGGGCATGGTGGGAGATCTGTAGCAAGCTACAATTTGGCTTGCAGTTTTGCCCAGCGTTAGTTGCACTTGGATAACCTCGGATGCATTATGCTGCGCAACTGGCCTGGAGGTGTGGGATATCCTTAATGAATATGGACACACCTCCGCCTTTGGTGTTCTGGTCCAGGTTAGATGGTCGGAAAGTGTGGCATGAGTTATAGCCTGGTAATGCAGGGGTGCTCTGTAGAGCCGTGAGCCAGGTCTCAGTCACTGCACAGATATCGATGTTCTCCATTTTAAGGAGTGTCTCGAGTGAGTGCATTTTGAGATGTAGACTTCTAGCATTGAGTAGCATTACCTTCAGTTTTTGCTTGACTGTTCCTGTTACGGTGGTGAATTTGTCATTTGAACCTTGCCTAAAAAAGGCACTATAGGGCGGCAAGACCCTTAGCTAGTATCCAGAATCCCAGCAGCGACAGGTGCAGGCCATTTCTGGCAAAACATCGTGGTCTGTCGACCATGTCGTCCCAGGCAGACGGATACTGGATCCCCTTAGAATGACACCAGAAGCTTAGCCAGTTTTTGAAGTCAGTCATTTTGTCCTTGTACTGCGGTATCATTCTGAGCGATGGCAGGATGCTTCTTGGGGCTAGGGTCATACCTGCCTGGGCTACAAGATTAGAGAGCTCTTCCATGTCTCTCTTCATGTAATCCAGGGAGGTATGTCTCAGGTCGTTCACACCAACATGGACAATGACAGAGTCATATTTGTACTTGTGGAGTGACCCGAGTGCTTGGGTTATGCGGTGGATCCTAGCACCCGACAGGCAGCTGACAGTAACCTCTGTGTGTGGGCTGTGTCATTTGGGTTGTTTTGGGGGGTGGGAGGTTGCTTGTGTTTCTGCTTTGGAGGTCTCTGTTGCTTGAGCAGGTTATTGAGAGCCTCTGCAAATGCTTGTGTTTCTATGTGTGGATTTTGGTGATGTAGGTTTACCACAAGGGCCTTTTTAAGCCTAGCCATACACCCCAAATCTTTAACAAATTCTGGTACCCTAGGTAACTGTAAGCAGGGTTTTGGGAGATGAAACATTTACAAACAGGCCCGTGGGAGACGAGCCATTTACAGGTTGCCTGTGTCCATTAGCGAGACACATGCCAAACCTGGGATGAATTTCCTGTTCCCTGTCCAGTTGCCCTTGAATTGGGTTAGGGAGGATCTCTATTTCACATGGATGGGGGGAGCCTGTTGCAGAGAAGGGTTACTCTCTGAGATGCATAGTTGTCTCTCCAGCACATCCTGTTTATACCACAGGCAGGGTTTAAGTCTTTAGAACAGGTAATTATGGTCCTGCTTGTTTTGCAGATATGCAGGAGGTCCATCAGAGTGGGATCTGACAATGTCTTGTATGGCAAGCATAGGTCTCACCTCAACAGCCTGTAGGAGATGGAATACAGGACTAGGGTCTTGAGATGCTCTGCATTAGGATATGTTACTTGCAGTGTATATTCTTTTAGTGAGGAACCTTTGTGGTTTCCCCAATTGTTGGGTATGCCTGGTTGGGTACCTACCAATGGGGGCATTGTACTCAATGATAGGTCTGATGAACACCAGTTACAGTGGCGCAATCATCTCCTTGGATCTAGATGCCATACCCTTGTTTATAAGTTGCACAACATAGAATGATTTCCTCACTGTTGTAGACATATGATGGTCAAAGGCTAGATTACCCTCTGTGCGAGTCCCCAAGTCACTGACTACTGGGTCATATCTTAAGGATTGTGTTGTCAGTTTGATAGTTACCAGGGGTGATGACTTCCCGAAGGCTACTGTTGTGCATTTCTTGGCATTTAGTTTTAGTCCATGGCTTTGACAGTAGTTATTTGTCTGTGTCAGCCCTTCCTGAAGAACAATTGTGTCTGTGGTGGTTTCTGTGACTGCTCCTAATTTTCCAACCTCTGCACATTTAGTCATCCAGAGGCTATTGACATTGGCTGTGACTTAGGAAGTAAATACCAAAAGGGAGTGGTCCCAGAAGGGCTCTACTTGACTGGCCTCTTTGTAGAGGTGGACTCCCCAATCCTAACTGAGTCCTGTCTGTGAGCCAGCTGGCTATCCAGCAGGTAACTTAAGGGTTTATACCTAACTTGTTGAATTTAACAACAATGTCAGAGGTGGGATAATGTCAGATGCCTCGCCCAGGTTATCCTTTGCTTTGGTGACCTTCTCAAAGAAGTCCACCAAGTTGAGAAGGCATGACCTTCCCTTGACAAAAGTAAACTGGATTGAGTCTAGTGTCTGTAGATTTCCTATGCCAGATTTTTTCCATGAAAATTATTTCCATGGTTTTGCATACAAGACTAGTGCGTTTTTTGGGTCTGTAGTTTCCAGGGTCTATAGATGGCCCACCTTTGTGGGCACAAAGCCTTTTTTTGTAGGCTGTCGTTAAATAGCAGTTACAGGGGCACTGATAGATCACTGATAGGTATATCTCATGCTATTTTTAATAACCTTTTATTTTTTACAATTATTTTGTATTGTGATTATTTACTATTTGTATATTGTCACTTTATCTTTACTTACATTTGCTGGGGCTTTTCCCCTTGAATCTCCACTGAAAATTGGTTTGTTTGCAAACCCAGTTAGACTAACCCAGTTAACAAATGTGAAATATTTCTGGGGTGTTTCCTGGGCCCATTGTTGCAGTGTTGTTGGCCTGAGAGAGAGCATCAAGGATCTGTACCCTAGTGATAGTAGGGGATGTTATATTTGATGGTATTTCCTGAGTGTAGGTTGGGAGAAGAGGTAAAGTTGGAGCTGAATTTGTTAGCCCGGTATGTTTGTGTGCCACATGCCTCATTGTAGGATGGCTCCATTAACAATGAGCTCTGTGCAAAATTAGGCATTGCCTTTAAGGTTGCAGACATAGCCAAAGAATGCCTTGAGATTGGCCTTAGCCTTGGAGGCCAAGTTTACCTGAAATTTGGCTTTGATAGACTTTATTTGTCCACTGAGTTGCTTTAGTTTGAGGAGTGTACTTTCATCCTGCTGTGTGCTACATCTAAGTTTTGCCATGATTTTCTTCATTCTGTTATACAGCTTCCAACCAGGGTGGCTTGTTTCTTGTTCTGTATTTCTTCCTGTTGGGCATAGCTGCCTCTGTGCAGCTATTAATGTGCTTGTATAGAGTTTCTGTAAACAGTTCGTCATGGGCAGCAGTGTTCTCAGGGTTTATGGGGGCTTGAAATTTTGCCAGGTTATCACTTAATAGTAGGAAGTTAGCCTTAGAGTAGCTCCTGAACATTCCATGGTTACTTGGGGTTCCAGGTTTTATTTTAACTTTAAAGGAAACCATTTTGTGGTTTGATCTTACCAGAGGAGACATTACACTAGAGCGCATGCAGCACTCTCCCATATTTGTGAGGACCAGATCCAGTATGCTTCCACCCCGGTTGGCATACTGACAGTCTGGTCCAGGAAGCTTGTGTTTACAAATCCCAGGAATCGTTGTGCTTGCACAATTGGTGTCATGTATGATTCTCAGTTAGTAGTGGGTTAATTAAAGTCGCCCATGAATATGGTATTGGGATGGATGGCGAGTGTTACCAATAAGTTCATGTTGTGGGTTTCCCAGGTCATAGATGAGGACCTATAGCTTTTGGGAAGTGTTATTGGTTTTTACCTATGGTGATTTGAATGTGGAGAAGCTCAAGTGCATTGTCCTGTTTGACCAGCCTTGAGGTGTATTTATTTTTGTTGTAAATCGAGATAACTCTATCTTTAGTCCCTGTCTGTGTAGCAGCATATCTACATTTGTGGGTCTTTGCTGATCATTTTTAATGTAGAATACAATGAACGCACTCTTTAAAATTCATTATGTTGTGTAGTCCAGTCTCACCTTCATTTTTACATATTGGTTCGGAGCCGATCCTCTGTTCCGACTCGGCCGATTTACAAGCTCGAAGACTTCTGGTTGGCTCATGGCTAAGCAGGTATCCCATAATGCACCAGTACAAACCCCAGATCTCATTTGCCGCGTCAACAAGTTCGGTTGTGCTTCTCTTGGCTCTGGCTAAGTGTTAAAATTTTTCTATTTAAATTTTGTATTACAGTTATTATGGTGTTGTAAGGTGATATTATCTTAGGCAGTAGTGTTGTTTGCCCTTTTCGGTGCATTCTTAGCTTAAACTTGTTGTTAGTTTGGTATCCTGTGTGCCAGTTTAGAGTTCTTGTAGGCGCCGTTGCGCTTTTTTCCTTATCAGGTAGTTTGTTAGTTTGTGGTGGTTTTCCGCTGATAGTTAACAGGAGCTCCTGTTATTCTGTTGTCTTACTAGACCGTTATTGGCAGCTTAGTTTCTTTAATTTGAAACCTGTGTGCTGAGAGACAGCCTTACAAGACTATCTGCAAATATATAGAGCTGAGTATATTTTTCTGTATTATAGAGCTAAATTGTTGCTTAGATATCTGATGTCTTACTGCTCTGCAAATATACAGAGATCAGTATATATTTTTGGGGTTTTATAATTTGCACTGTGATTCCTCACTTCTCTGTTGAAACGTCTTCCCCACCCCCCCTCATTCTCTGCCTTGTCTTCAGCTGATATAACTGGTTTTTATAGCTTGTGTGTTGTTTAACTCAAGGTTCCCTTAATTGACCTGTTAATAACAGCCTGCATTTGAATTGAAACCTGTGTGTGCTGAGACAGCCTTACAAGACTATCTGCAAATCTATAGAGCTGAGTATATTTTTCTGTATTATAGAGCTAAATTGTTGCTTAGATATCTGTTGTCTTACTGTTCTGCAAATATACAGAGATCAGTATATATTTTTGGGGTTTTATAATTTGCACTGTGATTCCCCACATCTCTGTTGAAACTGTCTTCCCCAACCCCCCTCCCTGTTCTTGGTTGTAGTTTAAATTTGGTGGCTTTTGCAGTGCCCGCCCCACTGTAGATTTGATCTGGGACACTCCCCCAGTCCCATCTCTTTACCGCATTCTACCTAATAAACCCTTTCTGCACTTGCTTTTAGTCCTTTTTAATTTAATTGCATTTTTTCAAACTGTGTGTGGACTAATATTGCCACAAACTCGTGTGCCAGCTTGCACTGCATGTGAATTGTTTTTACTACTGTTTTTGCTACTTTTCTGAAAAAAAAAATGGTAAGCCTGTTACCTACCTTTCCTGTAATTAGTGTTCCAGATACAGATTTGCTGTATCCAGGACTGATGTTCTTCATCTCACATTGCTGCAGTCCTTACACTTGGGTAGTCCGCTGTCCTCGGTCGGCCCGAATATCAAAGTATAAGGCTGACGTCGGTCAAGGCGCATTTGACTGACATCAGGACGTCAGGGTACAAATGCGAATAACCGACGTCATATCCTCAGTCTTTTTTGCCGCATGGTCCGATGCAGAAGCAGCATTGCAAGTGCCGGTTGGCGTTCTGAAATTTTTCGATTTCGGAGTTTCAGACCGAGTCAAAGTTGGCTAAGTACCCGTTGGGAATATTTTAGTTTTTTCTTGCCTCAGTGGTTTACCGGATGTCAGAAAAAGTGAATAATTGTATTTCTTGTGGGAAACAGATACCGCATAGAGACTATCATACTTTGTGTATTCCTTGTTTAGGGCCTGAGCACGACATTGTTGGGTGTCGCTCTTGTGCTAGATTCAATAAGCGCACTATAAAGAGAAGATTAGATTGTGCCAGGTTAGTCTTCGGGAAGCGGTGCAATTATAAAATGCCGTCTGATGCTCCGACGCCCGCTTCTTCGAAGAAGCGCAAGGACAAAGCAGTTAAGCCTAGGCTAGAAGAACCGTCCGTACCGGACGCCGGTTCTTTAGAGGTGTCGGTGGAGCCGGTGGTTCCACCGGAGGTTTCTTTGGGATCCCAGGGAGAGCCTTTGTTATTGCAGGATGTGGCCTCTCAGGAGGCAGGTCAGGCTGATGGGGCTTCTCAGGTTACTATACTCCCCCTCCCTTCCTAGGGTGGTTAGGCCCTCTCCTTCTGTTTCCAAGGCTTCTCCCAGAGGCAGGCCAGGTTTAGCTTCAGTTGGTGTCACCCCTAGTTCTTCAGGAACTGTGCCCAAGAAGCATATGCTTAAAATGGCAGAAGATTTGATTACTTTGATTAGGGGTTCTTTGCCCCCTCCTGATAAGAGACCTAGGGTGGAGCCTGAGCTAGGGAGTTTTGAGCAGGCTTCGGATGTTTCAGAGTCTTCGGCTGAAGACTTGCAGGAGTATTCTCCTTATTCTGATTCTGATTCTGATGTGGATGATTCTACTCCTTCTGCTTCTCCTCCTGAGGATTTTTCTTTTTCAGAAACTCTTCATTCCATGAGGGAGCATTTTAAGTGGGAAGGTCAGGACTTCTCTGATTCCAGGAAAAGGCTTAGGAATTTTTTTTTACCCCAGCATAGGCCTTTGGCTATACCTCCTGTTTTGGATGTGGTGGAAGATGTTTTTACAGAGGCTTCTCTTAATCCTGATTCTTTGCCTCCTGCTCCTGTTAAACCGGATAGGTATTACAGGGTGCCTGAAGCTCATAAGTATCTTTTTAAGAGTCCTAGGGCAGACCCAGAAACTGTTAGTCAGGGGCCTAAAGGTGTTAAGGCTTCTGTTGTCAAGAATCCGGTTCCTACAGATAAAGAGGCCAGGGCCTTGGATAGATGGGGAAAGAAAGTTTATACTTCTTCCACTCTAGCTATGAGGGCTTTGAATTGCCAGTTTCACATGTTGAAATACCAAAACTATCTCCTTTCACAATTGAAGTCTAAGGTTGATGCTCTGGCGGAAGGTATTGATTGTAAAGAGTTACAAGATTTAGTACATGTTTCTGAACAGGTGGGTAAGCATTCTTTGCAATGTGGTTTTGATGCTGTACAGGCCTCGTCTAGGGTGGCTGCCACTGGGTCAGTTCTTCGCAGGCACGCCTGGCTGAGGGATCAGAATTTATCTGACCATGTTAAAACAAGGATTTTAGATGCTCCTTTACAATCTGATGTGTTGTTTGGTTCTCCTGTTGAGGCAGTTTTAAAGAAAATGGAAGACAAGGCTAAGTCTATGCAGACTGTTAAAGATTTTTGCAGGTTCAGCCTCCAAAGTTTAGTAGAAATTGGCCTACTAAGGGTGGACGTATCCTTCTTATGATTCCCAGTCTAGGGGTAGATCTAGACGTGGTAGGGCAGAGCTCAGGGCTCTTTCAGGCCTAGAACAGGGAGTTCTCCTGCACAGTCTTCGGTGAGGGCAGGGGTCAGTCCTTTCGTAAACAGACCCAATGACCTACCTTTTCAGCTGCCAGAGCCTTCTCGTCTGGCAGCACCTTTGGGAGGAAGGTTGGCAATTTTCAAAGAAAATTGGAGTTTAATTACCCAAGACAGATGGGTATTGGATATCATACACCACGGTTACAGGTTTTATTTCCATACCTTGCCTCCTTTCAAAGGCATGCCAGACGTTCCTCCTCAACAAAGAATAGAGGCTCACAAGCAAATTTCTCTGTTACTCCAAATAGGGGCCATACAGCCGGTCCCTATGCCAGAAGTGGGCCTAGGATTTTATTCTCGCCTGTTCCTAGTACCAAAGAAAGGGAACACGTGGAGACCAATTTTGGACTTATCTATCCTCAACACTTATCTGGACATTCCCAAGTTCAAAATGTTGACGTTACAGCAGCTTTTACCTCTGCTGGGCAAAGATCATTGGATGGTAACTTTGGATCTCAAGGAGGCTTATCTTCATGTTCCTATCAGACTGAGTTGCAGGAAGTATCTACGTTTTCGAGCTGGGACTTCTCATTATCAGTTCTCTGCATTGCCCTTTGGCTTATCTACTGCGCCCAGAGTGTTCACGAAAGTTCTGGCTCCAGTGATAGCTTTCCTCAGGTTAAAAGGAATACAGATCTATCCTTATTTGGACGATTGCCTGATTCTGGCTCAAGGAAGGGACGAGCTTCTTCATCATTTGGATTATGTGATAGCAGTGCTAAGATGCCAAGGGTATTCTGTGAACGAAATAAAGTCCAGTCTAGTACCCTCTCAGGACATGTGCTTTCTGGGTGTGAGACTGAATACAGCATCCCAGATGGCCTTTTTGACCCCGGACAAACAAAAGAATCTTTCCCTTTACTTTCATCAGTTGTCTCATCAGTCCAGGCTGACTGCAAGGACAGTCCTTCAAGCCTTGGGGTTCATGGCATCTTGTATTCTGGTGCTTCCCAATGCCAGACTGCATATGAGGAAGCTACAATGGTATCTCAAAAATGTATGGACACAGCACTGCCAGGATTTGGACACTGTCATTCAAATAATACCTTGCATTCAAAAGGAATTGTTGTGGTGGGCTCAGGAATGTCACCTAAACAAGGGACTCTCTGTGACCCGGCCAGAGGCGAGTCAGATTCTAACGACAGATGCCTCAGACAAAGCTTGGGGAGCTCATCTGAATGGAAAGTGGATACAAGACAAGTGGCCTGCCAGACTACAACATCTACATATCAACTTGAAGGAGATGTTAGCAGTCCAGTTTGCATTAATAGCTTTCAAGGATTTACTTCTTCCAGGGCAGGTGTTGATTCTAACAGACAACACAACTGTCATGTGGTACATCAACAAGCAAGGCGGAACACATTCTTATCCTCTATGCAGGCAAGCAATGATTTTGTGGGAGACTGCTCTCAGTTTACAGCTAAATCTTCAGGCAAGGTTTCTGCCGGGAGCACAGAACTCCTTAGCAGATGTGTTGAGCAGACAAATTATGGATCCCCACGAGTGGAAATTGGATCCTCATGTATTTCAGAAATTGACAGTGTCATGGGGAACTCCAGACACAGATCTGTTCGCTTCTCCACTAAACCACCAACTGCCAAAGTTTTGCACAAAAAGGTTTCATCCCACAGCTTGGAAAGTGGATGCTCTTTCCTTCAATTGGAGCAATCTTCATGTGTATGCCTTTCCGCCTCTGCCTCTCCTCCCAAAGGTACTACTAAAGGCCAGACAAGACAAGCCAAGGATGATTTTGATAGCTCCAGATTGGCCTCGACAGCATTGGTACCCATTACTGAGAAGCCTGGTACGGAAGCCTCCATGGCCTTTACCTTCGATTCCACACCTGTTGTCTCAGGAGGACAGTCATTTGCTCAATGTCAAGCTTCACTCTCTGCACCTAACAGCCTGGCATATTCTGTTTTGAACCATAGTGGGCCTCCACTTCCACAGCAAGTTTTGAATGTTATTTTGGAAGCTAGAAGGCCTAGTACAAGGAAAGTGTATGCAGATAAATGGAAGAGATTTTTATTTTGGAGTGCAGCAAGGGATTTTGATGTTTCTGAGCCTAATTTAAGTGTGGCTCTTCAATATCTTACTGAGTTACTGGACAAAGGTTTGTCCTTCTCTTCTATTAAGGTTCATGCTGCAGCAATTTCGGCTCACTATGATTGTGACCCACCATTGTTTTCTCATCCTTTGTTCAAGCAATTTCTTAGAGGGGCAAAGAATATAAGACCCCCACGAAAAGCTCCTACTCCTGCTTGGGATCTCAATTTTGTGTTGGAGAAACTCACTCTACAACCTTTTGAGCCTGCAGCTCCTACTGAATTAAAGTTTTTATCATGGAAGACTGCTTTTTTGTTGGCTATTACCTCTGCAAGAAGGGTTTCTGAGTTGCAGGCCCTTATGGCGGTTGAGCCTTTCTTAATTTTCCATAAGGATAGGGGTATCTTTACGTACTAATCCTTCCTTTATGCCTAAAGTGGTTTCTAGTGTGGCTTTAAACCAAATTCATTTGCCTACTTTTTATGCAAATCCCCAAAATAAAGGGGAAAAGATTTTGCACACTTTAGATGTACACAGGCAGTTGCGATATTATTTGGACAGAACTAAAGGGTTCAGGCAGTCTCAGCAGTTACTTGTTTCTTTTGCTTTGAGTTCTCAGGGCAAGCCTGTGTCAAAACAAACTATTTCTAAGTGGATTGGGTTTTGCATTGCTTTCTGTTATTCCCATCATGGAAAGGAGATTCCAGCTGGGATTAGGCCTCATTCCACTAGGGCTACTGCCACTTCGACAGCTTTTTGAGGGGTGGCAACCAAGGATATTTTGGAGGCAGCTACTTGGAGTTCAGTGCATACTTTCTCTAGGCATTATCACCTACCACTTTACTCTAAATCCAGGGCTGGTTTTGCCACTGCTGTTTTGCAGGGCATTTTGGCAGCTCCTGCTTCCTTATAGTTTGGCCATCCTCCCTTACCTCTGCTTTGGGATTCTACCCAAGTGTAAGGACTGCAGCAATGTGAGATGAAGAACATAGTACAGTTTTGTACCTACCATAAATGTAGATGTTCGAAGATCCACATTGCTGCAGTCCAATCCTCCCTCCTTCCCTCTGTAGTTAGAGGCGGTTGTGTGGGTTGGGTTGTCAATATGATGTATATTGTATATATTGTACATATTTTTAGTGCTAGG
This sequence comes from Protopterus annectens, assembly GCF_019279795.1. Taxonomy (NCBI): domain Eukaryota; kingdom Metazoa; phylum Chordata; order Ceratodontiformes; family Protopteridae; genus Protopterus; species Protopterus annectens. Next base: position 517,357,966 of record NC_056750.1, read on the forward strand.
ATGGTTGGTTGTTTGTTTGCTGTCTTTTGGTTTTGACCTTTATTTTTAGGGTCTTCTGACATCTGGGGCAAGAAAAGACTGAGGATATGACATCGGTCATGCGCATTTGTACCCTGACGTCCTGATGTCAGTCAAATGCGCCTTGACCGACGTCAGCCTTATACTTTGATATTCGGGCCGACCGAGGACAGCGGACTACCCAAGTGTAAGGACTGCAGCAATGTGGATCTTCGAACATCTACATTTATGGTAGGTACAAAACTGTACTTTTGTAAGCTTCTGAGCCCCCCAAGCCTTTCTGTGTTGGAGGGAAGCCTTCTAGCTTATCAGTGGGAGTGGTAAGTATTAGGTAACCTGTCTACCACATAAGGAGTGGTTCTGGCCCAGAATTTGTAGTTATTGGCCGTTTGGGCGGTCTTCCATCTCTCTCAGCTTTCTGATTTGAAGGCCTGCATTTGCACTTGTTTCTGTCCTGTAACTCCTGGGCCCATCTCATTTGCTCACTCAAGAAAAAAAAGAAAAAAAAAAAAAAAGTTATCTGCTTTTACTGTATTTGTGTTTCTTCCTACTTTATTTTGCTTTTGCGTCATCTTAAAAGTACTCAATTGTATTTATTCCTGCTTGGTGTAACTCATTCTAAGCCTTTTAGTTTAAGCACTTGGGCTTCAGACCAGTTGTTCTACATTAAGAAGGTTTGTGGTCTGCACTGTAGTGGCAGAACAAGTAGCTTACATCCTTCTAAGTTGGGAACTGCTGATTGAGGGCTCAGTGTCTGTTATTCAGAAAGTGTATTAATTCTGGTTTAAGCACTTTGGCTTCAGGCCAGTTATTTTACATTAAAATGGTTCGTGGTCTGCACTCTTGTGTTAGGAGAGGCTGGTCTCTGCCCTTCTGAGCTGGGAATTTCTGGTTAAAGGCTTATAGTGCCTGCATATTTGAACTGCTTCTTACTGAAATTGGTACACCTTGTTTGCTGTAGCATAGACTAGATCCAGGCCTGCTGAATCTAGCTTTGTTTGTATAACTTGAGCACTAATCCAGGCATTCTTTAAAGTATTCAATTGTATTTATTACTGCTTGGTAGTAATTTGATTAAAGTGTAGCTATCATTCTAAGTCTTTTGGATTAAGCACTTGGGCTTCAGACCAGTTGTTTTACATTAGGAAGGTTTGTGGCCTGCACTGTGGTGGCAGGACAGGTAACTTACATCCTTCTAAGTTGGGAACTGCTGATTGAGGGCTCAGTGTCTGTTATTCTAAAAGTGTATTAGTTGTGGTTTAAGCACTTGGGCTTCAGGCCAGTTATTTTACAGTAAGAAGGTTCGTGGTCTGCACTCTTGTGGGAGGAGAGGCTGGACTCTGCCCTTCTGAGCTGGGAATTTCTGGTTAAAGGCTTATAGTGCCTGCATATTTGAACGGTTTCTTACTGAAATTGGTACACATTGTTTGCTGTAGCATAGACTAGATCCAGGCTTGCTGAATCTAGCTTTGTTTGTATGCTTGTTGTTTGTTTGCTTGTTATTTCCCTGAAACGCTAATTCCACCTAAAAAGCGGCTTTTCAGCGCTTCTGTGGATCCCTAGTGATATCTGCATTGCTTACTGTACTTATTTCCTTGTTTCACTTGAAATAAAGTTACTGATGTTCATCGTGCATACAGCTGCAGTCATAACAGATGGGTTCTCCTGCCGTCAGGCGGGTCCTCGGTCGGCCGAATTCCAAAGTCTAGGTCCGGCGTCTGTTGTCGTCGCTTCTTCCCTGACGTCAGTGCGCCAGGGGTATAAAAGAACCAGCCGACGCCATTTTCTTCAGACTTTCTTGCCGCACGGTCCCCGAAGCAGAAGCAGTTCGCAAGTGCCGGTCGGCCAGCTCCTGAAATTACGAAAATTTTGCAACCGAAGTCTTCTTGAAAGCTAAGTACCCCGTTGGGGAAACTTTTCTTGCCTCAGACTGATGTCAGACAAAGTTAATAATTGTATTTCTTGTGGGAAGCAAATACCGCATAAGGATTTTCATTCCCTCTGCATTCCTTGCTTAGGCCCAGACCACGACGTCTCGGTCTGTCGTTTTTGTGCTACATTCAACAAACGCACCATTAAGCGCCGGGCGGAGTTCGCCCAGCACTATTTTTGGCAGAAAATGTAACTATATTATGTCGTCGGATACTCCAACTCCAGTTTTGTCTAAAAAACGCAAAGACAAGGACCGACACACGAGGTCCGTGGCCTCTACCGACACCACGCCAAAGCCGACTACAGGTGGTCCGGTTCTCAGCGAGGCGCCTACGCAGCCCCTGCCTACCGACGACACTTCATTGGCGGTGTCTTCTGTGCCCGAGGTCACTGGCTCCTCTGCCCACACCACGACTACAGATACCGAAGCCACTCTTGGTGGTGAATCTCAAAATGTAGACAGGTCTGCCTCCTCTCAAGGTGTCTTCAGATCTTCCTCTTCTTTTTCTATCAAGGCTTTCACGAAGTCTAAAGCAGCCATGCATTCTAAGAGACAAGCTCCACAGGGCCCTTCTTCAGGCCCCATGCCTAAAGAACAGATGCTTAAAATGGCTGAGGATTTGATTACTCTTATCAGGGGTTCTCAACCCCCCCCGGACAAAAGGCCCAGAGTGGAGGAAGAATCCCCCTCCTCTGACCAGGCCTCCATTATTTCAGATCACTCGGATGAACAGGAACATTCCTACTCCCCTTTTGAAGATTCTGATGCTGAGGAGTCCATTCCCTCTGTCTCCCCCCCAGAGGATTACTCATTTGGGGAAACCCTGCATACCTTAAGGGAACACTTCCACTGGGAAGGCCAAGAGTACTCAGATTCCAAGAAAAGGCTTAGGGATTTTCTCTTGCTACCCCAGCACAGGCCTCTGGCTATACCTCCTGTCTTAGACATACTAGATGATGTGTACTCGGAGGCCTGCCTTAACCCGGATTCTTTACCTCCAGCCCCAGTCGAGCCTGACTGGTACTACCGGGTTCCTGACTCACACCAATTTTTATACAAAAGCCATGCGGCTGACCCAGAAACTATCTCACAGGGCCCCAACGGAATTAAGGCCTCCACTGCTACAAACCCATTACCTTCCGAGTGAGATTCCAGATCCTTAGAAAGGTGGGGAAAAAAGGTATACACCTCGGCCACCTTAACCATGAGGGCATTAAACTGCCAGTTCCATATGCTAAAGTACCAACAGTTTCTGTTATCACAGTTGAGAAGTAAAATGTCACAACCTGAACAACCAGACTTGAAGGAGTTGCAGGATTTGATGCATAGTACAGAACAAGTGGGTAAACATACCTTGCAATGTGGTTTTGATGCACTAGAGGCCTCATGTAGAGCTGCTGTTACAGGATCAGTCATACGTAGACATGCCTGGCTCAAGGAGCAAACCTTACCAGATCATGTCAAAGCTAAATTACTAGATGGCCCTCTACAAAAGGATGTATTATTTGGTGTTAAAGCTGAGGAGGTATTAAAGAAAATGGAGGAAAAGGCTAAATCAATGCAAACAGTGAAAGATTTTCTACAGGTACAACCTCCACGTTTCAGTAGAAATTGGCCTTCCAAAAATTGGTCCTTTCCAGCCACGGACAGACCCCAAAGAGGTAGATACAGTCGCCCGAGGGACAGAGGGCAATCCCAAGGATCTTTTAGAGGTAGACAATGGCAAGCTCCTACACAGAGGTGGTGAGGATAGTTCGCAGACATTCAGAAAGCAAGCCCAATGACTTTCCCCTTTGCATGCCAAGCAAGGCTCAAATGGCAGCACCCTTTGGCGGAAAACTGGCATTATTTTCAAAAAAATTGGCATATTGTCACAAAAGACAAATGGATCCTGGACATTATAAACAGAGTCTGCAGATTCCATTTTCACACCCTTCCAAAAATGAGAGGCATGCCAAACCTGCCACTCAATCAAAGGGCAGAGGCACAAAGACAAACTTCAGATCTCATGGACATGAAAGCTATTCAAGAGGTACCTACTCACGAACAAGGTCAAGGTTTTTATTCCAGACTATTCCTGGTACCAAGGAAGGGAAAAGATTGGAGACCTATTTTGGACCTATCCATCCTAAACACATTTTTACTCGTACCAAAATTCAAGATGCTCGCATTACAGCAGCTTCTTCCCATGCTGGGCAAGGAGTCTTGGCTGGTAACATTGGGACATGCAGGTATGCCTCCTTGAGGTCCAATCAGACAAAATTGCAGAAGATACCTCAGATTTCTTGCAGGTTCAACCCATTATCAATTCTCTGCATTGCCCTTTGGCTTATCTACTGCGCCCAGAGTATTCACGAAATGCCTGGCATCAGTAATTGCCTACTGCAGACTTCAAGGGATACAAATATACCCATAGTTGGATGACTGCCTGATCCAAGCGGACAGCAAGCACATTCTTCTGAAACATCTGGCTTTTGTAATAATGTTGTTGAATTCTCTGGGATACACAGTCAACAAAAAGAAATCAAGGCTACTACCCTCTCAGAAAATAATTTTCATGGGTGCCAACTTGGACACAAACACCCAGATGGCCTACCTCATGCCAGAGAAGCAGGGGCAACTAACTCAGTACTTCAGAACACTAGCAAATTTCACCAGGCTGACTGCAAGGAAAATCCTGCAGGCTCTGGGATTCATGGCATCTTGCATCCTACTAATCCCATGTGCAAAGCTGCATATGAGGAAACTTCAATGGTACCTGAAAAACCTATGGTCTCAACACAGCCACATTTTGGAAACAATAATACCACTAATTCCATGTCTTCAAAAGGAATTTCTGTGGTGGGCTCAAGCATGCCAAACAAACACAGGTCTCCCATTCTGCAAGCCTCAAGCAAATCAAGTCATCACAACAGACGCCTCGGACTACGCCTGGGCGCACATGACAGATCGGTGCATTCAGGGCAAATGGTCCCAAAAAGAAAAGCACCTTCACATCAATCAAAAGGAAATGCTAGCAGTAATAAATGCTATTATAGCTTTCAAAGACCTTCTGCATCCAGGTCAGCTATTGATAAGGACAGACAACACCACAGTAATGTGGTACATAAACAAACAGGGAGGAACCCATTCATACCCCCTATGCAGGCTGGCCATGTCACTTTGGAACATGGCTCTGGAATTACAAATCGAACTTCAAGCACAGTACTTGCCAGGCAAGGAAAACACGCTGGCAGACAACCTAAGCAGAAATATGACAGATCCACGCAAATGGAAGTTGCATCCTCAAGTTTTTACAGAGATAATTCAAGCATGGGAAGGCCAGACATAGATCTCTTTGCCTCCCACAAAATCACCAATTGACAAAATTCTGCTCAAGGACTTTTCATCCACAGGCCTGGAGAGTGGACGCTCTCTTTCAGTTGGACAACAATGACAGTTTATGCCTTTCCACCTCTTCCTCTGCTGCCCAAAGTTCTATTAAAAACCAGAGCAGACAGACCAAAGATGATTCTCATTGCTCCAGACTGGCCAAGACAGCACTGGTACCCACTCCTGAGGAGCCTGACTCATTCCCCTCCATGGACCCTACCTCTAATGCCTCTTCTTCTGACTCAGCACAGCTTCAAAACTCTTCACAGTCAGCTGAAAACACTCAATCTGGCTGCATGGAAGATTCCTTAACATCACAACAGACCCTACTCTCCAAGGAGGTGCAGGATGTCATTTTGGAGGCCAGAAGGCCGTCTACTAGAAAAGCTTACTCCGCAAAATGGAAACGGTTTTGTGCCTGGAATGAGAAAAAGGGCCAGAATCCTGGAAAACTGAATTTACGTCACATATTACAGTATCTAGCTGAGCTGCTAAGCAGTGGACTTTCATTCTCCTCCATCAAAATCCATGCCTCAGCCATTTCTGCAGAATACAACACTGATCCACCTTTATTCTCTCATCCCCTCTTAAGACAGTTCCTCAGAGGGGCTAAGAATATAAAACCCCCAAGGAAACAACCAATACCTGCTTGGGATCTCAATTTCATTTTAGAAAAGCTGACCTTGCCTCCTTTTGAGCCAGTTGCCTCAACAGATTTGCAATATTTGTCCTGGAAAACAGCTTTCCTTCTGGCTATCTCCTCAGCTCGTAGAGTATCGGAACTACAAGCCCTCATGGCTGTGCAGCCTTTTATCATCTTCCATCAGGACAGAGTTTCCTTACGAACCAACCCGTCCTTTATGCCAAAGGTGGTATCCAGGGTAGCTTTGAATCAGGCTATACACTTACCTACCTTCTACCCTAATCCTCAAAACAAAGGGGAGAGACTACTACATTCCTTGGACATCCACAGACAGCTGCGTTATTATTTGGACAGAACAAAGCCTTTCAGGAAATCAGAACAGCTCTTTGTGTCCTATGCTATAGGATCTCAAGGGAAGCCAATTTCCAAACAGACAATCTCAAAATGGATAGCCCACTGCATACACTTTTGTTACTCTTTTCATGGTAAAACTGTACCTGCAGGCATCAGATCTCACTCCACAAGGGCCACAGCTACCTCTGCAGCTTTCCTCAGAGGAGTTCCTACCAAAGATATTTTGGAAGCAGCCACTTAGAGTTCTGTGCATACCTTCTCCAAGCACTACCACCTACCATTATACTCCAAAACTAGAGCAGGCTTTGCCACTGCAGTCTTGCAGGGCATTCTGGCTCCTCCTAGTTCCACCTAGTGCCTACCACCCCTTTCTTAGCTTTGGGATTCTACCCATCTGTTATGACTGCAGCTGTATGCACGATGAACATAGTACAGTTTTGTACCTACCATAAATGTAGATGTTCGAGTGCTAATACAGCTGCAGTCCAGGTTTCCCTCCCTCCTTCCCCTCTTGGGCAGGCCTATTGGCTAACACCTCCTCATACAACCTGATTGGGGTATTCTTTTATGGTGTATTTGCTTGCAACTACTGTATTTTGATTATATTGCATTGCTTTATTACACAAATTTATGTATTGCCTTCCTTCTGGGGGCACCTGACATCTGGGGCAAGAAAAACTGAAGAAAATGGCGTTGGCTGGTTCTTTTATATCCCTGGCGCACTGACGTCGGGGAAGAAGCGATGACAACCGACGCCGGACCTAGTCTTTGGAATTCGGCCGACCGAGGACCTGCCTGATGGCAGGAGAACCCATCTGTTATGACTGCAGCTGTATTAGCACTCGAACATCTACATTTATGGTAGGTACAAAACTGTACTTTTGTCGTTTTTGCATTTAAGTTACCTGTAACACATTGCATTTAAATTACCTGGCACTTGCTCACTAAAGCAATTATATAAGTCAGCACTAAAAATTAAAAGCACTACACCCTCACAAACTCCTCTTGAGTACCTTGTTCCCCATTGGCCCTTTTTTCAATTATAAAGGAATTCCCAATACTATTCTAGCATGTTCAAAGGTCAGTTGTCAATCTCCTCTCTGGTCCAGCTGGTGAATCTGGGAATCTTGAGGCAATGTTACAACTGCCTCATGTACACAGACAACCCTCTCCTCCTCCCAACAAATTCCAACACATGTGAGAGATGCAACCATATAGCCAAACTGGAGGCTAAGCTCTCTCAACTCAGTACTGGCGTAACCAGTCAGGAGGAGAAGAAAACCTCACTCACTACAATTCCAGTCTCACATAGACCTACCACGACAGCAAACCAAACACATAAACACACAAAAACATACTTGGAGGCTCTAAATAAAAATCTGCCTAAGCAGCAGAGACCTCCAAAGCAGGCACCCAAGCAACCGCTACCCAAAACAAAACACGTGCAACACATAGCTCACAAAGCCAGTGTGCCGAACAGTCACAGCCCTTAAGGCTAAACAACACACCTGATACACTTGTAATAGGTGACTCTATCATTAGGCACACTGACGTCCCGCTCACCAGGCTGAACAAGGAGAAGGTCATGGTGAGCTGCCTGTCGGGCGCTAGGATCCGCCACATAACACAAGCACTCAGGTGGCAAGTACAAATATGAGTCAGTCATTGTCCATGCTGGTGTGAATGACCTGAGATGTACCTCCCTGGACTACATGAAAAGAGACATAGAGGAGCTCTCTGAGCATGTAGCCCAGGCCGGTATGACCCTGACCTTGAGTAGCGTCTTACCCTCACCAAGAATGATGCCACAATATGAAGACAAGATGATCAATTTCAACAATTGGCTTAAGTATTGGTGTCATTCAAAGGGGATCCAATGCCTGTCAGCCTGGGATGACATGCTCGACAAGCCACGATGCTTCGCTAGGGACGGCTTGCACCTGTCACCCCTGGGCTTTCGGATAATGGCAAAGGCTCTTGCTACCCCCATAGTGCCTTTTTTAGGCAAGGCTCAAAAGATAAACCCACCTCCATAGGTATCACAAGGGATAAGAAACTGAGTAATGCTACTCAACACCAGAAGTCTAAACCTCAAGATGCACGCACTCGAAACTCTCCTTAGCATGGAGAATATCGATATCTGTGCAGTAACAGAAACCTGGTTCAAGGCTCCCGAGAGCACCCCAGCACTACCAGGTTATACCTCATACCATGCTTTTCGGCCCCAAAACTTGGACCGAACCACAAAAGGAGGGGGAGTATCAATATTCATCAAAGATACCCACACCTCCAGGTTCGTAGCACAGCACGAAGCATCAGAGACTATCCATGTGCAACTAACAGTGGGTAAAGCTGCCTCCCAGTGTATAGCCTGCTACAGACCACCCTCCCAAACCCAGGAACCCCACTCGGCCTTCCTGAGAACACTGGAAAATATGAAGGTTTCTCCAAACACCATTATATTGGACGACTTCAACTACCCAAACATAGACTGGGAGCATTACTCTAGCTCCAACACCCTAGCCCAAAGGTTCCTAGAATTTATAAACTGAAATGCTATGGAACAACTTGTTACCACTCCCACAAGAGGGGAAAACATACTGGACCTGATCATCACCAACATGGGGACTCTATGCTCCAGACCAGAAGTGTATCCCTCACTGGTAAGATCAGACCATAAACTAATCTCACTGAATATTCACATCCTGACCCCACCCCCTGCCCAGAAAACCACAGTGAAAAAATTTCTCTAAAGCAAATTTCACACTCCTCCAAACCGAGGTGGAATCCTTCAAAGCCCCCGGGCCTGTGGAAAATACGGCCCAGACCGCAGAATCCTTTATAAACACATTCTATGAACACCTTCAGGAATGCATGGATCATGCAATCCCAAATAAAACCAAGACCCCAATCCTCCAAAGGCAGACGTCCTGTCTGGTGGACCCCAGCCATAAACAAACTATACAATAGAAGGAGGAAGCTACTACATGATAGAGCAAAATCCCAAAAAGGGAAGGCATCTCTGATCAGTATTAGCATAAAACTACGGGCACTCATAAAATCGTCTAAGGCCAGCTTTGAGAGAAAAATTGCACAGGACACTAAGGATAATCACAAGGCTTTCTTTAGTTATGTTAGGAACCTGGGTGGGAATTCCCAGATATGCTCAGAATTGGTCCAAAATGACAAAAAATACACCGAAACCACAGACATTGCCAACATCCTAACTGACAGTTTCAGCGCAAACTCCCCCCCCCCCAACACCACCACCACCACCAAAAGGGCAAATATCTATCCCAGCAGAGTGCTGCCCCCCTGACATCTCAGATGCTCAGGTAAGAGCCGCCCTCTCCAAAGCAAAAAACACAGCATCAGTGGGACTAGACAGTGTCCCGAGCTGCGTCCTACATGAACTCCAAGAAGAGCTAAACCCAAACATAAAACTACTGTTCAATCCAGCCTTACTACAGGATATGTACCCAAAGAGTGGCGTACAGCAACAGTGGTCCCTCTCCACAAAGGTGGTGCCTCAATGGATCCTGGAAACTATCGCCCCATAAGCCTGACTAGCTTGGTCTGCAAAGCTATGGAAAGGATCATCATGGACCTCATAAATAAAGATATTGGGGACCTACAGACACTGGATCCTACCCAGTTCGGCTTTGTTAAGGGCAGATCCTACCTCTTAAACCTAGTCGATTTCTTTGAAACAGTCACCAAGGCCATTGACGAGGGGAAGGTAGTCCACACAGCCTACCTGGACCTCGCAAAAGCCTTCGATACAATACCCCACTCAGGCATTATAGATCAGCTCACCAGCTTAAATATAAACCCCTATGTCACTAGATGGGTTGCAAACTGGCTCAAGGACAGAACCCACATGGTTAGAATTGCTGGAGCCATGTCGGACTCCAAACCAGTTACAAGTGGCGTCCCACAAGGCTCAGTCCTGGGACCTCTCTTGTTCGGTATATATTTCTCAGAGGTACAGGCCAACACGGAAGGACTGTGGATGACCAAGTTCTCAGATGACTGCAAACTGGGCGCCATAATCGACTTTCCAGCCAACACAAGTATCCTTCAAAAGGCCTCATAGAAACAGGCAACTGGTGCCAGAGCCATGGCCTCAAGCTAAATGCCAAAAAGTGTATAGTCATCCCCTTTGGCAAAAACAAAGTGCCCACAAATTACCACATAGGTGGTAATCCATTAAGTACAGAAGAAGTAATTAGGGACCTGGGGACCCAAGTTGATAGCAGTCTCTCATTTGACAAACATGTGACCAAAGTGGTTAGAAAAACATTTTATATAGCCCACCTAATCATGAAGGGATTCACATCTAGATCAGGGGAGGTCATCGTGCCTCTTTACTCATCCCCTCATCAGGCCCATAATTGAGTACAATGCCCCTTTTGGGATGTACCTTACCAGACACCTGCAGCAACTGGAAAGACCCCAAAAGTACCTCACCAAGAGGATCAAAGGGCTCAGACAGATGCCATATGCTGCCCGGTTAAAGAAACTGCAGCTCTACCCAGTGGTATACCGCCTGCTCAGAGGCGATCTGTGCCTGACGTATAAAGCCGTGTCCAACCCGGAATTAATGGACATGCTGCACCTCAGAAAATCCAAATCCCATCGAGCTACGCGCTCGAGAGACTTGAACCTCAGCACTGAAATAAATAGGACATGCTGGAGGGACAGATTCATAACCCAGAGGCTCCCTTCACTCTGGAATAAAATCCCAGTCCAGGTTAGGCAGAGTCCCTCATTGACTCTCTTCAAGAGGAATTTTGGTGAGTGGATGGGAGATCGTAGGTTTACCCCGGGTATCACATCTGTGTCACTGTTAGACAGAGGCACAGTATACTAACCTCGAAAAAGGGCATAGCAAAATTAATTTAAAATGGGTGGCAAAAGCCAAACACACTCTGGCTAGGCTTATAAATGCCCTAGGGCAGATAGCCTAGTATGAACCTATGAACCTATAATCTGAGATTATATTTTTGGCGAGGATCCGTTGGTTATTTGCTAAGGGTTGGAGTTCATCCCTTAGTACAGTAGTTTTTTCTTCTAATTGTTCCACATAGAGTTATATACAGTTTTCTGTGTGTGCGTTTTGTGGTCTGTTTAAATTAGAATACCCAGTTTCTGTCCCACCGGGCTAGGCCCGTTTAAGTTAGAAGACCTAGTCCTCGTGGTGGTACTTCCTGTACGGCTAGGCCCGTTTTAGTTACAGGACCTAAAAATTGTTACCACATAGAGTTATTTACAGTTTTCTGTGTGTGTGTGTTTTCTGGCCTGTTTAAATTAGAAGACCTAGTTTCTGTTCCACCGGGCTAGGCCCGTTTAAGTTAGAGGACCTAGTCCTAGTGGTATTCTTCTGTAGGGCTAGGCCCGTTTTAGTTAGAAGACCTAGTCCTCTTCCCTCATTCTACTTTTTCTTCCTTTCCTGTGTGTGTGTGTGTAATGTCTAAAGAGAGTAAGGATCACAAATCTTTGGGTTTTAAGATGCGCATGAAATGCTCCTAAAAGATGTCTTTAACGGATGGCCACAGTAGCTGTGTCTACTGCTTAGGGGCCATCCACCTGCAGGAATTGTGCTTGTTCTGCCATGCTTTCTCTCCTAGGGTGTTACAGGAGAGAAAGAACAAGCTTATACTCAAGGGTCTACTAAAACCATCTTTTGAGGAAGTTCTATCCAGTTATTCGGCTTCCTCCAAGTCTGGCAAATCTAAGTCTTCAAAAAGGCATTCTCTGGCACAGGCTGGTGTCTCTGAGCCGCCTTCTAAACAGTTAAAATCTGCCTCCTCGACTCCACTGCCTAATGAGCCGAAGGAGAGCACTATTGTGGTGTCAGAGTCAAAGTCTCCAGTGCCCCCTCGATCAAGATCACCTACTATGTCTTCCAGATCTTCCAGGAGCCTTTCGGACGAAGATGTGGAGAGGGTAGTGTTGAGACTCCTGAAGTAGTCTGCCTTACCAAAATTATTGTTGGCTCTGACCCAGTCGGCTCCGGAGTCACTCGATCCAGCTTTGGCCTTGTCTGCTATTCCTCTTCCAAGCCATGTTGGCCCTTCGGAGCCAGAGTGTTTGGTGCCACCGGAGGTACTATCGGTTCCAGCTCCCTTTGTCGCTGCTTTGGAGGCGGGTTCGGCTCCGACACGCTCGGTGCCGTCTGTCATGTCCAGGGGCCGAAGCTGTCCTGTCGGCACTGACAGGGAGGGTTGGAATCTATCTTTGGTTCCGAGCTTTCCTCTCGGTGCTTTGGCCAGGGCGAGCTCGGACCCTGCATCTATCTCAGAGCCGACGGCTCTGGCTCCGACATCAACCTTTGTCTCGTCGGAGCGGGGGAGGTCTTCGGAGCCGGAGAGATCAGCTTTTGAGATGATGAGGAGCGTGCTGTCTTATACTCCAGCCCCTACCAGTGGTACCAGCACTCTTCCCCCAAGAGCACCCACTTCGGTCTCAGCCTCTACTCTCTCCAGAGACAGCTGAGACCCTCAGCCTCAGGAGCCATCGGCTGTTAGCCCCCACTCTTCCGAGGCCTCCCCGGAATGCCCTTTCGAGGAGCCTCCCCGGAAGAATCTATGTAAGAGGAAGCATGTTGACTCCTAGGATGAGTCCTTGACATTGGACACTGACCTCGAGGAGTCGGAAGGGTCCCCCAAGTCATCCTCTGATGTCTCCTTCGTGGACATTTTGGTGATTCTTAAGCAGAGGTGCGACTGGCCCACTGTCAACTCTTCTGATGAGTCTGTGTACCTGAAGGCGTTCGGATCTCAACCTTCTTCCTCTTGGGTGTCGCCGCCTTTTGACGAACTAATGGATCTAGTTAGTCGAAAGGTCTGGGATACTCTTGATGCCATGGAGCCAGTCTCCAGGAGACCCATTAAGTTTGTCTGCCCCTCCTGGTAAAGAGTTTTTGTCTAAGGGCGTTCCCGTAGATGCCATGGTGGTGGCGGCCACAAAGAAGGAGCTGGCGGAGACTTCTTCCTCTGTTCATCCGCCAAATAAGGATTCTCGACAGATCGACAGATTTGGGAAGCGTATCTTTAGTTCAGTGGCATTTACCCTATGATTGTTGAACTATCTCACTCACTTCACGAGATTACAGAGGGATCTCTTCAAGGAGTTAGGAGATTCTATACAAGGTGCATGTACTGAGGGAGTCCCTGACAAGATATCTGCTCAGTTGTCCACCTTAAATTCTATAGTGAACTCCTCCATGCGGCTTATCTCCTATGCGGCTGATGGAGCGAATAGAGCAGCGAGTTCAGGAGTTGCCCTGAGGCGTCACTCCTGGATGCGCTTGTGTAATTTTGAGGAACTGTTCAAGTCTACTTTCACCAACGCCCCATTTGATGGTTCCTTATTGTTTGGTTCCAAGGTGAAGGACACACTCACTCGGTGTGAGCAAGAAGGAAAGACGCTTTCTGCCGTGAGAGTACATTTTACTGTTACCTCTCGACCATACCTCAAAGGTTAAAGGGGCGGTAAAATGTGGTTTAAAAAGTCCCAGAGGGTCTTTCCGGACACACAAGGTGAATCCTTCTTCAGAGACGGAGGAGGAAATGGGCGACGTCGCCCTAGAGGCAGGGGAGGTCCGCAATACCAGCAAGGGCCATGATTCCTTTCGGGGACGGCCTTATCAGCGCTCCTGATGTGAGGCCCGACTGCTTTTCTCTGGGGCCTGTTGGGGGTCGCATTTCTTTGTATACAGAAGCCTGGCTAAATATCACTCAAGACAAGTGGGTACAAAGAGTTGTTACCAGAGGCTATATCATACCCTTTTCCCTTCCACCCTTTGTTCCCAAGAAGATGCCAGATGTACCACCCAATCACAGGGATCAGGCAACTGTGGAGATCAACAAGTTGCTTTTAAAAAAAGTCATCCAGTCTGTCCCAGCAGACCAGATAGGATCCGGAACCCTCTCCAGGTTCTTTTTAGTACCAAAACGAACCAGAGATTGGAGGCCAATATTGGACCTCAGCAGGTTAAAGAAATCCGTGAAGAAGGACAAGTTTCTGATGGTAACTCTGCAGTCGATACTCCCATTGTTAGGGAAAGACTATTGGATGTGCTCTCTAGATCTCCAAGATGCCTACTACCATATAAAAATGGACGAGGTGTCCAGGAGTCATCTACGCTTCCAGGTGGGAACCAGTCATGATCAGTTTTGTGCTCTGCCCTTTGGTCTTACCACTGCCCCCATGGTGTTCACCTAATGCATGACAGTAGTGACAGCTCACCTAAGACATCAAGGATTCCAGGTGTTTCCGTATTTGGACGACTGGCTTCTGACCACCCCCACCAGGCATCTACACCTCCAAAACAGAGATGCCACTATTCAACTTTGTGCTCAGTTAGGGATCTCCATAAACTGGTAAAAATCTGCATTATTGCCCTCTCAATCTGTGATTTTTATAGGCGCAGAGGTAGACACAGTGAACATGACAGCTCGTCTCCCCGCCGACAGGGCACAAAACTTAATCTTTCAAATTTAATGTCTTCTTCCGTTGCGGAAGGTCAAAGCAAAGTGGGTTCTTCAGCTCCTCGGGATTACGACTTCCACCATTCTATTAGTACCATTAGCCCGGCTGCACATGAAAATTCCCCAGTGGCTTCTGTCTTCCCAATGGTCTTTCCAGCATCTCCCGCTGAGTCATCCTATCCTGCTGACTGAGTCATGCAAGGAAGGACCTTCTTTGGTGGATATCTCCCAACCAGTTGATCACGGGCACCCCCTTTGTTCATGCCCAATCCGTTGCCACTGTGACCACGGATTCCTCCCAAATCGGGTGAGGGGGGCATTATCTCACTTGCATGGCAGCGTTCTGGAGATGAGGGCGGTGCTCCTGGCGTTGCAAACACTTCAAAAACCTTCTTCCTCTCGGGACTATTGCGATACAATCAGACAGCATGTCAGTAGTTTGGTATATCAGCAAACAGGGTGGTACCAGATCTTACCCACTCTGTCGAGAGGCCATGCGAGTTTGGGAATGGGCGATTTCTTCCCAGCGCTTTCTGGTTGCAACGCACATTCCGGGGATGATCAACATGATAGCCGACAAGCTCACCCGGGCGATCCTACTGCCTCACGAGTGGTCTCTGAAACAGGAAACAGCGGAACAGATTTTCTGCAAATGGGGACAGCCTTGCTGCGACCTCTTTGCCAGCCCAGTCAGTACCAAATGCAGCAGCTATTTTTCCCTCATTCCCCCTCCGGCGGAGACACCCAGAGACGCTCAGGCTCACGATTGGCTCATGGGACTTCATTATGCTTTTCCTCCATTTCCAAAATGATTCAGAAAGCCAGTCAGCTGGGAAGCAAGTTGATGTTCATTGCTTCTTACTGGCCTCGTCAGGTCTGGTTCCCTTTTCTCGAGCCTCTTCTGCACGATCCTTGGATCCTGGACCCAGCTCCAGATCTGTTGACTCATGTCAGGTTCACTACATCCCTCAATCCACACCCTCAGGTTGACAGCGTGGCTGCTCCAGTTCCATCCCTAGTCAGGCTTCATGATGTATCTTCATCAGTATCACATATTCTTATGTCCTCCCATAAACCTTCAACTAGGAGGCTGTATGGAAGTAACTGGAAAAGATTTTCTATTTGGGCACAGAAAATGAATGTAGATCCATACACTGCTTCTATCCTTGTGATTTTGCATTTTCTTTCTGAGCTTTATCAGCAAGGAGCTGCCGCCGCCGCTATCAGAGTCCAGTTGGCGGCGATTTCTCATTTTCACTTAGGGTTTCCAGATAATTTAATGTCTCATAAGCTATGCAAGACCTTTTTGAAAGGAATCACTCTTTTGAGACCACCACTGCAAGAACCTGTGGCTTTTTGGGATTTAAATTTTGTGTTTTCCAAACTGACTTCTCCCCCATTTGAACCTTCACACTCATCTTCATTGAAATTTTTGTCTTGGAAGACTTTGTTTTTGGTAGCTATTACGCCAGCTAGACTGGTATTGAAACTACAAGCCTTGTCTGTCAAGCCACCTTATTTGATCTTTCACAAGGACAGGGTGTTACTGCGTACTAATCCCTCCTTTGTCCCCAACGTTTGTTCCCCTGCTACCTTAAATCAGTCCATAGAACTCCCAATTTTCTTACCCTTATCACTGTAATGCAGCTTAATACAGTTTTCATCAGCTGGACGTTCATAGACAACTACGTTTTTATTTACAGCGGACCAAGGAATTTAGGAAATCAGATAAACTATCTGGACAGGGAGGTCGGTCAGTTACTGGAGTAGAAAGCAGCATGAAAACAGAAATGTTTGTCCCCACCCTTCTGTGGTAACCAGAGTCCTTAATTGTCCTCCCATTATACTTGTATAAAGGGTGTTGGAATTTACTCCTTCACTTGCTCATCAAGTGGAAGAAATAAGAGGGTGGGTAACCTTATGCAAAAGAGTGTGCAGATATATAACTGATTTTTGCTTTAGCTTTCGTGCACTTAGTTGCTGTTAGTTGATGGCTGAATTGAAGACAGAGTTGCCATTTCATTGTATGAAAATGCTAGTTAAGCAGCATTTGTGGATGAGAGGTAGTCTATTTTTCTGACTTCCAGCAATACTTGTAGATTCAGGTTTATCCTTTTAATTCTTGGAGCAGAAGTTGTTTCAGGCAGCAGCCCTTTATTGTGCTGAATTTTGGAAGTATGGTTTTCTTGTCTGTGTATTTCTGTATGAGTATTCATAGCCCAAAAACTTTCTAATTTCCATATAGTGGGGGTAACCTGTTCCACTGTGGCGTTTTTTAGACTAGGTATGGCTATGTATTTTAATAAATGAAATGCTCTCATTAGAACTTTGATCTGAGTTTTCTCATACTTGAATGTTTGACAGGTGTTTTTGCAGGTAGCTGTTCAGCAGCCAGTACTGGTACAGTATCTAGACACCGGCTAGTATTCTTGTCAGAGTCCATGGTGGTTTCTTTTAAGGGTTTGTATCCCCTCAGTTATGCCATGGTAGCTGACATATGAGGCATGATGACTGTAAAGGGAATTCTCCTCTTCCTTGGCTCTTGCCTGTATGTTTGTGGTGCAGCTGTTGACGTTTCAGACAATTGTGCTTTTTTGGCCTGTTAGTGTTAGAATGTTCGTTTTACATTTCCTTCTAACCTTTAGGCTATTTGTTGAGTAAAGGTGGAATGAACTTGGCAGGCTTGTGCATCTGTGGCAACAAAATCACCAAGCAGGGACATTACCCAGTATATTTACTGGTTGAGACCATATTGTGAAACTTTAGATTGGTTTGCCTGTATGGAATTGATTAGTATGTTACTCTGATAGCCTTTGATGTTGAGTTAGAAATCGGCTAGTAAAAAGTTTAGTCCAAAATTGCTAATATTTGCTTTGTCCATGAATACATGCACGTGTTTTGTTAACGGTTAAATGTGCCTTCTCTTCAGTGATAAGAAAATGCAGTGTAATGGGAAACCAGCAATAACAAGATGCACAGGCTACCTAATTGATTTTAGTTTATTGAACATTTTACTTTATAAGGAACCAGACTTCAGGAAGAGTGACTATGATTAACATTGTGCATAAGGATGTTTTTATGACCTGGCATGTATTGCTTTGATTGCACTGTACTGAATATTTTACTTTTTATAAATTGATTTAAAGAACAGATACTTAATATTGTACACAAAATGCTTTTGTGGTGGGGACATCTTGTTGCTTACGCTGTACTACTTTATTTGGAATGTGACTTTAAGAAGATGGCTTACCATTGCACACAAGTGTATTTTCGTAGCTGGCACCTTATTGACTGTATTGAACCGAAAGTTGTATCGAAAGCTGACTTTGAGAAAAGTGGCTTAATATTGTGCCCAAGTATGATTTTCATGGGGATCCATTATTGTTAGCACTGTACCCAACATCTTATTTTTTGGAAAGTGGCTTAACTTTCTGCATAAGAATGTTCTCGTGGTGTTGGGCACCTTACTGGTTTCACTGTACTTTTGTTTAATTTTGTTTGGAGCTTGACTTCAAAAAAGTGGCTTAGTATTATATACAAGAACGTTTTCAGTAGTCAAGACACTTGATTACTTACTTTGCATCAAACATTTTATTTTTAATGGCTTGTCACTTTAAGAAAAGTGCTTCATTCTTTGTACATTACAAGGATGTTTTCTTGGTGAGTGGTTAAAAAGGGAAGGGTATGTATTGGTGTGAATGGTTTAAGAAAAGGAGATGGATTAACATGTATGCTAAGAAACTGCTGAGAATAATAAGAAAAATATGGAAGTGTTTGTAATTGATATTTACTGGGGAGGGACACAGTCGTGTGCTGTTTAAGGATGTAATTTAAATGCTTTCATTTCATTGTTCTGCATTTTTTGTATTTTTCCAATAGTAGTTTTGAAAAAAAAAAAGTTTTCATTTATGTATAACTTTTTCAGGAATTAAATTGCGGGAAGCTAATCAACAGCAGCAGTTCAACCGCAATGTTGAAGATATTGAGCTTTGGTTGTATGAAGTAGAAGGACATTTAGCTTCTGATGATTATGGCAAGGACTTGACAAGCGTGCAGAACCTACAAAAGAAACATGCTCTGTTAGAAGCAGATGTGGCTGCTCACCAGGTACACTTAATTTTGTAAATGGTGAAGTGCATTTTATATTACTGTAATTTTGTCAGAAAACTATCAAGTACATCGTGGTAGAAAGTCTCCTTTGGATTGCCCAAGAAGACCTTTTTCTTCTACTGTATTTGTGTTCCAGTAGCTGCTAATGTAATTTTACTAGTTCAGCAATGTCATACGTGAAAAATAGACAGTTAACATTGCAATGATGGCTTAAATTCCTAGTAAGGTTTACTTCTGATGTATAATGTTTGTAACTTGTATATGTATATATATATATATATATATATATATATATATATATATATATATATATTTTTTTTTTTTTTTTTTAAGCTCATGCCTGAAAAAGTCCTTTGGATCCACTCCCTTGATTTTTTGTAACCATTTTTTTCCTTGCCTGTGACTATTTAGATGTCCTTCTATTCATGTTCTGCAATATTCATAACATGAGAGAGTCCGCCCCCAGCTTATTCATACATCCAGCCAGTATACAAAAGTCTAATGCCACTGTGAGGTACGTGTGACACTGCACATCAGCTAGCGGATGTCCGCACATACCAACCTCAGAACTTTTCTGCCACCTGTCTGATCGTTGCTCACCAGATAAGTCACAAACTTTGGTTCAGATAAGTATCCCATTGGGGTTTTTTCTTGGAAACTTTGGCTACTGTCTTGTGCTGTGATTACATGTCAACTAGGAAGGGCAAGTGTCAGTGTGGAAGGCAGATTCCACGAGTCACACAATCTCTGCTTGTTTTGCTCAGGCGCAGACCATGACCATACTGCCTGTGCTATCTGTAAGACCTTTGTATCCAAAACCCTTCACAGCCATCTAACTTCCCTGAAATTATGTCTTGAGAATCTGCACCTTAAGCGTCTAGCACAAGGTATGGCACCAGCATCAGACTTTCAGACGAGCTGCAACCTAAAAAGGCCAAGAATTCTCAGCCTGATCTTCCTGCTGCTCCCTCTTCCGGGTGTCCCTCCCAAGGCCGATGTGGGTCTAGAAGCCGTCCCGGACTCGGTAGTTGTCCATTCGATGGGTACCACAATGGAAGCCGTGAAGGACCCTGCCAGCACATCTTGCGAGAGGATCGCTGGCATCCAGCTTGGGCATAAGGGGAGGGGGCACATCTTGTAATTACTGAAGGCCCTCGTGACGTCACCCAAGTCATTGTGTGGGAGGATGTGCCTACAGACATTGTGGAGTGCAGGCTAACGTCTGACCTATCCACCTTCGACCACATGGAAGCTCCTAAAAAGAAAAAAAAAAGTCAAAAGTAAAAATGTTTCTCTGGTTCCCCAGGATCAAGCACCAGAGTGGCAGGCCTTCTCCCAAGGCTTATCCAGTGCCTTTATGGCTCTATATCAGATCTCGGCTCCTTCTTTCTCTTTTCCTGCCTTTTCTTCCCTTCACTCCCTTAAAAAGGACCTTTGAGGATATTTCGGCAGTTGATGAGGAATCATCAGGAGACTAATCCTTGGCTTATTCAACCCAAATTTCACCTTTGGGTTGCACCTTACCAGAAGAGGAATGTAGTGGTATGGACTCTGCTGGAGAGGATATTTCCTTTGGGGAAACTATTCTAAAGATGAAAAAGTCTTCAAATGGGACTGTTGCCAAGTGTCTGACATACAAAAGAGGTACTATGACCTCCTTCAGATGGACTCTCCCTCTCCATCTCAGGTACTATGACCTCCTTCAGATGGACTCTCCCTCTCCATCTGCCATTCTCCCTGTCCTGCCAGCTTTCGTAGATGCCTTTACAGCTGCTTCTAAATGCCTTGACTCCCAGATTCCAGCTCCCAAGTGCCCAGATAGGTTTTATAAGACGCCTGAGTCCTTACTCTTAAAATCTCCCTCTGCAAAACCAGCTATTTCCTTGCTTCCCTCTGATAAGGAGAGCAAAGCCATGGAGAGATTAGGGAAAAAGTATATACATCTGCTACTTTGGCCATCAGGGCAATTGATTATCAAACTGATATGGCCACATATTCCCTAGCACTCTTGTCAGATGCGGGAAAACTCCTTTCTGAGCTCCCTGATTCTCCCATCTAGGATAAGCTCTCCTCCATTCTCAATTCTTTTACCCAGGTAAAAAGGCACTCCATGTGCCGTTATGTCATGGAGACGTCAGCCAGGGCAGCTTTTGAGGAGGTATTCATGGCTCAGGCTTCAACCCATGCCTGATGATATTAAAGCCAAGTTATAGTATGGCCCCTCTAGACAACAAAGCCTTGTTTGGAAACTCAGCTGCTGAACTGTTTAACTCTCCAAGAAATGGGCAAGGAGCTCCATGATCTAAAACCATGTATTTGTTTCCCCCGTCCGCAGGTTCCAAAGGAATTACCATACCAGAGCCAGCTTAGGCCACCTTCTACCAAACGTAAGAGGAATTCCAGAAAACACATCCCTTCAAAGACTGCTTCCTCCACTCCCACTCAGAAACAGCCCTTTCAGGCTAAGCCTGGTAGTCTGTGACTAACCACCTCCAGGTCCATCTACTCCTTTGTCTTTTCGCCTCTCTCTTTCTCTCCATGCTTAGAATTAGATAACCCAGGACTCTTGAGTCCTTTCCATCATTCAACAAGAATATTTCATGGTGTGGGGAAGCTCTTACCTCCTGTAGGGGCATCCCACAACCACCAAAAGAACTGGAATTCTTTCCCTGAGTTATATCCAGCCTTCTCTCTGAAGGCAGTATTCAGGATGTTCTGCGCTCTCAAGTGGGAAGAGGATTTTACTCCAGGATGTTTCTGGTTCCCAGAAAGGATGGCCCCTGGAGGCCCATTCTAGACCTTTCCCATCTAAGTACTTTTCTGAAAGTCCCCACTTTTTGTATGCTGACTTTACCCACCCTTCTCCCACTCATTCTTCCCCAAGGCTTTATGGTGTCATTGGATATCAAAGATGCCTACCTTCCTATCCCCATTCACCTCCGGTTCAGGAAGTTTCTTTGCTTTTCTGTTGCTTCCTCTCATCTCATTATCAGTTCTGTGCTTTGCCCTTTGGTCTGTCTATGGAACCGAGGGTCTTCAAAAAATGCGTAGCTCCTGTCTTAGCCTACTGCAGACTACAGGGTATACAGATTTTTCCATACCTAGACTGTGTTCTCATCCAGGCCTCATCCCCAGACATCCTTCAAGAGAATCTCTCCTTCAAGGTGTCTCTCCTTGAGAGTCTGGGTTTCACAATAAACTATCAGAAGTCTACCTTGAGCCCCTTCCCAAGGCGACATTCTTCTTGGCTGCAGGATTCAAGCAGACAGGATTCTCGCCTTCTTACCTCCAGAAAACGTCCTATCCCTTACTTCCCTATTTCCAGGACCTTTTGCTCCTTCAGTATCTGACTGCCACGGACTTTCTTCGCCTCCTGCGGTTCATGGCCTCAGTGATTCCCATGATGTCCTTCAAGGATGCATCTGCAGTCCTTACAAATGGGTTGTCCTGTCGTCAGGCAGCCCTTCGGTCGGCCGGATTCCAAAGTCTGGGTCTGGCCTCGGCTGGTGTCGCGCTTCACCCGACGTCATAGCTGCAGTTCTTCGGGTATAAAGGCATCAGCCGACGCCATTTTCCTCAGTCTTTCTTGCCGCGTGGCGCCCGAAGCAGAAGCTGTTTGCAAGTGCCGGTCGGTCAGAACCAGAGATTGCTACTACCGAATACTACTTCGAAGACTTCTAAAAAGCTAAGTACCCCGTTGGGGACTCTTTCTTGCCTCAGCCGATGTCAGAAAAAGTGAACAACTGTTTAACTTGTGGGAAACAAATACCTCATAAAGATTTCCACTCTTACTGCTTACCTTGTTTAGGCCCAGACCACGACGTAGCAGCTTGTCTAGCCTGTGCTTCTTTTAACCGACGGACGCTTAGACGCCGGTCGGAGTTTGCAGAACAGTTTTTCGGCTCTGATTTTGCTTATATCATGCCGTCGGATCCTCCGACTTCACAAATAACCAAAAAATGCAGGGAAAAGGACCGACATTCGCGGTCCGCGGTTTCGGCCGAAACCGCGGTTAAGCCAACCACGAGTGTCTCGGTTTCGGCTGAAACCGAGCAAGCGGTTCTTTCCCCAGCCGAAAACATGCCTTCTACCGAGGCCTCTTCTATCCTGGTGGAAACGGCTTCTGAAATCCAACCTGCAGTTGCGGTTTCTCAGGAATTATCAGACACTATTCCCTTGGATATTTCAACCCCTGCACGTGGAGCTGCTAGGCCTCCTGCAGCCATGTCTATTAAGGCCTTTGCCAGGGCTAAGGCAGCTAAAGCTTCAAAAACGGTGCCTGTCAAGCCCCACTCTCACAGGCCCAGCACCAGTTCCCATATGCTTTCTTTGGCTGAGGATCTCATTTCTTTAATTCGTGGATCCCAGCCTCATCCAGACAGGACCTCTCATCCACCTCCAGAGAAGAGGCCTAGAGCAGAGCCCCCAGAGCCAGTATCCACAGATGATTCCTCTGATGACTCAGAACATACAGACCCTCCTGAGGCTCCTTATTCTCCTTACGAAGACTCTGATGCTGAAGAGTCCATTCCTTCAGCCTCTCCACCTGAGGAATTTTCCTTTGGGGAAACCTTGCATGCTATGAGGGAGCAATTTCAGTGGCAGGGCCAAGATTTCTCAGACTCCAGAAAAAGGCTTAGAACCTTTCTACATTTGCCACAGCATAGGCCTTTAGCTATACCTCCAGTTCTTTCTGTTGTAGATGATGCATTTAATGATGCTTGCACTGCTCCTGATTCATTACCTCCGGCCCCTGCTAAGCCCGATAGGTTCTACAGGGTCCCGGACACTCATCACCATTTATACAAGGCTCCTTTTGCAGATCCAGAGACTATCTCCCAGGGCCCTAAAGCTGTAGCAACTACATCTACTAAAAACCCCCTCCCCTCTGAAAGGGAATCCAGGTCCTTAGAGCGATGGGGTAAAAAAGTTTACACCTCTGCTACTTTGTCAGCTAGAGCTTTGAACTGCCAATTTCATATGATTCAATATCAAGAGTTTATGCTAGACCAGTTAACTAAAAAGCTATCCTCTGAAGAATCTTTAGATAAGAAATATGTTCAGGAAATGGTACATAACATACAGCAGGTTAGTAACCATTCCTTAAAATGTGGCTATGATGCACTGGAGCCTTCCTTTAGATCAGCCATGACTGGCACAGTTATCAGGAGACATGCATGGTTGAAAGAGCAGGCATTACCAGACCATGTCAAATCAAAGCTTTTAGATGCTCCCATGGACAAAGTCAATTTATTTGGTTCCCCTGCACAGCAGGTACTAAAAAAGATGGAAGAGAAGGCGAAATCTGTACAAACAGTGAAAGATTTCTTACAGGTTCAACCTCCAAGGTTTAGCAGGAACTGGCCCTCCAAAAATTGGTCCTTTCCGGACTCCTCTAAGACACAGAGAGGCAGGAATAGGCATACAAGAGGCAGACACCAATCCAGGGGTGCCTACAGGGGACGCCAGTGGCAAAGTAACAACCAGCGAGGCACAGACGCAGCCACAGCCACCACAACAACACAATCAGAGTGACTTGGCTGTGACACCGCCTACCAGGGAACAACTGGAAGCACCCTTAGGCGGAAAGTTAACATTGTTTTCAAAAAAATGGCATTGCATCACAAGGGAAAGATGGATTTTGCAAACTATAGACCAAGGTTACAGGTTCCATTTCCATACTCTACCAGCAAAGAGAGGAATGCCAAACCTACCACCTACTCAAAGGGCAGAAGCTCTAAAGCAAATATCTCAATTATTAAGAATGAGAGCTGTGGAAAAGGTACCATCTATGGAACAAGGAAAGGGATTTTACTCCAGACTCTTCCTGGTACCAAGAAAAGAGAGCAAATGGAGGCCTATTCTCGACCTGTCCGCTTTAAACACATTCCTCATTGTTCCAAAATTCAAAATGCTGACCCTACAGCAGCTTCTTCCCATGCTGGGCAAGGAGTCTTGGCTGGTAACTCTAGATCTCAAGGAGGCATACCTGCACGTCCCCATACGACCAAATTGCAGAAGATACCTCAGATTTCTTGCAGGATCAGAGCATTATCAATTCTCAGCATTGCCCTTTGGCTTATCTACTGCGCCCAGAGTGTTCACGAAATGCCTGGCATCAGTAATTGCTTATTGCAGACTTCAGGGAATCCAAATTTACCCCTACCTGGACGACTGCCTGATACAAGCGGACAACAAAAGCAAGCTAACAGAAGACTTACAAAGAGTCATTTACCTGCTGCAAGCACTGGGATATACAGTCAATATAAAAAAGTCAAGGCTGATTCCATCCCAAAGAATAACCTTTCTGGGTGCAGAGCTGGACACATCAAAACAAATGGCATTCCTAACTGCAGAAAAGAAAGAACAACTACCTCTCTACTTCTTGGCATTAACAAAGCAGAACCATCTAACTGCAAGGAAAGTACTGCAAGCCCTAGGCTTCATGGCATCCTGCATAATTCTGGTCCCTCATGCCAGGCTGCATATGAGAAAGCTACAGTGGTACCTAAAGAATTTGTGGTCTCAACACAAGCACAGCCTAGAAACCAAAATTCCAATAATCCCATGCCTGAAGCAAGAGTTCCTATGGTGGGCTCAGGCATGTCAATCAAACACAGGATTGCCCTTCTGCAACAGCCAACCAAGCCAAACCATCACGACAGATGCATCAGACCTCGGTTGGGGGGCACACATGCTGGACAAGTGCGTACAAGGCTTATGGACTCAAGACCAGCTGCGCCTGCACATAAATCTAAAGGAAATGCTGGCAGTAAAATTGGCAATCCAGTCATTCAGGCCATTTCTCCAAGAAGGTCAGTTGATGATAAGGACAGACAACACCACAGTTATGTGGTACATCAACAAACAGGGAGGCACACATTCATACCCTCTATGCCGGCTGGCACTGGACCTATGGAATGTGGCTCTGAGCTACAACATTCAGTTACAAGCAATTTTTGTACCAGGAAAAGAAAACATCCTAGCGGACATACTAAGCAGAACTACCACGGATGCCCACGAATGGATGCTGCATCCGGACATCTTCAAAACCATCACAACAGAATGGGGACTACCACAAATAGACTTATTTGCATTCCCACTCAATCACCAGCTAAAGAGATTCTGCACAAGGACGTACCACCCACTTGCTTGGAAGGTGGACTCCCTATCCTTCAGTTGGAAGAACCTGACAGCATAAGCATTCCCACCACTTCCTTTGATGCACAAGGTGCTTTTGAAGATCAAAGAGGAACGTCCGAAGATCATTCTGATAGCTCCAGACTGGCCAAGGCAACATTGGTACCCATTGCTGAGGAGCATGTCTCGGGAACAAATATGGGCATTACCTCTGATCCCATTGCTGTTAACACAGAACAACTACAACATCCTGCATCCAAACCTGAAAACTCTGCAGCTAACTGCCTGGAACATTACATAAGAACAATTAACCCACATTTATCCCAAAGGGTTAAAGACATAATCCTTGAGGCTCGTAGACCTTCAACACGAAAGAATTATGCAGCAAAATGGAAAAGATATCTCATTTGGTGTACTGCAAAGGGAGAAGATGTGGCACTGGTAAACATAGCCAACATCCTGGAGTACTTGGCAGAGCTCTTCCATACAGGCCTGTCCTATTCTTCCATCAAGATACATGCATCAGCCATTTCAGCAGAATACAGCTTGGATCCTCCTGTCTTCTCTCATCCTCTGCTCAGGCAGTTTCTAAGAGGAATTAAAAATGTAAAACCTCCCAGGAAACCACCATTGCCAGCATGGGACTTGAACTTTGTGCTAGAAAAATTGACACTTCCTCCTTTCGAACCGGCAGCAACAGCAGAATTACAATACTTATCCTGGAAGACTGCTTTCCTGCTGGCAATCACCTCAGCAAGAAGAGTCTCTGAACTACAGGCATTAATGGCAGTGCAACCCTTCCTGATCTTCCATCAAGATAGTGTCCATGAGAATAAATCCTACATTTATGCCTAAGGTGGTATCCAGAGTGTCTTTAAATCAGGCTATCCACCTACCTACATTCTTCCCCAACCCTCAGAACAGGGGAGAAAGACTGTTGCATACCTTGGATGTACATAGACAATTACGCTACGACCTGGACAGGACCAAGTCCAATAGAAAAACTGACCAGCTTCTGGTAGCATATGCAACAGGAAAGGAAGGAAAACCAATTTCAAAGCAGACAATCTCCAAATGGATAGGAAATTGTATTAGATTTTGTTACTCCTACCATGGAAAGAAAACTCCAGAGAACATCAGGCCTCACTCCACGAGGGCTTCAGCCACTACCACAGCCTTCTTACGAGGAGTGGCTACCAAGGACATTATAGCGGCTGCTACTTGGACCTCCGTGCATACATTTGCCAAGCATTACAATTTACCTTTATACTCTAGATCCCGAGCAGGTTTTGCCACTGCAGTTTTGCAAGGGATCCTAACTACACCATAATCTTACATTTTCTCCTCCTCCCCTAGTTTAGCTATGGTATTCTACCCATTTGTAAGGACTGCAGATGCATCCTTGAAGGACATAGTACAGTTTTGTACCTACCATAAATGTAGATGTCCGATAGGAATGCATCTGCAGTCAGGATTACCCACCCGCCTTCCCCTCTGTGGTACTCCTAGGGTATTTGCCATCCTTCAGCTAGCTTGGGGGGGATCTATTATGGTGTATTTGTTTGTATATATGTACATACATGCTTATTTTATGTGTTTGCTCTCTACTATTTGGAAACATTGGCATTTATCCAAATTTAGCCATCCAAGAGGGCACCTGGCATCTGGGGCAAGAAACACTGAGGAAAATGGCGTCGGCTGATGCCTTTATACCCGAAGAACTGCAGCTATGACGTCGGGTGAAGCGCGACACCAGCCGAGGCCAGACCCAGACTTTGGAATCCGGCCGACCGAAGGGCTGCCTGACGACAGGACAACCCATTTGTAAGGACTGCAGATGCATTCCTATCGGACATCTACATTTATGGTAGGTACAAAACTGTACTTTCCCTTTAGCCAAGTTGCACATGAGAAAGTTCCATTGGTTCTAGAGAACGGTTTGGATGCGATGCTTCCACTCTTTGGACTTTATCCCACTCCTGGCCTGCTTGAAAAGGGAGTTAGACTGGTGGGTACTTCACATTGCAAGGAATTCAGACTTACCCTTACATCCACCTCTTCCCACTCAGGAACTTTTCAGATGTAGGAGGAGGTGCAACACTGAAATCCTGGAAGGTCAGAGATGTCTGTTTACAAACAGACAGAGGAGCACATCAGCATAAAGGAAATGAGGGCCTTGATTTTCACCATTCATATCTTAAGCTTGTGTTTTGCCCAGGGGTCCTAAGGTGGTTCATAGACAACACCATAGACCTCTGATATCTTAGCAAACAATGGGGGACACAGTCCTATCTCCTGTGCAGACTTGACTTTACAGGCCTGGGAGCTACCCTTGCAGAGGCAAGCCTGTCTTCAGGCTGTCTACATTTCCTCAACTCAGAATTTTGTGGCAGAAACACACAGCAGGTCCATGACTCAATCCCCCAAATGAATGTTACACAGGGATGTGTTTCTGGACCTGGTTCATCGATGGGGGTATACCTCCGATCTCTCTGCCTCCCCCATGCACAGACAACTTCCCAAATTTTTGTGCCAGGAGCCCACATCTCTTGACATGGATGGTTGACGCTCAGTCCTTTTCTTGGAAGGGGATGTTTCTGTATGCATTCCCCCTTCCCACTTCTCCAAAACGTGCTGCTGATAATCCAGTGGGAACAACCACAAATCTTGCTGATGACCCCTTTTTGGCAAAGACAGCATTGGTTCCTCCTCCTACATTTAGCCAAGGACAGTCGCCTCAAGTTACCCCACAGGATGGACCTACTCACACAGGACAAGGGACCTCTAGTACATCCACAGATGTCAACTCTAAACCTGACTCTGTGGGTGATAGGGTTTTGATTCCATTCAGACCCTTTTTTTTTCTAAGGGTGTGTTTAAAGTTCTGCAGGAGGCCAGAAAACCCACAACTAGGAAATCCTGTGTTTCCAAATGGAAAAGGTTTTCCATCTGGTGTTTCAAAAAGGATTTGCAACTACTGTTAGTGGATGTCCCACTGGTTTTGTCCTAGCTGTGTGAATTGATGGAGTGGGCTGTATTACTGTTGGTTAAAGCCCATATTTTTGCTATCTCTGCCTATGTCTCCACCTTTAGCTTCTAGTTTGGAAGTTAAACTGTTCTTAAAAGGTGTCCTTCATATCAGACCAGCAAGGAAACCAGTTCCCCCTGCTTGGGATCTCAATTTTTCTTTAGGAGAAACTTATCTTGGCCACATTTGAGCCAGAAAGCTCCTCTTCTGTACAACATTGCACCTGGAAAACTGTTCTTGTGGCAATTGCTTTTGCCAGAATGTTTTCTGAATTACAAACTCTGATGTCTACCTCCCCTTTAGTCTTCCACAAGGATGGGGTCTCCTTATGCCCAAGGTGGTTAATGAGTTCTCTCAGTCTATCACCCTTCCAGCCTTTTTTCTCTTTTCCCCTGTCATCCAGTGAGAGGATTCTATACACTTTAGACATGTACAGGCAGCTCAGATACTACCTGAACAAAACTAACCCTGTCCATAAGTCTGAACGCTTTTGTCTCATCACCCAAGGGCCCTGGATCAACCTGTTTCCAGGCAGGCTATCTCCTCTTGGATATTTGAAGCTGTTTCTTTCTGTTATTTAGCCGGTGGTGAGAGTCTTTCTTCTCCTGTGAGGGCACATTCCACTAGGGTAGTGTTCTCCTCTGGAGTATTCTTTAAAGGCTTGGACACTTGCTCTATCCTGGAGGCAGCTACCTGATCTTCTGTTCATACATTCACTAAACACTTCTAAACTAGATGTCATCTCCAGGTCCAGGGCTGGGTTTGCCAGAGCTATTCTGCATGTTTTTTTCAAATGCTGCTGCTCCTCTGCCCAATTCTTCCTCTGCATGAGCTTTGCCACTCTCCCTCATGTTACGATTACCGCAGCATATGAATAGGAGGAGATAGAATAGTTGTGTAAAATCTTAACCATAGCCATAGATGTCCTTCTCTTCTGTATGCTGCAGTATTACTTAGCCCCCCCCCCCACACACACCTTCCCCCTGATGCTTGGCTGGCCCCTAATGGCATGTTTTCCTCACCTAAGGTCAGGCTGGTGCGTTTGCAGCATTCAGTTCTGAGGTTGGGATGTGCTAACGTTCGCTTTATACCCGACATCCCTTTATGGCCGACATATGCTAGCTGATGTGCAGTGTCGCAGACACCTCAAAGTATTATTAGACCTTTGTATACTGGCCTGATGTACGAGTCAGCCGGGTGCAGACTCCCTCATGTTAAGAATACTGCAGCATAAAGAAGAGAAGGACATCTATGGTTATGGTAAGATTTTACACAACTATTGATGTTCTTCGTGTTTCACTGTTGCAGTCATCACACTTGGGTTATCCTGCCAGGGGTAGCCCTTAGTCGGCTAGAATACCAGTGGCTTAATATTTCTGTGTCGATTGCTGTCACTCCAGGACTGACGTCAGGTAGTCAGTGGTATAAAATCAGGCAGCCGGTGCCATTTTACATCAGTTTTTCTTGCCGAGGAGCCTGAAGCAAGAAGCAGTTTGCACGACTGCCGGTCCGCTGCTACCTGAGTTTTCATTTCCGAATTGAAGTTGAAGTCTTCTAAAGCCAAGTACCCCATTGGGATCCTTTTTTCTTGCACTAACCGGTGTCAGAACAAGTTAGCAATTGTCGCCTGTGGAAAGCAAATACCACACAGAGACTTCCATTCTTACTGCATCACTTGTTTAGGCCCAGACCACGACGTCCCTCGCTGTCGCGTTTGTGCTTTGTTCAACGCTAGAACTATACGTTGTCGGGCCCTTATTTTATTGTAGCTAAATATTTTCGCTCTCAGTCCTCGTATTCCAGTATGGCTTCAGTAAGCCATCCAACTGCCGATCTTCTGAAAAAAATGTAAGGATAAAGACAGAGACAGACTGCACAGGTCCAAAACTGCTGA
Organism: Protopterus annectens; assembly: GCF_019279795.1. Classification (NCBI taxonomy): domain Eukaryota; kingdom Metazoa; phylum Chordata; order Ceratodontiformes; family Protopteridae; genus Protopterus; species Protopterus annectens. The sequence continues at coordinate 517,388,953 of NC_056750.1, forward strand.
CGATGCTTCCGTTAAGCTAGTCGTCTGTTCTCCGGTCCTCAGTGAGGTGCTTTCTCAGCCCCTGATGCCCACTTCTGTGAATTTGCAGGCCACTACCGAAACCTGTTCAGAGTCCGGTATGCCACGAGACTCTTTTCGACTAAGGATCCTACGGATGTCTCTACCTTGGATGGGTACGGAGCCGCTGAGCATGGACCGGCCTCCGAGGACGTTCTTCGCACTGCTGATACTTGACACAAACCAACTTTTTTTGCGTCTTCAGTTCTTTCTAAAACTACCGAGTTTCTAAGGCCCAGGGTACGAACTCTGCCTAAAAAATCGACGACCCAAGCTCATGCGTCTGCTTCATACCTCAATCTCAAATGCTTAAAATGACAGAAGACCTTATTATGGTTATTGGGGGAAGCCAGGCTACCCCTGCCAAAAGAAAGAGACTTGTCCCCAGTAGTTTTATCTGAACAGGAGTCATATGCCTCTGAGTTTGACTGTGAAGACATGCAGCCCCTCTCTCCTTATGAGGATTCTGATGCAGAGGAATCCATTCCTTCTGCCTCTCTTCCCAAGGATTTTTCATTTGGTGAAACCCTGCATACTTTGAGAGCATTTCCAATGGGAATGTCAGGACTGTCCTCAGTCAAAAAAGAGACTCAGGGAATTCTTAGATTTACCACAGGACAGACCTTTAGTGATTTCTCCTGTCCTGGATGTTGTGGATGATGTTTTTATGAAATCTAGTTGGTCTCCTGACACCCTTCCTCCTGCTCCCAGGTAACCTGACCGGCACTAGGGAGTCCCTGACTCTGACAAATTCCTTTTTAAAAATCCTACTGCTGACCCAGAGGTCATCTCCCAAGGACCTAAAGGAATTAAAGCAACCTCAGCTAAGAATCCCACCCCTCGGACAGGGATTCCTGAGCTTTAGCCAGATGAGGTAAAAAAGTATACACCTCTGCAACTCTTGCTATTAGAGCACTAAATTGTCAGTTCCACATGCTGAAATATCAGCAGCATACCTTGGAACTCCTCAAACAAAAAATATCTTCCTTTCCTACTCATGCAGAAAATAAAGAATTACAAGAGCTTATGCATTCTGCAAGCCAAGTTACTAAGCACATCTTACAATGTGGCTTTGACACTCTAGAAGCATCTTGCAGGGCAGCAGTCACTGGTTCTGTCCTTAGAAGGCATGCTTGGCTTAAGGAGCAGACCTTGCCAGATCATGTCAAATCAAAATTATTGGACGCACCATTGAACAAAGACAATTTGTTTGGCACCAAGGCAGAGGAGGTCTTAAAAAGATGGAAGAAAAAGCTACATTTATGCAGACAGACTTTTTACAGGTCCAGCCTTCAAAGTTCAGTAGGCATTGTCCCTCCAAGCACTGGTCCTTTCTGGCCCCCTCCAGACCCAGGGGAAGCAGACCCCCCCCAGACAGCAGCCCCAGGGAATGCAGATTTCTAAGCAATGAAGTTCCTCCTCTTCAAAAACAGGGAGTGCAAAGCCACCCCCTTATGGTAAGAACTCGCAATGACTTTACACCTCAACCCCTTATCTCTGTCCACCTGCTTGTGCCCCCAGGAGGAAAATTCTCCTTCCATGCAAGCAACTGGACCTCTGTTACCAACGACCGATAGGTCCTCAACATTGTGTCCAAGGGATACAGATTTTATTTCCACACTTTGCCAACCCCGAAAGGGTTCCCAGATCTTCCTCCAAACCAGTGGGCAGAGGCCAAAAAGCAAGTCCTTTCCCTGCTCTCCATGAGGGCAATACAGCATGCTCCTGCAGACCAGATAGGCCAAGGTTTCTATTCCAGACTCTTCCTGGTACCCAGAAAAGAGGGCACCTGGTACCCAATCCTCAATCTATCCATTCTAAACACCTTTCTGGTGATACCAAAATTCCGAATGCTCACCCTCCAGCAGCTTCTTCCTATGCTTTCCAAAGATGCTTGGTTAGCCACCCTAGACCTAAGAGGCCTACCTACACATCCCAGTCAGGGAATCTTGCAGGAAATGTCTACGTTTTAAGGCAGGTTCTATGCACTTTCAGTTCTCTGCGCTTCCCTTTGGCTTATCCACTGCTTTGAGTTTTCACAAAATGCCTGGTTCCAACCTTTGCTTTTTGCAGACAAAGAAATAGTCAAATTTACCCTTACTTAGATGATTGCCTGATTCAGGCAGACAGGAAAAGCTGTTGAAGTACCTGACCTTTGTAAAGGATTTACTGACCTCCCTGGGGCATACTATCAACGAAAAGAAATCAAAACTAGTCCTCACACAAAAAATTGTATTCCTGAGCGCAAGCTTGGACACACTATCCCAGATGGCATTCCTTACTCCAGAAAAACAAGCCTACCTAACAGGCTACTTCCCTCAACTAGCTGCCAGATCCCAGTTATCCGCAAGGAAAATCCTGCAAGCTCTAGGGTTCATGGGCTGCTGCATTTTACTCATTACATATGCCAGACTGCATAAGAGGAAACTACAATGGTACCTAAAAAGCCTTTGGTGTCAACACTATCAAGACCTGGAAACTATCATACCAATGATACCCTGTCTAAGGAAAGATTTTCTGTGGTGGGCAGCAGCATGCAACCACAACAAGGGACTTCCCTTCTCACAAGCCCACGCCGCCCAGACCCTCGCCACAGATGCATCAGACTATGCCTGGGTGCACACCTGGATGGCAGGTGCATTCAGGGCCATTGGAGCCCAAGTCAAATACATCTGCACATCAACCAAAAAGAGATGCCAGCTGTTCAGCATGCCCTGACAGCTTTCAGACCCCTACTCTCTCCGGGACCTCTACTGATCAAAACAGACAGCATCACAGTGATGTGGTATATTACCAAACTGGAAGGGACTCACTCTTATCCTCTCTGCAGCTTCACCATGACCCTTTGGCACACGGCCTATGCCTTGCAACTACACCTGCTAACACAATTCCTGCCTGGCTCCCTAAACTTTCTGGCAGACAACGTAAGCAGAAACCACCTAGACCCACACAAGTGGCAGCTAGACCACAGAACCTTCACCCTTGTAATCCAGAAGTGGGGCACCCCGAAGGTGGACCTCTTTGCCTGCCACTCCAATCATCAGCTCAGCAATTTCTGCACAAGGGAACCTCACAGCAAGGCCTGGAAAGTGGATGCTCTATCCTTCCAATGGGTAAACCTCTCGGTCTGTGCACTTCCCCATCTATCACTCATTTCAAGGGTACTGCTCAAAATAAGGGAGGAAAAAACGAGGGCAATCCTGATTTCCCCAGACTGGCCATGCCAGCACTGGTACCCACTGCTGTGCAGCCTGTCACCCCTGCCACAATGGCACCTACCTCAGATCCCAACCCTCCTGACCCAGAGGAGTGGAGAATTCATGCGTCCCCTATTACAGACCCTCAACCTGGCACCCTGGCTTATTCCCTGACCTCTCCTCAAGATGCCAGCCTAAACAAATAAGTCCTAGATGTTATGTGTGAGGCTAGACGCCCCAGCACCAGAAAATCCTATGCTGAAAAGTGGAAAAGGTTTTGCACCTGGATCCAGGCGAAGGGAGCTGGAACGGCACAGCCTTCCCTACCTCTCATCTTGCATTACCTAACAGACCCTACTACACAGGGTCTATCCTTCTCTTCTATTAAATTTCATGCCTCTGCCATCCCTGCTCATTACAGCACAGAGCCACCTCTCTTAACACCCTCTCATCAAACAGTTCCTAAGAGGGGTAACAACTTAAGGCCATCCAGAAGAGCTCCTACCCCAGCTTGGGACCTTAATTTTGTGTTGGAAAAGCTCACCCTCCCTTTCAACCTGCAGCTTCAGCAGAGTTAAAATTCCTCTCGTGGAAGACGGCCTTGTTTCTGGCCATAACTTCAGCTAGAAGAGTATCAGAGCTACTAGCACTCATGACTGTAGAGCCCTTAATCATTTTCCATGCTGACAGGGTCTCCCTCAGGACGAACCCATCCTTCATGTCTAAAGTGGTGTCCAGTGTGGCTCTCAACCAAACCATTCATTTGCCCACCTTTTTCCCTAACCCACAAAACAAGGGGGAAAGGGTTCTGCACTCTCTAGATGTGCACAGACGGCTCAGATCCTATCTGGACAGGACTTCATCTTTTAGAAAAACTGATGAATTGCTAGTCAGCTTCGCAGCAGGGGCAGAGGGCAAGGCCATATCCAAACAAACAGTTTCCAAATGGATAGCACACTGCATCAATTACTGCTACAAACAGCACGGGGAAACTGCCCTCAAAGGAGGTCAGGACCCATTTCACCAGGGCAGCCTCCACCACTGCAGCTTTTCTCAGAGGGGTCCCCACCAGGGACATCCAGGTGGCTGCAACATGGACATCTGTTCATACCTTCACCAAGTGTTGCCACCTTCCTATCTTCTCCAAATCCAGGGCAGACTTTGCCACCGCAGTCTTGCAGGGTGCCCTAGCCAGCCCCTGGTCTTCTTCACTGCCTCCACCCTTTTCTTCAGCTTTAGGAATCAACCCAAATGTGATGACTGCAACAGTGAAACATGAAGAACATAGTACAGTTGTGTACACTTACCGTAAATGTAGATGTTATGGTGTACTCACTGTTGCAGTCATGCCCCCTGACTCTCTCTTTCTCTGTCTCTGTCTCTCTCTCCTTACAGGGAATTTTTGGTATTTACTTCCTACTGGTGGTGTTCTTCCACCATAACCTAGCTCCCTATTTGGGGGCTCCTGACAGGGCAAGAAAAACTGATGTAATAGTGTTGGCTGCCTGATTTTATACCACTGACTACCTGATGTCAGTCCTGGAGCGACAACAATCTACACAGAAATACTAAACCTCTGGTATTCGGGCCGACTGAGGGCTACCCCTGGCAGGATAACCCAAATGTGATGACTACAACAGTGAATACACTCTTAACATCTACATTTATGGTAAGTGTACACAACCGTACTTGATGGAATATATGTGTGAACTGTACTCAGCTGGCCTGGCTTATTCGTTAATTAAAGCTCACATCAGCTATCTCTGCTTGTCTGACTTTATCCCCTCCTCTAGTATCCAGGTTTGTGGTAAAACAATTTCTTAAAGGCATCCTCCACGTTAGGCCTCCCAGGAAACCTATTCTTCCTCCTTGGGTCCTTAATTTTGTTCTAGAAAAATTGACATTGCCCCCTTTTGAACTTGCAGCCTCTGCCTCTCAAGTATTGCTCGTGGAAAACTGTCTTGCTAGTAGCCCTGACTTCAGCTAAAAGGATCTTAGAACTCCAAACCCTGATGGCAGCTCACCCTTCTTAGTCTTTATAAAGACAGGGTATCATTGAGAATTAACACATCCTGTATGCCCAAAGTAGTTAAACGATCTGTAAACCAATCTAATCAACTACCAACCTTCTTCCTCTCTACACAAAATCCCAGTGAGAGGATTCTGCACTCCCTTGATGTTCACAGACAACAGAGATATTACCTGGACAAGACAAAAGTCCTCAAAATCTGATCAGCTTTTTGTCAATTTTCACCTCAGGAATCTGGGTCTTCCTGCATCCAAGCAGACTCTCTCTCTTCTTGGATTTCTAAAACTATCTCCTTTTGCTACATTGTCGCCTCATAGCAAGACGTTGTCCCGTTCGATTTTCAGCTAGAGCCTCTTGTGTGTGGAGGCATACGTGAATGGGGCATGCCTTCATTGAAGGGTGTGCATCAGGGTTGATAACCCGGTACGTAAAAATCCACTACCAATCATTAGCGGACCGGAGTTCCGCTGTGGCGACCCCTAACTGGGATAAGCCGAAAGACGCAATAACAACAACTTGTGGAAAGCAAATACCTCAAAGATTTTCATTCGTACTGTATTCCTTGCCTAGGCCCTGACAACGACGTACCTTGCTGTCAATTTTGTGCTTTATATAATTGGCGCACTATCCATCATCGGTATATTTTCGCCTCTAAATATTTCGGTTCTCAGTTAAATTATCCAGAAATGTCGTCGGTTAGCTATCAGACTACCAAGATTCTGAAAAAACGCAAAGATAAAGACAGAGACAAGCCGCCGAGGTCCGAAACTGCCGACGACACTTTTCCTAAGCCAGTCGCCAGTTCGCCGGTACTCAGTGAGGCGCTTTCGCAGCCCCTGATACCCACTATTTCTGATTCGCAGGCCTGTACTGAGACCCATTCGGAGTCCGTTCTGCTGCGAGATGCTTCAGCTATGGAACCCGCGGATTGCATATTAAACTGACACCTCCTTCTTCACTTAGGCCTAAATCACGAACCATTCCTAAAAAAAAATGGCGCCCAGGCCACATGTTCAGGCCTCTATCACTAAAAAAAAAAAATAAGAATGGCTGAAGATTTAATAACTCTAATCAGGGGTAGCCAACCCCCCCCCATTTCTAAGAGGCCTAGGACTGAAGTTGTTAATAAATCATCTGACCAGGATTCTGTTTGTTCTGATGATCTGGATTTTCCCTTATATACTTATGAGGATTCTGATGCAGAGGACTCGAGTCCTTGTGCTTACCCTCCAAAGGACTTTTCTTCTGGGGAAACCTTGCAAACTCTAAGGGAGCATTTCCACTGGGAAAGCCAGGATTTTTCTGATTCAAAAAAGAGGCTTGGGGATTTCTTACCTCAGCATAGGCCTTTAGCTATTCCTCCTGTACTAGACATTGTTGATGATGCTTTTTCGGAATCTAGTTTGGCCCCTGATTCCTTGCCTCCTGCTCCCAGAAAACCTGACCGATACTATGGGGTCCTCGAGTCACACAAGTTCCTTTTTTAAAAATCCTGTTGCGGATCCAGTGACTATTTCACAGGGGCCTAAAGCATTAAGGCTTCTACTGCTAAAAATCCTACCCCTTCTGATAGAGACTCCAGGGCGCTGGATAGATGGGGTAAGAAGGTTTACACTTCTGCAACCTTGGCCATTATGGCTTTAAACTGCCAGTTTCATATGGTAAAGTATCAGTAACATGTTATTGGATTGCTTAAACAGAAAATGATGTTGATTCCTGACTGTGGAAAATAAAGAATTGCAGGATTTAATGCATTCTGCTGAACAAGTTGGAAAACATACTTTGCAATGTGGTTTTGATTCATTAGAGGCCTCTTGCAGGGCTGCTGTTACTGGGCCTGTGCTCAGAAGGCATGCTTGGCTAAAGGAGCAATCCTTGCCTGATCATGTTAAAGCTAAATTGTTGGATGCTCCCTCAAATCATGACTGCCTGTTTGGCAACAAGACTGAGGAAGATCTTAAAAAGATGGAAGATAAAGCTAAATGTTTGCAAACTGTTAGATTTCTTACAAGTTGCAGCCTCCTAGATTTAGTAGGCATTGGCCCTCTAAGAATTGGTCCTTTCCAGCCCCTTCCAGGTCTTCTCAAGCCAAACCCAGACACAGCAAAAGTCCCAGGTTTCAGTCCCAGGGGACACACAGGACAAAGCAGTGGGGAGCCTCCACTTCCAAATCTGGGAGTAATAAGACTCCCCCCTGTGGTAAACTGTCTCAATGACTTCCGTTTAAAATTTCCAAGCACTTAACTGACTGCCCTTTTGGGGGGAAAGATTGCTCTTCATGCAAAGAACTGGGAACTCATTACCCAGGACAAATGGGTTTTAAATAGTATACCAAGGATACAGATTTCACTTCCACACGTTGCCAACACCTAGCGGGTGGCCGGACCTACCCCCAAATCAGTGGGCAGAGGCCCAAAAACAAGTACTTTCTCTTTTAAGCATGGGGATATTCAACTGATACTAGAAGAGGAAAAGGGGCAAGGTTTCTACTAGAGACTTTTCCTGGTACCCAGAAAAGACAATTCATGGCGTCCTATCCTAGACCTGTCTACTCTAAACACCTTTTTGGAAATTCCAAAATTCAAGATGCTGACTCTTCACCAATTACTTCCTATGCTAGGCAAAGTTACCTGTTTGGCAACACTAGATTTAAAAGAAGCATACCTGCACATCCCAGTCAGGGAATCTTGCAGAAGATACCTACGCTTCAAAGCAGGCTACACGCACTATCAGATGTTCTTTGTGTTTCACTGTTGCAGTCATTACATTTGGGTAATCTGTTGGCAGGCTGCCCTCAGTCAGCCTGATTAACAAAGTCTTGCGTCCTGCGTCGGTTGCTGTCCCTTCTTCCATGACGTCAGGGGTATAAAACATGCAACCGACACCATTACATCAGTCTTTCTTGCCGCGCGGTGCCCAAAGCAGAAGCAGTTCGCAAGTGCCGGTCGGACGATTCCTGAAATTTTCGTTTGAGTTTCAGAACCGAAGTCTTCAACTAAAAAGCTAAGTACCCCTTTGGGGAAACTTTCTTGCTCCTTACCGATGTCAGTAAAAGTTAATAATTGCATTACTTGTGGGAAGCAAATACCTCATTAGGATTTTCATTTGTACTGTATTCCTTGCCTAGGCCCTAACCACAATGTTCCTTGCTGTCAGTTTTGTGCTAAATTTAATCAACGCACTATTAAACATCTGTATATTTTTGCTTCTAAATATTTTGACTCGTGCTTTAATTATCCAGAAATGTCATTGGTTAGCGATCCAACTACCGGAATCCCTAAAAAACACAAAGAAAAGGACAGTGACAGGCCGTCGAGGTCCAAAACTGACGACAACGCTTCTCCTAAGCCAGTCGTCAGTTCGCCGGTACTCAGTGAGGCGCTTTTGCAGCCCCTGATACCTGCTACTTCTGATTCGCAGGCCTCTACTGAGACCCATTCGGAGTCCGGTATGTCGCGAGATGCTTCAATTATGGAACACGCGGATGTCTCTAACTTAGATGGGTCCGGAGCCGATGTGCAGGCACTGGCTTCTGAGGGTGTTTTCAGGCCTGCAGATTTGTATATTAGACCAACGCCATCTTCAAAACTAAGGCCAAAATCTAAATCTAGGTCTAAAAAACTGACACCTGGGCCACATGTGCAGGCCCCTATGCCTAAAAACCAAATGATCAAAATGGCTGAAGATTTAATTACTTTGATCAGGGGTAGCCAACCCCCCCCCCCCCTTCTAAGAGGCCTAGGCAAGACATTGATTATGAATATTCTGAATAGGATTCTATTTCGTCTGACTCTTCTAATGAACAGGATTTGTCTATACCTGCTTATGAGGACTCTGATGCAGAAGATTCCATTCCTTCTGCATCTCCCTTTGAGGATTTTTCTTTTGTGGAAACTTTACATACCTTAAGGGAACATTTCCACTGGGAAAGTCAGGATTTCTCTGAATCTAAAGAGAGACTTGGGTATTTTCTTCTTCTTTCTCAGCATAGGCTTTTGGCTATACCTCCTGTTCTAGACATTGTTGATGTTTTTTTCAGAATCTTGTATGGCTCCTGATTCTCTGCCTTCAGCTCCTTGTAAGCCAGTCAGATACTACAGGGTTCCTGACTCCCACAAATTCTTTTTCAAAAATCCTATAGCAGATCCTGAAACCATTTCTCAGGGTCCCAAGGGCATTAAGGCCTCTACTGCTAAAAATCCTACCCCTTCTGATAGAGATTCCAGGGCGCTGGATAGATGGGGTAAGAAGGTTTACACTTCTGCAGCCTTGGCAATCAGGGCTTTAAACTGTCAGTTTCATATGCTTAAATATCAACAGCATGTCATGGGACTGCTTAAACAGAAAATGATGTTAATTTCTGACTGTGTAGAAAATAAAGATTTACAGGATTTATTGCATTCAGCTGAACACGGTCGTAAACATACTTTACAATGTGGTTTTACTACACAACTGAAAAAAGCACCAAAACTATAAACACAAACAAAGTGCCCAGACGAGTCCAAGGTTCCAGTAATATGTAACGCACTTTATTTAAAATAAGTAAACAAGCGTTTTCGCTCCTGTTCAAACAGAAGCTTCTTCAGCATTAAAAGAGCGCAAGCTCACATTGTTTAAAAACTATTAAGTGACGTACTGTTGATGTCACTCTAATTAGGCAATTTAAAATGCATTTGAAACAGGATAACTCGGTGTAACTTTGTTTTTTTAAAAATTAACATGAAAAATGCATAAAGCATATAAATAAAAAGAATGTATATATGCCCATATAAATGCAGGTAGATCAAGCAACCAAGAAGACCTATCAAACTTGCTAGAAACAATTAACCAGGTAGAAATTGTTGAAACAACAAAAAATACACACTACCTGTCCAACCTTTAAGTTTATACCCTGTGCATGAAACAGAGGGATAAGTGAACCATAGTAAAATTGACACTAGTGGCAATGCTAACCTGGTTCATGAAACATGTGGAGAGCTATGCCATACACATTAGTAGTACTATACCCTAAGAGTAGTATTACCATTGTCATTAAATAGAATACCTTTTGCAAAGGACTTCTTGTCCTATGCATAAAAAGAAAATTATTACACTATTGTGAAACAGGGTACTGCAACTATTCTAACATGATTCATGAAGTTCGTGTAAAAGGCTATATTAAGACAACAATCACCTTAAATAACTTCTATACTTTAAAATAGAAGCAATATTGCAGTTGTCATTGAGACCCGGATAAGAGAAAGCATCTAGTTGTAGTTGCCACTCTAACTCACGGGTCTCTAAAATTAAGGATTGCGGGCCACCCCTGACATCACACTTTACATAGTCAATGCCCATAAATTTAAAGCTGTGTCCACAGTTGTTCAAAATATGTTTAGAGAGGGCATTATCGCTCCCCTTGTTCTTAATAGCATATAAATGTTGGTAAATACGGTCCCTGAATCGCCGGTCCGTTTTACCAACATAAAATGCGTAACAACATTCGCAAAAGGCCACATATACGATAGATTTAGTGTTGCAATTAATCTTGTGATTAATGGTATATTTCCTCTTACCAATAGAAAAAGAATTTCCTACTCGTAAATGTGTACACCATTTGCAACAACCACAAGTGTGTGTCCCTTTATGTCTAATCATAAGGTCAACTGAACTGTTTCTCTGTAACATATCTTTAAAGTTGTAACCTCTTTTGAATGTAAATACCGGGGTTGTGCCCAACCTTTCATGTAACCCAGCATTAGTAATAAAGTACCAATTCTTGTGAATGATTGAGCACAAAAACCCTGAATATAGGTTAAACGGGGAAGTAAAGCCAATAGAGAAGTTTGACTTAGTGCAGGTGTTGAAAGCATCCACCTTGTTGTCAGCAATCATGGTCAAACTCCCTAAAAGGCCCGGTGAAAATGCACAATTTTCAACCAAGTCATCCTGCTCTTTAGGTAATAGCAGTGGCAAGTAAGTTCCGTTCAACCGTTTAGTTGACACTTCACCTATTAGATCAAAAATAAGATCTTCAGGGTACCCACGATTTAGAAACATATCGGTCAACAATGAACATTCTTTATCAAAAGCATCATCTGTGCTGCACATACGGGCAGCCCTGACCAGTTGGCCTTTGACAATGGACCGCTTCTGCCTCCAAGGGTGGCAACTTGTAAAATGCAAAAAAGAATTGCAGTAAGTTGCCTTCCTATAAATGGATGAGCAGAATCTATTGTTGTTATTGTCTTTAACCAACTGGACATCCAGGTAGTCAATCTCAGAAGACGAGAAATGATGAGTGAATTTCAAAAAGTCTGTTGAAGAGTTCATATGTGCTAACAGGTTTAAGGCATCAGCCTCACTCCCTTTAAATAGCACAAACACATCATCCAGGAAGCGAGTATAGATCTTAGAACGCTCCACAAACATTGGGTGGTTGAACAGAAACTTGTTCTCCCAATAGGCAACAAACATGTTGGCAACACTGCTGCCACATGGGGAACCCATTGCTATGCCTTTCTTTTGGAGGTAGTAGTGGCCATCAAACATAAAGAAGTTAGAGGACAATACTATTTCAAGTAGTACTGTGGCCAAATAGATGTCATTGTTGGATGCTCCGCATTCCCGGAGCATGAGTTCAATCCATTCGACAGCCTCCTCATGTGGTATTGATGTGTAAAGATCAACCACATCGATGGTCAAAAAGTTGAGGCTGCTGTCGAAATGGGTTTCATTAATCAAACTCAGAAAGGACCATGAGTCCTTACAAATTTGGGGGATAGTTTTCAAGTATTTACTGATAATGCTGTCAATGAGACGAGCACAGGGGTGTGTGATGGAACATCTACCATCCACTAAAGCACGCATAGGTGGATCAGTGAGGCTTTTGTGAATTTTAGGGATCCCAAACATAACAGGAACCCTGGGGTAGGAAATGTCAATGAAGTTGTAGATGTCAATGTTAATCCTACCCTCAAGGTATAGGTCCCTAAAATAGCCTTTGATTCTATTATAGGTGCCCGTTAATTCATTTAACGAGGAACTTTCATAGGCTGGTGAATCTAATACCTGTAACATTCGGGTAGAATATTCCACTTTATCAAAAATAACTAAGCCCCCACCCTTATCTGGTTTGATCACTCTCACAGCTGAACTACAAATTTTGTTCAAGGCCATGAGCTGGTCAGAGGAAATGTTCCTACTACCCCCATCATCTCTCCCTGTTGTGTGTAACTGCCTAAAATCCAATTCACATGCTTTCTCAAAAGTGAATAGGCTAGGATGTAAGGGAGGATTGAAAGAGCTAGTTAACTTCAAGCTAGGTGCATCACCAGGTAAGTCATTGTTAAAAAAGACGCTCAAGTTGAGCTTGCGCACATAAAGTTTTAAGTCTATCAGCGTTTTGGCTAGCCTGAATTTATAATCAGGTACAAAATTCAGGCCTTTAGCCAGTAGTTCAATTAATTCTTTGTCAACAGTGACGTCAGAAAAGTTGTAAATGAAAAAATCCCCTTTTATATTAGACAACACTGACGGAGTTCGCACAACTTCAGTTGTTTCACCCGGTGAGGAAGTGACAGGTTCAATCAGAGGTTGAATTAATTCCAGTTCTTGTTCCTCTGAAAGCGATTGCTGCTCTTCCCTAAAAAAGGCTTTTGGTAGTTGTTATTGTTTTTCTTGTTAAGTGATTTTATCCTGTTACTTCTCCTAGGGCCTTGCACACCCGCCTGTGCACCACCATCACTACCCAAACCTACATCAGTGGGAGATTGTACAACCTCGTCCCCATTAGAATTTTCCAACACATGTGCGTCACTCTCCGCATAATTGCCCAATCTATTAGACTTTTTGAACAGGTTTAAGTAAGCAGAGTTAGTCTGATAAGCCTGTCTGTCTCTCGAAAGCTTTTTAAACTTGTTAGCTTTCAGTTTAACTAGCATTGCATCAATGCTAGTGAAAGTCCGATTATAGTCATATTTGTATCTAAAAAAATTTACATCGGCTTTAATACTGTCGTCAAGTTTTGAAGCCTCATCAAGTAAGACAGTAATGTGTTTGACATAGTTCTTAATCATTAACTCTAAAAGTTCAGCCCCTTGTTTATTGAATAGGGCCTCAAGTTCTGAGAGAAATGAGGTGTCAGTAAATAAACCTGTAGGAGTGAATGAGCTACGAAGTCCCTTAGGTATGACCCCTTCCTTTAAACACTGCTGGAAGTAAGAGACTTCCAGTTGAAGTTTCTTAATTTTCAGTAAAGTGCTATCCAGTACTTTCAAATTAGCTGAAATGCTGTCAGAGGTGTTAACTTGGCTGGGAGAATCCGTCACCGATGAGCCCAAACCTGTGGAACTGCCAAAAGAAAAGGCAGCCGAGTTTTTCGCCCATTCGGACATGGAGGGCATCCCAATAAGTGCGTCGACCTCTCCAGCCCCTCCTTGAATGCCAGAATGCAAGCCGGTGTTAATTTGAAAAACAGTATTAACACCGCCATTCCTATTGTTACTGTTATTGCCAGTGTTAGAGGAATGAAAACCCGGACCGTTGTATTTTTTGTTTCAACAATTTCTACCTGGTTAATTGTTTCTAGCAAGTTTGATATGTCTTCTTGGTTGCTTGATCTACCTGCATTTATATGGGCATATATACATTCTTTTTATTTATATGCTTTATGCATTTTTCATGTTAATTTTTAAAAAAACATAGTTACACCGAGTTATCCTGTTTCAAATGCATTTTAAATTGCCTAATTAGAGTGACATCAACAGTACGTCACTTAATAGTTTTTAAACAATGTGAGCTCGCGCTCTTTTAATGCTGAAGAAGCTTCTGTTTGAACAGGAGCGAAAACGCTTGTTTACTTATTTTAAGTAAAGTGCGTTACATATTACTGGAACCTTGGACTCGTCTGGGCACTTTGTTTGTGTTTACAATGTGGTTTTGATTCTTTGGAGGCCTCTTGCAGGGCTGCTGCAACTGGGTCTGTGCTAAGAAGGCATGCTTGGCTCAAAGAGCAAACTCTGCCTTACCATGTTAAAGCAAAATTGTTGGATGCTCCTTTACAACAGGACCGTCTCTTTGATAATAAGGCTGAAGAAGTTCTAAAAAAGATGGAAGATAAAGCTAAATCTATGCAAACTGTGAAAGATTTCTTGCAAGTACAACCTCCAAGATTTAGTAGACACTGGCCTACTAAGAACTGGTCCTTTCCAGTTCCTTCGAGAGCCACTCAAGTCAAATCCAGACATTCCAAAGGCTTCAGGTTTCAGTCACAAGGGACTTTTAGAACAAAACAATGGGGTGCCTCCTTCTCCAAATCTGGAAAGAACAAGGCACCTCCCTATGGTAAACACTTTCAATGACTTCTTTTACACTTACCAAGCACTTACCTTTTAGCCGCCCCTTTGTGGGGAAAACTGGCACTTCATGCAAGAAAGTGGCAACTTATAACCCAGGACAAATTGGTTTTAAATATAGTATCCCAGGGATACAGATTTCATTTCCACATGTTGCCAATCCCAAACGGATGGCCAGACCTGCCCCCAAATCAGTGGGCAGAGGCCCAGAAACAAGTACTGTCCCTTATGAACATGGGGGGCTATTCAACCAGTACCAGAAGAGGAAAGGGGACAAGGTTTCTATTCGACTTTTCCTGGTACCCAGAAAAGACAAGTCATGGCGTCCATTTCTGGACTTAACTACTCTAAGCACATTTCTGGACATACCAAAATTCAAGATGCTGACTCTTCAACAATTACTTCCTTTGCTAGGCAAAGATGTCTGGTTGATAACTGTAGACTTGAGCAAGGCTTACCTGCATATCCCAGTCAGGGAATCTTGCAGAAGATAGCTCCGCTTCAAAGCAGGCTACTTACATTACCAGATGTTCTTCGTGTTTCACTGTTGCAGTCCTTACATTTGGGTAATTTGCTGGCAGGTTGCCCTCAGTCGGCCTGAATTCCAAAGTCTTGGGTCCTGCGTCAGTTGCTGTCTCCTCTTCCATGACGTCAGGTTGTCTGGGGTATAAAACATGCAGCCGACGCCATTTTTTTTAGTCTTTCTTGCCATGCGGTGCCTGAAGCAGAAGCATTTCGCAAGTGCCGGTCGGCCGACTACTGAAATATTCGAGTTTGAGTTTCAGAACCAAAGTCTTCACTAAAGCCAAATACCCTGTTGGGGAAACTTTTTCCTTGCTTTTTACCAATGTCAGAAAAAGTTAATAATTGTATTACTTGTGGGAAGCAAATACCTCATAAGGATTTCCATTTATACTGTATTCCTTGTCTAGGCCCTGATCATGACGTGCCTGGCTGTCGGTTTTGTGCTAGATTTAACCAACGCACTATTAAGCGTCGGTATATTTTTGCATCAAAGTATTTTGGAAACAGATTTAACTACCCAAAAATGTCGTCGGATAGCAGTCCGACTACCTGAGTACATAAAAAAACACTAAGAAAAGGACAAAGAAAGGCAGTCGAGGTCTAAAACCGAAGACGAAGCTTCTCCTAAGCCAGTCGCCGGTTCGCCGGTACTCATTGAGGCACTTTCGCAGCCCCTGATACCCGCTACCTTCAAGTCGCAGGCCTCTACCGACACCCATGTGGAGGTCCGGCATGCCGCAAGATACTCAAAGTATTGGACCGACGGATGTATCTCCCTTTGATGTGTCCAGTGCCGCTGAGCAGGCACTGGCTTCTGAGGGTGTATTCAGACCTCAACATTTGTATATCAAACCAACGACAGCTGCAAACCCAAAGACAAAAGCAACTTCTAAAACTAAAAAAACGACGAATGAGCCACGTGCACAGGCCTCTATGCCTAAAAAACAGATGATCAGAATGGCTGAAGACCTTATTACCTTGATCAGGGGTACCCATCCCCCTCCTCATAAGAGGCCTAGGCAAGACACTGATTATGAATCTTCAGATCAGGTTTCTATTTCTTCTGATTCCTCTTCTGATCAGGAATTATCTATACCTCCCTGTGAGGATTCTGATGCTGAGGAGTCTATTCCATCTGCATCTCCTCCTGAGGATTATTCATTTGGAGAATCCTTGCATACTTTGAGGGAGCATTTTCACTGGGAGAGTCAAGACTTCTCAGAATCAAAAAAGAGACTTGGGGATTTCCTTCTTCTCCCTCAGCACAGGCCTTTAGCCATTCCCCCTGATGTTCATCATGTTTCACTGTTGCAGTCATTACAATTGGGTTATCCTGCTGGCAGGCTACCCGCAGTCGGCCTGAATTCCAAAGTCCTGGTCCGGCATCGGTTGCTGTCGCCTCCTCCCTGACGTCAGTGAGCCAGGGGTATAAAAGATGCAGCCAACGCCATTTTCTCTTGTCTTTCTTGCCGCGCGGTGCCCGAAGCAAAAGCAGTTCGCAAGTGCTGGTCGGCCGACTCCTGAGATTTTCAAGTTTGAATTTCAGATCCGAAGTCTTCATTAAAGCTAAGTACCCCATTGGGGAAACTTTTTTCCTGCTCCAGACTGATGTCAGAAAAAGTTAATAATTGTATTTCTTGTGGGAAACAAATATCTCATAAGGATTTTCATTCTTACTGTATTCCTTGCCTAGGCCCTGACCACGACGTTGCTAGTTGTCGGTTTTGTGCTAGTTTTAACCAACGCATTATTAAGCGTCAGTACAATTTTTCATTTCATTATTTTGGCAGAAGATTTAATTATATTATGCCATCAGAACAGTCGACTACCGCAATTTATAAAAACGCAAAGAAAAGGACAGGCATCGGAGGTCCAAAACCGACGACTAGGCTTCAGCTAGGCCAGTCTCCGGTTTGTCGGTTCTCAGTGAGGTGCTTTCGCAGCCCCTGACGCCCGCTACCTCAGAGCCACAGGCCCCTTCCGACTCCCACATGGAGCAATAAGGCCGCTGGAAACTCAAGGTATTGGACCCTCGGAAACTATTCCCTCAGATAGGTCTGGAGCTGCTGAGCAGGCATCGGCTTCTGAGGGTGTTTTTAGGCCTACACAGTTATGTGTAAAAACAACTTCAGCTTCAAAGGCAAAGACTAAAACACTTCTAAAGACAAAGAAACAAGTACAACATTCACCAGGACAGGCCTCCATGCCTAAAAAACAGATGCTTAAAATGGCCGAAGACCTAATTACTTTGATCAGGGGTTCCCATCCCCCTCCTGATAAGAGACCTAGGCAAGAGACAGAATATGAATCTTCAGATCAAATTTCCATTTCCTCTGATTCCTCTTCTGAACAGGGATACTCTCTTCCTCCTTATGAGGATTCTGATGCTAAAGAATCTATCCCTTCAGCCTCTCCACCTGAAGATTATTCCTTTGGGGAGACCCTGCATACTATGAGGGAGCATTTTCATTGGGAAAGCCAAGATTATTCAGAATCTAAGAAAAGGCTCAGAGATTTTCTTTTACTTCCTCAGCACAGGCCCCTTGCTATTCCTCCTGTTTTAGACATTGTAGATGATGTATATATAGAGTCCAGTCTCACTCCTGACTCTCTGCCACCAGCTCCTGTCAAGCCAGATAGATACTACAGCTTTCCTGATTCACATAAATTTCTTTATAGAAACCCTGCTGCTGACCCAGAAACTATTTCTCAGGGTCCCAAAGGGATCAATGCGTCCACTGCAAAAAACCCTATTCCCTCTGATAAGGATTCAATGGCCCTGGACAGATGGGGGGAAAAGATTTACACTTCTGCTACATTGGCTGTAAGGGCCTTAAATTGTCAGTTTCATATGCTTAAATATCAGCAATATCTTATGTCACTACTAAAACAGAAAATGTTGACAAATTCTGAATGTGCAGAAAACAAAGAAATGCAGGATTTATTGCATGCAGCTGAACAAGTGGGAAAGCATACTTTGCAATATGGTTTTGATTCTCTGGAGGCCTCCTGCAGGGCCGCTGTTACGGGTTCTGTCATTAGGAGGCATGCTTGGTTAAAGGAACAGAATCTGCCTGATCATGGTAAAGCAAAATTATTAGATGCTCCATTACAGCAAGATACCTTGTTTGGTGTTAAAGCAGAAGAGGTGTTGAAGAAAATGGAGGACAAAGCTAAATCTATGCAAACTGTCAAGGATTTCTTAAAAGTACAACCTCCCAGATTTAGTAGGAACTGGCCTGCAAAGAATTGGTCCTTTCCAGTGTCAGATAGGCCACAAAGGAGGCAGATACAGACGGCTCAGAGGCAGATCCCAGCCCCAGGGCTCATACAGGTCTAAACAATGGGGTGCTTCTACCTCCAAAAGTGGAGAAGATAAATCACAGCCATACAGGAAACAAGTCTCAATGACTTTTCCCTGCCAGCACCGAACACTTATCTTTTGGCAGCCCCTTTAGGGGGAAAACTAGCACTTTTTTCACAAAATTGGCACATGATCACCCAGGACAAATGGGTCCTGAATATAGTTTCTCAAGGCTACAGGTTCCATTTTCACAACCTGCCAAGGGCAAACGGAATGCCAGACCTGCCACACAATCAATGGGCAGAGGCTCAAAACAAATTTCAGCCCTCATGGACATGAGGGCCATTCAGCGAGTGCCACAGCAAGAGCAGGGAGAAGGATTTTTTTACTCAAGACTCTTCTTGGTGCCCAGAAAGGACAAGGCATGGAGACCAATACTGGACCTGTCTGTTCTAAACACATTTTTGGATATTCTGAAATTCAAAATGTTGACTCTGCAGCAGCTTCTGCTCATGCTGGTCAAGAAGGCATGGCTTGTGATTTTAGACCTAAAAGAGGCATACCTGCATGTCCCAATCTGACGTTCATGCAGAAGATACCTCAGATTTATAGCTGGCTCAATGCACTACCAATTCTCTGCACTGCCCTTTGGCTTATCTACAGCGCCCAGGGTCTTCACAAAATGCCTGGCTGGCACCAGTAATTGTATTTTGCAGACAGAGGAATACAAATTTATCCATACTTGGACGATTGCCTTATTCAAGCAGAGAACAAAGACGTTCTACTACAGCATCTGGTGTTTGTAAAAAGATTACTAACATGCCTAGGGTACACAGTAAACGAAAAGAAATCAAAACTAGTACCCTCACAAGAGATAATATTCCTGGGTAATAGCTTAAATACAACTGCCCAGATGGCTTATCTCACACCAGACAAACACAGACAACTGACTACTTATTTCAAAATGTTGACAACAAGACCCAGTTATCTGCAAGAAAAATTATGCAGGCTTTGGGCTTCATGGCATCCTGCATACTGCTAATTCCATATGCAAAACTGCATATGAGGAAACTACAGTGGTATCTAAAATGTGTTCGGACTCAACATTGCCACAGCCTGGAAACAATAATTACCCTCATTCCCTGCCTGCAACAGGAGTTTCGATGGTGGGCAGAGGCCTGTCACCACAACAAGGGACAGCCTTTCACTTTACCCACAGCCAGGCAGACATTAACAACAGATGTATCAGATTATGCCTGGGGGGCCCATATGGCAGGAAGATGTATTCAGGGTACATGGTCTGCAAGCCAAATGCATCTACATATCAATCAAAACGAGATGCTAGCTGTTCAGAATGCCCTGACAGCCTTCAAGGATCTACTTCATCCAGGACAACTATTGATAAAGACTGACAATACTACAGTCATGTGGTACATAAACAAGCAGGGAGACACACATTCCTACCCCCTCTGCAGATTAGCCATGACTTTGTGGGATACAGCATTGACTTACCAAGTACACCTGCAAGCACAATCCCTGCCAGGAAGGATAAATTCTTTGGCAGACGAACTAAGCAGGAACCTAATGGATCCCCACAAGTGGAAATTAGATACACAAGTCTTCAGCATGATAACAAGGAAATGGGGATGCCTGGACATAGACCTCTTTGCCTCGCCTCACAACTGCCAACTTCAGAAATTCTGCACAAGGACTTGTCACAAGCTAGCATGGAAAGTGGACGCTCTATCTTTCAGCTGGAAAAACTTAACAGTATATGCCTTTCCCCCACTGCCTCTCCTCCCCAAGGTACTCCTAAAGGTCAGACAAGAGAAGCCAAGAATGATACTGATTGCCCCAGACTGGCCCCCAATCCTAATGAGCTTGTCTCAATGCCCAGCCTGGACATTGCCTCAAATTCCTCACTTATTGACTCAAAATCCTGCACAGCCAACTCAGGACCTTAAACCTGGCAGCATGGCGGATAATGTAACCATTCAAAACACGCCTCTGTCTAAAGCAGTGATGGATGTTATTTTGGAGGCCAGGAGGCCTAGCACCAGAAAATCTTATGCAGAAAAATGGAAGAGATTCTGTGCTTGGAACCAGGCACAAGGAATTGACACAATTGTACCAAATATTCCTCAGATTTTACAATACTTAACTGAGATCCTGGACAAAGGCCTACCCTTTTCCTCAATTAAGATTCATGCCTCTGCCATTTCAGCTCACTACAATACAGAACCACCTCTATTCTCTCATCCATTACTAAGGCAGTACCTCAGAAGGGCCAAAAATATAAGACCCCCAAGTAGAGCACCAACACCTGCATGGGACCTAAATTATGTCTTGGAAAAACTCACACTACCTTCATTTGAACCAGCCTCTACAGCTGATATAAAATTCTTATCTTGGAAAACAGCTTTGCTCCTAGCAATAACCTCTGCATGACGAGTCTCAGAGTTACAGGCACTCATGGCTGTGGAACCCTTTGTTATTTTCCATCAGGACAGGGTTTCTCTGAGGACAAACCCGACATTTATGCCTAAGGTAGTGTCCAGTGTGGCCCTGAATCAAACAATTCATTTATCTACCTTTTATCCAAACCCACAGAATAAGGGTGAGAGACTTCTGCATTCTTTGGACATTCGCAGGCAGCTATGCTTCTACTTGGACAGAACCAAAGCTTTCAGAAAAACTGAACAACTTCTAGTGGCATATGCTGCAGGATCAGAAGGAAAGCCTATCTCAAAGCAGACTATTTCAAAATGGATAGGCCACTGCATTCGTTTCTGCTATTCACAGCATGACAAATCAGTGCCCAGGGGCATTAGCCCACATTCAACCAGAGCAGCAGCCACTTCAGCAGCCTTCCTCAGAGGAGTACCAACCAAAGACATCTTAGAGGCTGCAACTTGGAGTTCAATGCACACTTTTACAAAGCACTACCACTTACCTCTCTACTCTAAATCTAGAGCAGGCTTTGCCACTGCAGTTCTGCAGGGCCTCATAGCCTCTCCGAATCCTATTTAGCCCCAG
Organism: Protopterus annectens; assembly: GCF_019279795.1. Classification (NCBI taxonomy): domain Eukaryota; kingdom Metazoa; phylum Chordata; order Ceratodontiformes; family Protopteridae; genus Protopterus; species Protopterus annectens. The sequence continues at coordinate 517,410,436 of NC_056750.1, forward strand.
CCGCCCAACCATAGTTTTGGGATTCAACCCAATTGTAATGACTGCAACAGTGAAACACGATTAACATAGTACATTTGTGTACCTACCATAAATGTAGATGTTAGAGTGTATTCACTGTTGCAGTCCAGGTTACCCCTCCACCATCCACCTTTCCTTTGCTGGCTCTAATCTGTACTTTTCTATTCTATACAACATATGTGGTGTATTTGCTTGTAGATGAAGGTAGTTTTTTACTTTACTGCATGCATGTTTATTGGCATAAATTAGCCTACCCTTTTGGGGGCACCTGACATCTGGGGCAAGAAAAACTGAAGAAAATGGCGTCAGCTGCATCTTTTATACCCCTGGCGCACTGACGTCAGGGAGGAGGCGACAGCAACCGACGCCGGACCAGGACTTTGGAATTCAGGCTGACTGTGGGTAGCCTGCCAGCAGGATAACCCAATTGTAATGACTGCAACAGTGAATACACTCTAACATCTACATTTATTGTAGGTACACAACTGTACTTTTTAGACATCGTGGATAATGTGTTTTTGGAGTCAAGCTTGACCCCTGACTCCTTACCTCCAGCTCCCAGTAAGCCTGACAGATATTACAGGGTCCCTGACTCACATAAATTTTTATTTAGAAACCCTGCTGCTGATTCTGAAACTATTTCACAGGGTCCAAAGGTAGTTAAGGCCTCAACAGCAACAATCCTACCCCCTCTAACAGAAATTCAAGGGCACTGGACAGATGGGGAAAAAAGGTTTATACATCTGCAGCTTTTGCAATCAGGGCCTTAAACTGTCAATTTCATATGCTTAAGTACCAGCAACATGTTATGGGATTGCTGAAATAGAAAATGATGTTGATTTCAGAATGTGCAGAAAATAAAGAATTGCAGGAATTATTGCATGCAGCTGAACAAGTTGGAAAGCATACTTTGCAATGTGGTTTTGATTCCTTAGAGGCCTCCTGCAGGGCCGCAGTTACTGGATCTGTGATTAGGAGGCATGCCTGGTTAAAGGAACAAAATTTGCCTGATCATGTTACAGCTAAATTGCTAGATGCACCTTTACAGCATGATTCTCTGTTTGGTATTAAGGCAGAAGAGGTTTTAAAGAAAATGGAAGACAAAGCTAAGTCTATGCAAACTGTAAATGACTTCTTACAAGTGCAGCCACCAAGATTCAGTAGACACTGGCCTACAAAATATTGGTCCTTTCCTGTGTCAGACAGAGCTCAAAGTGGCAAATCCAGATGCCCTAAGGGTTCCAGATACCAGGCACAAGATTCATACAGGTCAAAGCAATGGGGTGCTTCCACCTCCAAATCTGGAGGAGATAAAGCGCAAACATACAGAAAGCAATCCCGATGTCTTCCCTCTGCCTACTCCAAGCACTTATCTTTTGGCAGCACCCATAAGGGGAAAATTAGCACTTTTTGCTCAAAATTGGCGGTTAATAACACAGGACAAGTGGGGTACTAAACATCTTATCACAGGGATACAGATTCCACTGCCACACTCTTGCCAATGTCAAATGGTTGGCCAGCTCTGCTAAAAAATCAGTGGGCAGAGACACAGAAACAGGTTACGTCCCTCATTTATATGGAGGCCATTCAGACAGTACCAGAACAGGAAAAAGGACAAGGTTTTTACTGAAGATTGTTCTTGGTACCCAGAAAGGACAAGGCCTGGCGGCCAATACTGGGTTTATCGATTTTGAACACATACCTGGACATTCCAAAATTCAAAATGTTGACTTTGCAGCAGCTTCTGCCAGTGCTGGGCAAGAATGCTTTCCTGGTGACTTTAGACCTAAAAGAGGCATACCTGCATGTCCCAATAAGACAGTCGTGCAGAAGATACCTCAGATTCAAGGCTGACTTAATGCATTACCAAATGTTCATCGTGCATACAGCTGCAGTAATCACAGATGGGTTTTCTGCCGTCAGGCGGGTCCTCGGTCGGCCGAATTCCAAAGTCTAGGTCCGGCGTCGGTTGTTGTCGCTTTCTTTCCTGACGTCAGTGCGACAGGGGTATACAAGACACAGCCGACGCCATTTTCTTCAGTCTTTTTTGCCGCGCGGTGCCCGAAGCAGAAGCAGTTCGCAAGTGCCGGTCGGCCAGCTCCTGAATTCTGAAAAATTGGAAACCGAAGTCTTCTTTAAAGCTAAGTACCCGTTGAAACTTTTCTTGCCTCAGACCGATGTCAGACAAAGTTAACAATTGTATTTCTTGTGGGAAGCAAATACCGCATAAGGATTTCCATTCCCTCTGCATACCTTGTTTAGGCCCAGACCACGACGTCTCGGGCTGTCGCTTTTGCGCTACTTTCAATAAACACACTATTAAGCGTCAGGCGGAGTTCGCCCAACATTTTTTTGGTAAAGCCTTTGATTATAAAATGTCGTCGAAGACTCCGACTACCGTTTTGTCCAAAAAACGCAAGGACAAGGACCGACACGCGAGGTCCGCGGTCTCCACCGACACCACGCTAAAACCGGCTACACGTGGTCCGGTTCTCAGCGAGACGCCTACGCAGCCCCTGACTACCGACGACACCACTTTGGCGGTGTCTTCTGTAACCGAGACCGCAGGTACCTCGGCCCATACCCAGACTACAACCACCGAAGCCACTGTGAGTGTTGAGCCTCCTAATGTGGACAGGTCCACTTCCACCCATGGTGTCTTTAGACCCTCATCTTCCTTTTCCATAAAGGCCTTTACTAAGTCCAAATCAGCCATGCATCCCAAGAGGCCTGTTGCACAGGGCCCATCTCCAGGCCCCATGCCTAAAAAGCGGATGCTAGAAATGGCTGAGGATTTAATTACTCTTATCAGGGGTTCCCAACCCCCTCCAGACAAGAGACCCAGAGTGGAGGAAGATTCTCCCTCTTCTGACCAGGGCTCCATTTTTTCAGAACATTCTGATGTAGAGGAACACTCGTACTCCCCTTTTGAAGATTCTGATGCAGAGCAGTCCATTCCTTCTGTATCTCCCCCAGAGGATTTTTCTTTTGGGGAAACCTTGCACACCTTGAGGGAACACTTCCATTGAGAAGGCCAAGACTTTTCTGATTCTAAGAAAAGACTTAGGGAATTTCTTTTGTTACCTCAACACAGACCTCTGGCGATAACTCCTGTCTTGGACATACTTGATGATGTTTACTCGGAGGCTTGCCTTAATCCGGATTCCCTGCCTCCTGCCCCAGTCAAGCCTGATAGGTACTACAGAGTTCCTAACTCTCACCAATTTCTTTACAAAAGCCATAATGCTGACCCTGAAACCATTTCTCAAGGCCCCAAGGGAATGAAGGCCTCTACTGCTAAGAATCCATTACCTTCCGAAAGAGAGTCTAGATCCTTAGAAAGGTGGGGAAAAAAGGTATATACCTCGGCCACCCTAGCCATGAGGGCCTTAAATTGTCAGTTCCATATGCTTAAATATCAGCAGTTTCTGTTATCACAATTAAGAAATAAAATGTCTCAACCTGAACAACCAGATTTGAAGGAGTTGCAGGATATGATGCATAGTGCAGAACAAGTGGGTAAACGCACCTTGCAATGTGGCTATGATGCCCTAGAGGCCTCAAGTAGAGCTGCTGTTACAGGATCAGTCATTCGTAGACATGCCTGGCTTAGGGAACAAATCCTGCCTGATCAGGTTAAAGCCAAACTACTAGATGCTCCTTTACAAAAGGATGTACTATTTGGTACTAATGCTGAGGAGATACTACGGAAAATGGAAGAAAAAGCTAAATCTATGCAAACTGTCAAAGCTTTTCTACAGGTTCCACCACCACATTTTAGCAGAAATTGGCCTTCTAAAAACTGGTCCTTTCCAGCCACGGACAAGCCCCAAAGAGGTAGATACAGGCGCACAAGGGGCAGAGGACAATCTCAATTATCATATAGAGGCAGACAATGGCAAACTCCAGCACCAAGAGGTGGCGAAGACAGTGCACAACAATACAGGAAACAAACCCAATGACTTCCTCCTTTTCATGCCAAGCAAGTCTCAGCTGGCAGCACCCTTGGGAGGAAAGCTAGCATTATTTACAAGAAATTGGCATATTATCACAACAGACAAATGGATCCTGGACATTATAAACAGAGGCTACAGATTTCATTTTCACACTCTTCCAAAAATGAGAGGCATGCCAAACCTGCCACACAATCAAAGGGCAGAGGCACAAATACAAATTTCAAAGCTCATGGACATGAAAGCTATTCAAGAGGTACCTACTCACGAACAAGGTCAAGGTTTTTATTCCAGACTATTTCTGGTACCAAGGAAAGGAACCGACTGAAGACCCATTTTGGACTTATCCATCCTAAACACATTTCTACTCGTACCAAAATTCAAGATGCTCACATTACAGCAGCTTCTTCCCATGCTGGACAAGGAGTTTTGGCTGGTAACATTGGACCTCAAGGAGGCATACCTGCATGTCCCAATCAGACACAGCTGCAGAAGATACCTCAGATTTCTTGCAGGTTCAATCCACTATCAATTCTCTGCATTGCCCTTTGGCTTATCTACTGCGCCCAGAGTATTCACGAAATGCCTGGCATCAGTAATTGCCTACTGCAGACTTCAAGGGATACAAATTTACCCTTATTTGGACGACTGCCTGATCCAAGCGGGACAGCAAGCACATACTTCTGGAACATCTGGCTTATGTAACACGGTTATTGAATTCTCTGGGATACACAGTCAACAAAGAGAAATCCAGGCTAACACCATCTCAGAAAATAACTTTCCTGGGTACCAACTTGGACACAAACACCCAGATGGCCTATCTCACGCCAGAAAAACAGGGGCAACTAACTCAGTACTTCAAAATACTAGCAAATTGTACCAGGCTCACTGCAAGGAAAATCCTGCAGGCTCTGGGCTTCATGGCATCTTGCATTCTTTTAATCCCATGTGCAAAGTTGCATATGAGGAAACTTCAATGGTACCTAAAAAACCTATGGTCTCAACACAGCCACAGTTTGGAAACAATACCAATAATCCCATGTTTGCAAAAGGAATTTCTATGGTGGGCCCAAGCATGTCAAACAAACACAGGTCTTCCATTCTGCAAGCCTCAAGCAAATCAAGTCATCACAACAGATGCCTCAGACTACGCCTGGGGGGGGGCGCACATGACAGACAGGTGCATTCAGGGCAAATGGTCCCAAAAGGAAAAGCACCTTCACATCAATCAAAAAGAAATGCTAGCAGTGATAAATGCAATTACAGCTTTCAAAGACCTCCTGCATCCAGGGCAATTATTGATAAGAACAGACAACACCACAGTAATGTGGTACATAAACAAACAAGGAGGAACACATTCATACCCCCTGTGCAGGCTAGCCATGTCACTTTGGAACTTGGCTCTGGAATGGCAAATCGAGCTTCAAGCACAGTACTTGCCAGGTTTGGAAAATACGCTGGCAGACAATCTAAGCAGAAATATGACAGACCCACACGAATGGAAGTTGCATCCTCAAGTGTTTACAAAGATAATCCAAGCGTGGGGAAGGCCAGACATAGATCTCTTCGCCTCCCACAGGAATCATCAATTGGAAAAGTTCTGTTCAAGGACCTTTCATCCAAAGGCCTGGAGAGTGGGCGCCTTTCTTTCAGTTGGGCAGCATGGACAGTTTACGCTTTCCCACCTTTGCCTCTTCTGCCCAAGGTGCTCTTGAAAGCAAGAGCAGACAGACCGAAGATGATACTGATTGCTCCAGACTGGCCAAGACAACACTGGTACCCACTCCTGAGGAGCCTAACACATACTCCTCCCTGGTCCCTACCTCTAATGCCTCTTCTACTGACTCAGCACAGCTACAAAACTCTTCACAGTCAGCTGAAAACACTCAATCTCGCTGCATGGAAAATTCCTTAACACCACAACAGACCCTACTCTCCAAAGAGGTGCAGGATGTCATTTTGGAGGCCAGAAGGCCATCTACTAGAAAGGCTTACTCCGCAAAATGGAAACGGTTTTGCTCTTGGAATGAGAAAAAAGGCCAGGATCCTAGAAAACTGAATTTGCCTCAGATATTACAGTACCTAGCTGAGCTGTTGAACAGTGGACTTTCATTTTCCTCCATAAAAATTCATGCCTCAGCCATTTCTGCAGAATTCAACAGTGATCCACCCTTATTCTCCCACCCACTCTTAAGACAGTTCCTCAGAGGGGCTAAGAATATAAGACCTCCAAGGAAACAACCAATACCAGCCTGGGATCTTAATTACATTCTAGAAAAATTAACATTGCCTCCCTTTGAACCAGCTGCCTCAACAGATTTGCAATATTTGTCATGGAAAACAGCTTTCCTTCTGGCCATTACCTCAGCTCGTAGGGTTTCGGAACTACAAGCCCTCATGGCTGTGCAGCCCTTTCTCATCTTCCATCAGGACAGGGTTTCCCTACGAACCAACCCGTCCTTTATGCCTAAAGTGGTATCCAGGGTAGCTTTAAATCAGGCCATAAACTTACCTACCTTTTACCCCAATCCTCAAAACAAAGGGGAAAGGCTGCTACACTCTAGACATCCATAGACAGCTACGTTATTATCTGGACAGCACAAAGCCTTTCAGGAAATCAGAACAACTTTTTGTGTCCTATGCTGTAGTAGCTCAAGGGAAGCCAGTTTCCAAACAGACAATTTCAAAATGGATAGGTCACTGCATACGGTTTTGTTACTCCTTTCATGGAAAATCTATTCCTACAGGCATCAGATCCCACTCCACCAGGGCCACAGCTACCTCTACAGCCTTCCTCAGAGGAGTTCCTACCAAAGATATTTTGGAGGCAGCCACTTGGAGTTCTGTGCATACCTTCACAAAACACTACCACCTGCCTTTATACTCCAAAACTAGAGCAGGCTTTGCCACTGCTGTGTTGCAGGGCATTCTGGCTCCTCCCAGTTCCACCTAGTGCCTACCACCCTGTGCGTAGCTTTGGGATTCTACCCATCTGTGATTACTGCAGCTGTATGCACGATGAACATAGTACAGTTTTGTACCTACCATAAATGTAGATGTTCGAGTGCTAATACAGCTGCAGTACAGGTTTCCCTCCCTCCTTCCCCTCTTGGTAAAGGCCTAGGGGCTAACCCCTCCTCGTACAACCTGATTGGGTTATCCTTCTATGGTATATTTGCTTGCAACTACTGATTTTTGATTATATTGCATTGCATGAAAATATATATATATATAATTTATGTATTGCCTTCCTTCTGGGGGCACCTGACATCTTGGGCAAGAAAGACTGAAGAAAATGGCGTCGGCTGTGTCTTATATACCCCTGTCGCACTGACGTCCGGAAAGAAAACGACAACAACCGACGCCGGACCTAGACTTTGGAATTCGGCCGACCGAGGACCCGCCTGACGGCAGAAAACCCATCTGTGATTACTGCAGCTGTATTAGCACTCGAACATCTACATTTATGGTAGGTACAAAACTGTACTTTCTCTGCACTGCCCTTTGTCTTATCTACTGTGCCCAGGGTCTTTACAAAGTGCGTGGCACCAGTAATTGCATTTTGCAGACAAAGAAGTATATAAATATATCCTTACTTGGACGACTGTCTTATTCAGGCAGAGAATAAGGACACACTTCTTCGACACCTGGCGTTTGTGAAAAGGCTTCTAACATGCCTAGGGCACACAAACGAAAATAAATCACAACTGGTACCCTCTCAAAAGATAACATTCCTGGGTGCAAGCTTGAATACAACTGCCCAGATGGCTTACCTCACGCCAGACAAGCAAAGACAGCTGACTACTTACTTCAAACTGATGGCAACAAAAACCCAGTCTTCTGCAAGACAAATTCTGCAGGCTCTGGGCTTCATGGCATCCTGCATCCTACTGATTCCATATGTAAGACTGCATCTGAGGAAACTTCAATGGTATCTAAAACGTTTATGGAGTCAACATTCTCAAAGTCTGGAAGCAATGATTCCTCTCATTCCCTGCCTGCAACAGGAGTTTCTATGGTGGGCAAAGGCATGTCACCCAAAACATGGGACGGCCATTCACTCTACTCCCTGCCAACCAAACCATAACAGACTCATCAGATTATGCCTGGGGGTTCCACATGGCAGGAAGATGCATTCAGAGCATATGGTCACCAAAACAAATGCATCTGCATATCAACCAGAACAAGATGCTAGCTGTTCAAAATGCCCTAACAGCTTTCAAGGACTTGCTTCATCCAGGACAACTACTGATAAAGATGGACAACACCACAGTCATGTGGTATATAAACAAGCAAGGGGGCACACACTCATATACCCCCTTTGCAGATTAGCCATGGCATTGTGGAACACAGCTTTGACCTATCAAATACATCTTCAAGCTCAATTCCTGCCAGGAAATCAAAACACTCTGGCAGACTATTTAAGCAGAAACCTTATGGATCCTCATGAGTGAAAACTAAATCCACAAGTCTTCAGCATGATAACAGAGAAATGGGGGAGCCCAGACATAGATATATTTGCCTCTCCTCAAAATTATCAATTGAAAAGATTCTGAAGAAGGATTTATCACAGACAAGCATGGAAAGTGGGTGCCCTATCCTTCTATTAGAAAAACTTATCAGTTTACGCCTTTCCTCCTCTGCCTCTTCTCCCCAAGGTCCTCCTAAAAGTCAGACAAGAGAAACCAAAGATGATACTAATTGCCCCGGACTGGCCCCGCCAATACTGGTACCCAATCCTAAGGAACTTGTCTCAATACCCAGCTTGGACCTTGCCTCAAAGACCACAACTACTGTCCCAGCAAAACAATCAGATCCTGCACAATCAACTACAGGCTCTGAACCTGGCAGCATGGCTGATCATGTAGTCATACAAACAACACCTCTCAGTAAAGCTGTGATGGATGTCATTTTGGAAGCCAAACGGCCTAGTACTAGAAAATCTTATGCTGACAAATGGAAGAGATTCTGTGCTTGGAATCAAACACAAGGAACTGATACAGCAGAACCAAATATTCCTCAGATATTGCAATACTTAACTGAGATGCTTGACAAAGGGGCCTATCTTTTTCATCAATTAAAATCCATGCCTCTGCCATTTCGGCTCATTACAATTCAGAGCCACCAATTTTTTCTCATCCTTTACTAAAGCAGTATCTTAGAGGAGCCAAAAATTTAAGGCCTCCTAGAAGATCGCCATTGCCTGTATGGACCTCAATTATGTGTTGGAAAGGCTCACCCTGCCCCCATTTGAACCAGCTGCTACCGCTGATATAAAGTTCTTATGGAAAACCGCTCTGCTTCTAGCAATTACTTCAGCAAGAAGAGTTTCAGAGCTACAGGCCCTCATGGCTATAGAGCCTTTTATCATATTTTACCCAGACAGGGTATCTGAGGACAAATCTTACTTTTATGCCTAATGTGGTTTCCAGTGTGGATCTTAACCAAACAATTAATCTGCCAACCTTTTATCCGAATCCACAGAACAAGGGGAAGAGAATTCTGCATTCCTTGGACATACACAGACAGCTAAGATTCTACTTAAGCAGGACTAAGGCTCTAAGAAAAACTGAGCAATTACTAGTGACATATGCTGCAGGATCAGAAGGCAAGGCTATTTCAAAGCTGACCATTTCAAAGTGGATAAGCCACTGCATCCGTTTCTGCTACTTACACCATGGTAAACCTGTGCCCAAGGGCATTAGGTCTCATTCCATCAGAGCTGCAGCTACTTCAGCAGCCTTTCTAAGGGGAGCACCAACCAAAGATATTCTAGAGGCTGCTACTTGGAGTTCTGTTCACACCTTTACAAAGCATTATCATTTGCCTCTCTACTCTAAATCCAGAGCAGGCTTTGCCACTGCAGTTCTGCAGGGCCTTAAAGCCGCTCCTAATGCAGTTTAGCTCCAGCCACCCAACCATAGCTTTGGGATTCTACCCAAATGTAATGACTGCAACAGTGAAACATGAAGAACATAGTACAGTTGTGTACATTTAACATAAATGTAGATGTTCGAGTGTATTCACTGTTGCAGTCCAGGTTACCCTCCCGCCATCCCCCTGTCATTCTGGAGTTTATCTTTCCTTCTCTATCTTCTGCAACCTATGTGGTGTATTTGCTTGTAGATGAAGGTAAAGTTTATATTGATGCATGTGTATGTATATATATATATATATATATATATATATATATATATATATATATATATATATATATATATATATATATATATATATTTTTTATTTTTTTTTTTTGCTACCTTTTTGGGGGCACCTGACATCTGGGGCAAGAAAAACGAAAGGAAATGGCAATGGCTGCATGTTTTATACCCCTGACGTCATGGAAGAGGAGACAACAAACTCACGCAGGACCCAAGACTTTGGAATTCAGGCCGACTGAGGGCAACCTGCCAGCAGATTACCCAAATGTAATGAATGCAACAGTGAATACACTCGAACATCTACATTTATGGTAAGTGTACACAACTGTACTTTCTCTGCACTGCCCTTTAGCATATCTACTGCGCCCAGGGTCTTCACAAAGTGCCTGGCTCCTGTAATTGCATTTTGCAGGCAAAGAAATATTCAAATATATCCATACCTGGACGATTGTCTAATTCAGGCAGAAAACAGGGACATTCTGCTAAAACGTCTGGCATTTTTAAAAAGGTTTCTAACGTGTCTAGGTTATACCATAAACGAAAAGAAATCACAACTGGAACGCTCTCAAAAAATTACATTCCTGGGTGCAAGCTTGAATACAACTGCCCAGATGGCTTACCCTACGCCAGAAAAGAAAATTCATTTGGTAACTTACTTCAAAGAGGTGGCCACAAAAACCCTGCTATCTGCAAGACAAATTCTGCAAGCCTTGGGGTTCATGGCCTCCTGCATTCTTCTAATTCCATATGCAAGACTGCATATGAGGAAACTTCAGTGGGACTTAAAATGTTTATGGAGTCAACGTTGTCACAGCCTGGAAACAATGATTCCTGTCATACCTTGCCTGCAGGTAGAGTTCCTATGGTGGGGAGAGGCCTGCCACCAAAACAAGGGACTGCCATTCACCCCCCCCCCCCCCGATGTCCAAACCCTAACTACAGATGCATCAGACTATGCTTGGGGGGCTCATCTGGCAGGGAAGTGCATTCAGGGGAAATGGAGCCCAAATCAAATGCACCTTCAAATTAATCAAAAAGAGATGCTAGCTGTACAGAATGCACTGACAGCCTTTAAGGACTACCTTCATCCAGGGCACTTAATGATAAAGACAGAGACAACACCACAGTTATGTGGTACATAAACAAGCAGGGGGGGTACACACTCCTACCCCCTTTGCAGACTAGCCATGGCAGTGTGGAACATGACCTTGACCTATCAAATACAACTACAAGCTCAATTCCTGACAGGAAAGCTGAATACTCTGGCAGACGAACTAAGTAGAAATCTCATGGACCCACACGAATGGAAACTGAAACCACGGGTTTTTCAACATGTTGACACGCAAATGGGGGGGGAGTCCAGACATAGATATTTTTGCCTCACCCCAGAACTATCAGTTGGACAAATTCTGCACAAGAACTCATCACAAAAAAGCCTGGAAAGTGGATGCTCTATCATTCAGCTGGAAAAACATATCAGTTTATGCTTTTCCCCCTCTGCCTCTGCTCTGCAAGATTCTACTAAAAGTCAAACAGGACAAACCAAAAATGATTTTGATTGCTCCAGACTGGCCTTGCAAACACTTGTACCCACACTTGCGCAATGTGTCACAACTTCCACCGTGGCACCTGCCTCAGACACCTTACTTACTGTCTCAGCAGAACAAACAAATTCTGCACACTCCGCTCCAAATTTTGAATCTTGCAGTGTGGCTAATCACCTAAATTCACCCTTAGCATCCCTCAGCAAACCTGTGATGGATATCATTTTAGAGGAAGGAGGCCTAGTACTAGAAAATCGTATGCTGAAAAATGGAAAAGATTCTGTGCCTGGAACCATTCTCAAGGGATGAGCACAGCAGCGCCCAATTTACTTCAGATTTTACAATACTTAACTGAGATGCGCTTCACAAGGGCCTGTCTTTTTCCTCCATTAAAATCCACATACCAGCCGTATCAGCTCTTTATAGCACAGAACTTGCTCTCTTCTCTCATCCACTGCTCAAGCAGTTCCTCAGAGGGGCCAAAAATTTGAGACCACCCAGGAGAGCTCCAACCCCAGCCTGGAACCTTAACTTTGTTTTGAAGAAACTCACTCTACCTCCTTTCGAGCCATCTGCTACTGCAGACTTAAAATTTCTTTCTTGGAAAACAGCTTTCCTTTTAGCAGTCACTTCAGCTGGAAGGTATCTGAATTAGTCTTTTATGGCAGTGTAGCCTTTCATCATCTTTCATGCGGACAGAGTGACCCTCAGAACCAATCCATCCTTCATGCCCAAGGTGGTATCCAGTGTGGCTCTTTATCAGTCTATTCATTTGCCAACCTTCTTTCCCAATCCACAGAACAAAGGGGAATGGATTCTGCATTCCTTAGATGTGCACAGACAACTTAGATTCTAGTTGGACAGGACTAAACCTCAAAGGAAATCTGAATAACTGCTGGTGGTATTTGCTGCAGGGGCAGAGGGGAATGCTATTTTAAAGCAAACCATTTCTAAATGGATAGGCCATTGCATTCATTTCTGCTATAAGCACCAATGAAAACCTATCCCCAGGGTATCAGACCTCACTTCACCAGGGCTGCATCTACCTCTACAGCCTTTCCCAGAGGCGTCCCTACCAGGGACATCCTAGAAGCTGCTACCTGGAGTTCTGTGCATACTTTCACCACACATTATCTTTTGCCAATTTTCTCTAAATCCAGAGCTGGCTTTGCCACTGCAGTCTTGCAGGGTCTTATAGCTGGTCCTAATGCTATCTAAATTCCTCCTCCCAACCATAGCTTTGTGAATCTACCCAAATGTAATGACTGCAACAGTGAAACATGAAGAACATAGTACAGTTGTGTACACTTACCATAAATGTAGATGTTCGAGTGTATTCACTATTGCAGTCCTGGTTACCCTCCCTCCAGCCCCCTAACTTCTTTTGGCTATACCTCTACTTTCCTTTACTATGCTTAAAAGCCTTTTTGGTGTATTTGCTTTTTTGTTGGAGGTATAACATTGTACTTTTATATTTAATTGCTCCCCATTAGGGGGCACCTGACATCTGGGGCAAGAAAAACTGATGTAATGACGTCATGGAAGAAGGGACAGCAACCGACGTAGGACCCAAGACTTTGTTAATCAGGCCGACTGAGGGCTACCTGCAAGCAGATAATCCAAATGTAATTACTGCAACAGTGAATACACTCGAATATCTACATTTATGGTAAGTGTACACAACTGTACTTTCTATCTTAAGAACTAAGATAGTCCACCTCGGTTTGGGCTGACATCATCCACAGTGACTACTTTGAAACTTTGAGAAGTTGGACTGCAAGACTCAATAGGTTAAGTTAAGGCAGCAATCCCATAGTGGAGGCATGGGATTTATCGTTATGTGCATTTGTGCTTAATTTCTAGGATGGTGATTGTCGTTTCATACTTTTCAAATCTGAAAACTGTGAAATGGGGTTGTTTTTTTTCTGTCTAGCTACTTCACTGCCCCATTTGTAGTAATAGTCAGCCTTTCCTGATAAGGCATTAGAATGGTTTTATTTTATAAGTTTGTGAAGTTTTGTAACTTACATTTTATGCTTATAGGACCGTATTGATGGTATCACTATCCAAGCCCGTCAGTTCCAAGAAGCTGGCCATTTTGATGCAGACAACATTAAGAAGAAGCAGGAAGCACTTGTGTCCCGTTATGAGGCCCTGAAGGAACCAATGGCTGCTCGTAAACAAAAACTATCAGACTCCCTCCGTCTGCAACAGCTCTTCAGAGACATTGAAGACGAGGAGTCATGGATTAGAGAAAAGGAACCTATAGCATCCTCCAGTAACAGAGGTTGGTTGTTAGTGTTTACTGTACAGCTGTAGAAGCACTGAAGTTTTGGAAAGTTTTATTGCTGTTGAGAACTTTTCACCTGTAAAAGTACACCTGTTTATTAACACAGTTTGCAGAACAACACCATAGTAAAGTGGGCATTTAATTACTACTCCATAGCTTAAACGCTTTCCTTGTTGACTGTTGTTAAATAGTATTGGTTTATTCAGAGAATAGGGTAGATTATGTAGTATGGGTACTTTTTCAAAACAGACTGCAGTTGTCAGCTGCAAGGGAAACACAAGTCAGTCAACATTTTAGGATTCTGCAGCCAGCATCTGCCAAGGTTAATACAGACAGTTTAAAAACGGATTAATTTCCAGTTGCTCAGGAAAGAATGCCGTTATTGTTTGCAAATATTAGAACGTTGTAAAATGGATAGAATTTGCGGTAGGTAAAATATTGCTGTTCACATGTATTTGTCATCGGGTAGTTGAATTTAAATGATTTTACTGAATGCGCGACTTGCTGTTTGTCATGGCAGAAAGATGAAGTAACATCTTGTGGTCAAATTAAATACAAGTTACAGCAGGTACATACAGAGAAGTGGAAATTTTAAGTTAAACCAGGTAATGGCTTTGTTTTAGCTGCCTTTTTACATACCAAATTAGGTTGGCATGCTTTCTGTTATCTGAAAGGTCATATTGCTGTAGACTGAGCAAGTTTCTGACTCTGCAACATCTCACTAAAATAGATCTGCCTAATCTAACAAAATATACTTTGATGTAGTCCTTGTGAATAGTAAATCTTAGAGGCACATACTGGGAGTAGTTATTAAAAATGGTGTTATATGTGCCTGTGTTTATTACGTGTTAATTTTAGTGATACTCCAGTGATGAACATGTGCATGTATTTATTTTCCATTTTTTTGATAGCCAGTGCTGAGCTGTTGACCTGGGGGGACCTTGTCAGCCCACCACAACACTGTCATTGTTGAACTTTTTAAAGTCTGTGGAATTGTGATCCCAAAATAGTGAAATCAGAGGTGTGATTGTGGGGGGATGTAGACTCAGTTTAAGGATTCAGTTACCTGGAATTGTGTTCCCTTCTTGTGACATGTACAACCTGGAGTTAGCCTGTAGATGTAGCAGGGGTATCAGCAAGGCACTACCCTCAATGTCAGGGGTCATTTAGGTCCAGAAATGTGATGATGCAACAGTGAGATTTGAAACTCGCTTTGATTTTGTATTGCAGTTTTTTAACTTTGGGGGCTTGTAGTTTCTGGTCTAGCATGTGAGAACCCATTCTCACTCATCCCCAGTACCCCCATTACTAAAGATTATCTGGTAATGCTTCATGTTGGACTTTTGGCTGAGGGCCAGAGAGTCATAAATTTCAGCTGGTGGTGTATGGGAGTATTGCCCCCCCCCCCCAAAATTTACTGTTGATATGCAGTGCATCACTCTGGTTTTTGCATAGATACCACCATAGTCATGCATCAGACCATGGGTTTTTGAAATAGTGTCAGATGTTTGTTTTTTACTTGCACTTAATATCTACCAAGATGGCAGGTTTAGTGGCACCAGCAAGTTCAATTTGAAGTGCTTAAATGACTAAGCACTGTAGAAACAACAAACGCAAAGTATATAAACTGTGCTAAGAACATAGAATTTAACAGCAGTAAGATATAAGGTAATATACAGAAGTTGGAGCAGCAGATATCCTAGAATAACTGAAGAGATGAAGTCTCAAATTAAGACAAAAGAAAAAGTTTAAAACAAAGAATATACTATACATACTCAAGTATGAGTGAAAATGTTTGACAAAAAAGTGGTTTAAAAAGGAGAAGCCAATTTATGCATGGGTAATATGATACTTACAACATAAGTTACTAAAGCATAGAGTATTAAATTACATGCGTTTAGTACTGTGTTTTTAATGACTTGTCATACCACTGTGAAGTTTCACCTAATTGTATGTAGTTTAACAGATGGGGGAAGTAGGACCTCATTAAACAGTATTGGAGAAAGACTGAAGCCTATGCAAAATAGGTAAACTGGTAAGAGTTATATTAAACTTTTTGTAAATATCTACTATACCCAAAGTAGTGACATATTTATTCAAAAGCCCACAGTACTCTACCTGTGGCTCAATTTGTACTTCATCCAAGGTAAAAGAGTATTGCAGTCTCCATTTTATAAAACTATCCTCTCCTGATGTGTTGTCTAGGCACTTAATTTGAAAGCCTAGCTCCTTTTCTCTGATAACCCAGAATTGAATGGAACAGGTGGATGAACTTCAACAGACAACCAAAAAGTCCATTCAAGATATGACACAGTAAAATCGATTTATTCACTGAAGATTAAGCATTTTTGCCCCAGAATTCAGGCTTTATCAGAATCTTGTCTAAAATAAAGCCACCTGTGTTTAAAAAGACATGCATATTTAATGTCATGCATCAGTGCAAACAAAATTTAAAAAAAGTCCTTCGCCAAAGTTTACACCAACGTGCTTGCATAAATTAAATTGAAAAATAGCATAGAAATACATATAAAAGTGGTATCTAAAGCATGTTCCATTATTCAAATTTCATATACGCGGTTTATGAAGAAAGCTTAAAGAATATATTACTGTTGTGCTGATTGTAATGCCAGTATACATGGGATGGATGCACCTTTATCGGGTTTCATAATTCTTAATTTCTGTTCCCCAATAAATTAGAGGATTTTTTTTTTAGTCAAATTGGCTCTGTAATAAAAAGGATTAACACACATCTTTCTAAGATTTCCTGACAATGTCTTTCAACGGCTTCATTTGCAGAATATAGAGGCAGGTTTATGTACTTTTCCTTTTTGAAGGAATCATAATTATTATTCAAATATCTGTCACATTTTCAAGGAAGATTCAATTTCCTACAAAATAATTTGATCTTAACCAGTGCATCCATCAAATTAGATCTCTCGGCCAGCATAAAGTTAAACTCTTATGTAAAAAGTTCATTAAAGGTGTTCGTGGTATTTAAATGGCTAAAATTGTTTATTGAACTCAGAAGTTAATTACTTGTCTCCTCGTATTGGAATGAGGGAATATCCCTCTCCTGCGTCCCCGGCCTTTCTTGCTCTTCACATATGTGGAGTTAGATCTCATACTGGCAGATTTCTGGTGAGCTATTACTCTCTCACTTGTGAGTTTTTCTTTATTCTAAAAGTTCACCCTTATCCTTACAATTACTGGGCTTATCAGGTTCTTGCAATTAATTTTTTGATGTACATATCTGCCCAAAATTAGTTGGAGCTGGGTGTACCTTTTTATTCAAGTAATCCATCTTATCTGTCATCAGTTTAAGATATTTCTTAACTTGTGCCTCCTTGCAAGTTTTATCCGATACTCCCCTGCAGGGAAGAATTATCTGACTGAAACTTCCACTATTTGGGAAAGTTTAGATCTGATGTTAATCTTCAATCATTCATCATGGATGGGTATCGGTTCCATCTTCTGAACCAACTCAACAGTTATAACAAGCTCGTGCCAGCCATTTTGGACACAGCTGCTGATAATGCTGGTACCAGTTGCTATAACTGATTGATAAGCAATGTCAAGTCTCCAGTAAGTGTGTCCATTATTATCATATCCCAAAACATAGCTGAATGTGGTAAACAACAAACCAGTTTTGATTGCAGCCTGAATATTGGGGCAAAACCGCTTTATCTTACAAAATGTATTATCTTTTGACCGTGTCATATCTGGAGTGGATTTTTGGTTATCCCTTTGTCTAGTGCAAGGTGGCAAATTGCGGGTAACTGTTAGTTCTTTTTTTGTCATAGTTCTCCTTGCATATTGTATAATATCTTTCCTGTTGTACTTTCTTTCCGGTGAAAATATTTTCTTTTTTAGAAGTAGCAAAATCTATACAATATCCTCTTGGGTAACTAGAAGGAAAAAATATGTACCAATACCAAATCTTAAAATATGTCCTTGTAGTCATATTCTGCAGTATTTTATAACATGGGGGGGAATCTGTGTCCAGCGGACTCGTTCATCCAGCCTGTATACCAAAGTCTAAATGCTGCTGCAAGGTACGTGCAATGGAGCACATTACTTAGTGTACGTCAGCCATAGAGATGTCTGGTATAAAGCAGATATCAGCACGTACCTACCTCAGAAGTTTTAAGCCATTTGTGAGACTGCCAGCACTGGTCGTTGCTCTCCAGAGAACTCGTTTTTGTGCTTCAGATAAGCACCCGGTAGGGTTTTTTCTTTTCCTTATGGTTACTGTGTTGGTTTTTTGTTGAATACATGTCTGCTAGGAAGGGCAAATGTCAGTGTGGAAGGCAGATTCCACATAGACTCACACGAGCTTTGCTTATTTTGCTTAGGCCCAGACCATAATCACACATCCTGCGATATCTGCAAGGTCTTTGTTCCTAAAACTCTCAGTAGCCACCTAGAGTCCCTTACTTTATATTTGGAGACTCAGTGCCTTAAGCGCTTGGCTCGGGACATGGGACCAGTGTCAGGCACCTCTGAAGATCTGTAACTCAAGAAGGCTAAAAAGCCTCGTCCTGATACTACAACTGCTCCTTCTACTCCAGGCATCCCTCCCAAGGTTGATGAAGGCCCAGAGGCCTCTTTGGTGTCTACAGATCTGCCTTTGGGTACCTTGGTGGAAGCTATAAAGGAATCTGCAGGCACGTTCCAGAGGGATTTATAGGTGTCTGACTTGAGCGCTGGGGCCAGCACGCACAGACCATGGCTGGATGTCCTTCAAGGATGCATCTGCAGTCCTTACAAATGGGTTGTCCTGTCATCAGGCAGCCCTTCGGTCGGCCGGATTCCAAAGTCTGGGTCTGGCTTCGGCTGGTGTCGCACTTCACCCGACGTCATTGCTGCAGTTACTCTGGTATAAAGGCATCAGCCGACGCCATTTTCCTCAGTCTTTCTTGCCGCGTGGCGCCCGAAGCAGAAGCTGTTCGCAAGTGCCGGTCGGTCAGAACCAGAGATTACTACTACCGAATACTTCTACTACTAACGAAGACTTCTAAAAAGCTAAGTACCCCGTTGGGGACTCTTTCTTGCCTCAGCCGATGTCAGAAAAAGTGAATAACTGTTTAACTTGTGGGAAACAAATACCTCATAAAGATTTCCACTCTTACTGCTTACCTTGTTTAGGCCCAGACCACGACGTAGCAGCTTGTCTAGCCTGTGCTTCTTTTAACCGACGGACGCTTAGACGTCGGTCGGAATTTGCTGAGCAGTTTTTCGGCTCTGATTTTGCTTATATTATGCCGTCGGATCCTCCGACTTCACAAATATCCAAAAAACGCAAGGAAAAGGACCGACACTCGCGGTCCGCGGTTTCGTCCGAAACCGCGGTTAAGACAACCGCGAGTGTCTCTGTTTCGGCTGAAACCGAGCAAGCGGTTCTTCCTTCAGCCGAAAGCTTACCTTCTACCGAGGCCTCTTCCAACCTGGTGGAATCGGCTTCTGAAATCCAACCTGCAGTTGTGGTTTCTCAGGAATTATCTGACACTATTCCCTTGGATATTTCAACCCCTGCACGTGGAGCTGCTAGGCCTCCTGCAGCCATGTCCATTAAGGCCTTTGCCAGGGCTAAAGCAGCTAAAGCTACTAAATCTGTGCCTGTTAAGACCCCCTCTCACAGGCCTAGCTCCAGTTCCCAAATGCTTAGTTTAGCAGAGGATCTCATTTCTTTAATCCGGGGATCCCAACCTCTCCCAGACAGGGCCTCTCACCCACCTCCAGAGAAGAGGCCTAGAGCAGAGTCCCCTGAGCCAGTTTCCACAGATGATTCCTCTGATGATTCAGATAATACAGACCCTCCAGAGGCTCCTTTTTCCCCTTATGAAGACTGATGCTGAAGAGTCCATCCCTTCTGCCTCTCCACCTGAGGAATTTTCCTTTGGGGAAACCTTGCATGCTATGAGGGAACATTTTCAGTGGCAGGGCCAAGATTTTTCAGACTCCAGAAAAAGGCTTAGAACCTTTTTGCATTTACCACAACATAGGCCTTTAGCTATACCTCCAGTTCTGTCTGTTGTAGATGATGCATTTAATGAT
This sequence comes from Protopterus annectens, assembly GCF_019279795.1. Taxonomy (NCBI): domain Eukaryota; kingdom Metazoa; phylum Chordata; order Ceratodontiformes; family Protopteridae; genus Protopterus; species Protopterus annectens. Next base: position 517,430,456 of record NC_056750.1, read on the forward strand.
GCTTGTACTGCTCCTGATTCATTACCTCCGCCCCTGCTAAGCCCGATAGGTTCTACAGGGTCCCGGACACACATCACCATTTATACAAGGCTCCTTTTGCAGATCCGAGACTATCTCCCAGGGCCTAAGGCTGTAGCATCTACCTCTGCCAAAATCCCTCCCTCTGAAAGGGAATCCAGGTCCTTAGAGAGATGGGGTAAAAGTTTACACTTCTGCTACTCTGTCAGCTAGGGCCTTGAACTGTCAATTTCATATGATCCAGTATCAAGAATTTATGCTAGACCAGTTAACCAAAAAACTGTCCTCTGATGAACCTTTAGACAAGAAATATGTTCAGGAAATGGTACATAACATTCAGCTAGTTAGTAACCATTCTTTAAAATGCGGCTATGATGCACTGGAGGCTTCCTTTAGATCAGCCATGACTGGCACAGTTATCAGAAGGCATGCATGGTTAAAAGAGCAGGCCTTACCGGACCATGTCAATTCAAAACTATTAGATGCTCCCATGGACAAGGTCAATTTGTTTGGCTCTCCTGCACAACAGGTGCTGAAGAAGATGGAAGAGAAGGCAAAATCTGTCCAAACAGTGAAAGATTTCTTACAGGTCCAACCTCCAAGGTTTAGCAGGAATTGGCCCTCCAAGAATTGGTCCTTTCCAGACTCCTCCAAAGCACAGAGAGGCAGGAATAGGCGTTCAAGAGGCAGAAACCAATCCAGAGGTGCCTACAGGGGCGCCAGTGGCAGGGTAACAACCAGCGAGGCACAGACACAGCCACCACCACTACTACAGGACAATCACAGTGACTTGGCTCTGGCACCGCCTACCAGGGAACAACTAGAAGCACCCTTAGGCGGAAGCTAGCTTTATTTACAAAGAACTGGCATTACATCACAAGAGACAAGTGGATTTTGCAGACAATAGACCAAGGTTACAGGTTTCATTTCCATACTCTACCAGGAAAGAGAGGAATGCCAAACCTACCTCCAAATCAAAAGGCAGAAGCTCTACAACAAGTAAATCAATTATTAAAGATGAGAGCTGTGGAAAAGGTACCACATATGGAGCAAGGAAAGGGCTTTTACTCCAGACTCTTCCTAGTACCAAGGAAAGAAGGCAAATGGAGACCTATTCTCGATCTGTCCGCTTTAAACACATTCCTCATTGTTCCAAAATTCAAAATGCTGACCCTACAGCAGCTTCTTCCCATGCTGGGCAAGGTGTCTTGGCTGGTAACTCTAGATCTCAAGGAGGCATACCTGCACGTCCCCATACGACCAAATTGCAGAAGATACCTCAGATTTCTTGCAGGATCAGAGCATTATCAATTCTCAGCATTGCCCTTTGGCTTATCTACTGCGCCCAGTGTGTTCACGAAATGCCTGGCATCAGTAATCGCTCATTGCAGGCTTCAGGGGATCCAAATCTACCCTTACCTGGACGACTGCCTAATACAAGCGGACAACAAAAACAAGCTAGCAGAAGACTTGAAAAGAGTCATTTACCTTCTACAAGCCCTGGGATACACAGTCAATATAAAAAAGTCAAGGCTGATACCATCCCAAAAGATAACCTTTTTGGGTGCGGAGCTGGACACATCCAAACAAATGGCATTCCTAACAGTAGAAAACAGGAGCAACTCCTCTCTACTTCTTGGCATTAACAAAACAAAACCATCTAACAGCAAGAAAAGTCCTACAAGCATTGGGCTTCATGGCATCCTGCATAATATTGGTCCCACATGCCAGACTGCATATGAGAAAACTACAGTGGTACCTAAGGAATTTATGGTCTCAGCACAAGCACAGCCTAGAAACTCAAATTCCAATAATTCCATGCCTGAAGCAAGAATTCCAATGGTGGGCTCAGGCCTGTCAATCAAACGAAGGATTGCCCTTCCACAGCACTCAACCAAGCCAAACCATCACAACGGACGCCTCAGACCTCGGTTGGGGGGCCCACATGATGAACAAATGCATACAGGGTTTATGGACTCAAGAGCAGCTGCACCTACACATAAACCTAAAGGAAATGCTGGCAGTAAAACTGGCAATTCAGACTTTCAAACAATTTCTTCGACAAGGCCAATTGATAAGGACAGACAACACCACAGTTATGTGGTACATCAACAAGCAGGGAGGCACACATTCGTACCCTCTATGCCGGATGGCCCTGGACCTCTGGAATGTGGCCCTGAGTTACAACATTCAGTTACAAGCAATCTTTGTACCAGGAAAAGAAAACACTCTAGCAGACATATTAAGCAGGACTACCACGGATGCCCACAAATGGATGCTGCATCCGGACATCTTCAAAACCATTACAAGAAAATGGGGTCTCCCAGAAATAGACTTATTTGCATCCCCACTCAATCACCAATTAAAGAAATTCTGCACCAGGACGTACCACCCACTGGCATGGAAGGTGGACTCTATCCTTCAGTTGGAAAAATCTGTCAGCATATGCATTCCCACCACTTCCTTTGATGCACAAGGTGCTATTGAAGATCAAAGAGGAACGTCCAAGGATCATTCTGATAGCTCCAGATTGGCCAAGGCAACATTGGTACCCATTACTGAGGAGCATGTCTCGGGAGCAGATATGGCCCTTACCCCTAGTTCCCTTGCTGTTAACTCAGAACAATTACAACACCCTGCATCCAAACCTGAAAACTCTGCAGCTGACTGCCTGGAACATTGCATAAGACAAATTAACCCAAATTTATCCCAAAGGGTTAAGGACATTATCTTAGAAGCTCGCAGACCTTCAACAAGGAAAACCTATTCAGCAAAATGGAAAAGATATCTCATTTGGAGTACTGCTAAAGGGAAAGATGTGTCACTGGTAAACATAGCCAACATCCTGGAATACTTGGCAGAGCTATTCCACAAAGGCCTGTCCTACTCTTCCATTAAGATTCATGCCTCAGCTATTTCAGCAGAATACGACTTGGATCCTCCAGTTTTCTCACATCCTCTGCTCAGGCAGTTTCTGAGAGGAATTAAAATGTAAAACCTCCTAGGAAGCCACCATTACCTGCATGGGACTTGAACTTTGTGCTAGAAAAATTGACACTACCTCCTTTCGAACCAGCAGCAACAGCAGAATTGCAATACTTATCATGGAAAACTGCTTTCCTGCTGGCAATCACTTCAGCAAGAAGGGTTTCTGAGCTACAGGCATTAATGGCAGTACAACCCTTTCTGATCTTCCATCAAGATAGTGTCCATGAGAACAAATCCTACTTTTATGCCTAAGGTGGTCTCCAGAGTATCTTTAAATCAGGCTATCCACCTGCCTACATTCTTCCCTAATCCACAGAACAGGGGAGAAAGACTGTTGCATACCTTGGATGTACACAGACAATTACGCTACTACCTGGACAGGACCAAGAGCAATAGAAAAACTGACCAGCTACTGGTAGCATATGCAGCAGGAATGGAAGGGAAAGCAATTACAAAACAGACAATATCTAAGTGGATAGGAAATTGCATTAGATTTTGTTACTCCTACCATGGAAAGAAAACTCCAGAAAACATCAGGCCTCACTCTACAAGAGCTACAGCCACTATCACAGCTTTTCTACGAGGAGTGGCTACCAAAGACATTTTAGAGGCTGCTACTTGGAGCTCTGTGCATACATTTGCCAAGCATTATAATTTACCTTTATACTCTAGATCCCGAGCAGGTTTTGCCACTGCTGTTTTGCAAGGGATCTTAACTACACCATAATTCTATCTTTCCTCCTCCCCAGTTTGGCTATGGTATTCTACCCATTTGTAAGGACTGCAGATGCATCCTTGAAGGACATAGTACAGTTTTGTACCTACCATAAATGTAGATGTCCGATAGGAATGCATCTGCAGTCAGGATTACCCACCCTCCTTCCCTCTGTGGTACTCCTAGGGTATTTGCCCTCTTATAGCTAGCTGGGGAATCTATTATGGTGTATTTGTTTGTATATATGTACATACATGCTTATTTTTTGTTTGCTCTCTAATATTTTGAACCATTGGCATTTATCAAAATTTAGCCTTCCTAGAGGGCACCTGGCATCTGGGGCAAGAAACACTGAGGAAAATGGCGTCGGCTGATGCCTTTATACCCGAGTAACTGCAGCAATGACGTCGGGTGAAGTGCGACACCAGCCGAAGCCAAACCCAGACTTTGGAATCCGGCCGACCGAAGGGCTGCCTGACGACAGGACAACCCATTTGTAAGGACTGCAGATGCATTCCTATTGGACATCTACATTTATGGTAGGTACAAAACTGTACTTTATTTCTGAAGGCTCGCTCAGTGTGACACAGATTGTGGTTCATGAGGATGTTCTTACGGATGTCATGGAATGCACCCCAGTGTTGGACCCTTCTGTATTTCATTGCCTGGCTCCAGAGGCTACAACGAAAAAGAAACTGAAAACTAAACCTGTTTCCCCAGCTCCTTTGGTCCAGGCTTCTGATTAAACTCCTGACTGGCATGCCTTTACCCAAGGTCTCTTTAATGCCTTCTTGCTCTCCGCCAGTCATTAGCTCCTTCTTTTTCAGCACAAGCCCCTTTTTCCTTTTACCCCTTTGAAGAGGCCTGCAGAGGATGTCTCTTCTAAAGAGGATGATTCATCAGAGGGATGAATCTCTTCTGTACTCTACTCAAATTGCTTCTCTGGGTTATGCCTCTCCAGAGGAGGAATCTAATGGTAAAGATTGGAGGATATTTCCTTTAGAGAGACCATTTTGAAGATGAGGGACTTCTTTAAGTGGGATTGCTGCCAAGTTGAGATTCAGAAGAGAAACTATGACGTTCTACAGATGGAATCCCCTAATCCTTCAACCATCCCTCCAGTCCTGACAGCCTTTTTGGATGTCTTCACTGCAGCTTCCAAGTGCCCAGACTCCAACCCACCAGCCCCCAAGCACCCTGACAGAATTTACAAGGTGCCTGAGGATGCCAAGTTCCTTTTTAAGGCACCCTCAGCTGACCCAGCTGCTATATCAGTGGCAGGAGGTAAAGCTTCCAAACCTCTACCTTCCATCTCCCTGCTCTCCTTCTGAAAAGGAAAGTAAGGTTATGGAGAGACTGGGGGAAAAAGTGTATATTGTGCAGCCTTGGCCTTTAGGGCAATGAATTATCAGACTCACATGGCCAAATATTCCCTAGCCCTTATGGTGGATGCAGTGAAACTCCTGTCAGAGATTACAGATTCTACCAACAAAGCCAAGCTTTCCAGCTTTCTTAATTCCTGCTCTCTGGTTACCAGGCACACCATCAAATGTAGATGTTCATCGTGTTGCACTGCTGCAGTCATTACACTTGGGTTATCCTGCCGTCAGGCGGTCCCGCAGTCGGCCTGAGTTCCAAAGTCTTGGTCTGGTGTCAGTTGCTGTCGCTTCTTCCCTGACGTCAGTGCGCCAGGGGTATACAAGATGCATCTGACGCCATTTTCTTTAGTCTTTCTTGCCGCGCGTTGCCCGAAGCAAAAGCAGTCCGCAAGTGCCGGTCGGCCGACTCCTGAGATTTTCGAAGTCGAATTTCAGATCCTAAGTCTTCAACAAAGCTAAGTACCCCGTTGGGGAAACTTTTTTCTTGCCTCAGACCGATGTCAGAAAAAGTTAATAATTGTATTTCTTGTGGAAAGCAAATACCTCATAAGGACTTCCACTCTTACTGTATTCCATGCCTAGGCCCTGATCACGACGTCACTAGTTGTTGGTTTTGTGCTAGATTTAACAAACACACTATTAAACGACGTTTTGATTTTGCTTTGCACTTATTTTGGCCGAAGGTTCAATTATACTATGCCGTCGGATCTTCCGATGACCGCAATTCTCAAAAACGCAAAGACAAGGATAAAGACAGGCATCCGAGGTCCAAAACCGACGAAGCCTCTTCTAGGCCAGTCGCCGGTTCTCAATGAGGCGCTTTTGCAGCCCCTGACACCCGCTACCTCAGAGCCACAGGCCGCCTCCGACTCCCACGTGGAGACAACTAGGCCTCTGGAAACTCAAGGTATTGGGCCTACAGAATCTAATCCCTCAGATGGGTCTGGAGCCGCTGAGCAGGCATCTGCTTCTGAGGATGTTTTCAGACCTTCACAACTTACCATTAAAGCAACAGCCAAGACAAAAACACCATTAAAGACAAAGAAACAAGTACAGCATTCTCCTGGACAGTCCTCCATGCCTAAGGAACAGATGCTTAAAATGGCCGAAGACCTCATTACTCTAATCAGGCCCCCCCCCCCCCCCCCGAGAAAAGGCCTAGGCAGGATACAGACTATGATTCCTCTGATCAGGTTTCCATTTCCTCTGATTCCTCTTCAGACCAGGGATACTCTCTACCACCCTATGAGGACTCCGATGATGAAGAATCTATCCCTTCAGCCTCTCCTCCTGAGGATTACTCTTTTGGGGAAACCTTATATACCATGAGGGAGCATTTCCATTGGGAAAGTCAGGATTACTTGGAATCCAAGAAAAGGCTCAGGGACTTCCTTTTATTGCCTCAGCACAGGTCCCTGGCTATTCCGCCTGTGTTAGATATTGTGGATGATGTGTTCTCTGAATCCTGCTTATCTCCTGATTCTTTGCCCCCTGCACCAGCCAAGCCAGGTAGGTATTAGAGTCCCTGACTCTCACAAGTTTCTTTATAAAAACCCTTCTGCTGACCCAGAAACCCTTTCCCAGGGTCCCAAAGGGGGGTTAAGGCATCGATTGCAAAAAATCCAGTGCCCTCTAACAGAGATTCTAGAGCATTGGAAAGATGGGGGAAGAAAGTTTACACTTCTGCAACTTTAGCAGTAAGGGCTTTAAATTGCCAGTTTCACATGCGTAAGTACCAACAATATTTAATGACTCAATTAAAACAGAAAATGCTTGCAAGCTCAGAAGCTCCTGACTATAAAGCAATGCAGGATTTATTGCATGCAGTGGAACAGGTGGGAAAACATACTCTGCAATGTGGTTTTGATTCTCTAGAGGCCTCGGTTCTGTGATTCGAAGACATGCTTGGTTAAAAGAACAGAGTTTACCTGATCATGTTAAGGCAAAATTATTGGATGCTCCATTACAGCATGATACGTTGTCTGGTGTTAAGGCAGAAGAGGTGTTAATGAAAATGGAGGATAAATCTAAATCTATGCAAACAGTCAAAGATTTTTACAGGTACAGCCACCTCGATTTAGCAGAAATTGGCCTACAAAGAATTGGTCGTTCCAGTGTCAGACAGGCCATAGAGAGGCAGATACAGATGCCCAAGAGGCAGATCTCAACCCCAAGGCTCTAACAGACAACGACAGTGGGGTACCTCAACCCCAAAAGGAGGTGAGGACAGGTCTCAGCCTTATAGGAAACAGTCCCAATGACTTCCCCCTTCGTATGCCAAGCATTTCCCTTTTGGCAGCTCCCTTAGGGGGAAAATTAGCACTTTCTTCTCAAAATTGGCAAACAATCACCCAAGACAAATGGGTTCTAAATATTGTCTCAAGGCTACAGGTTCCACTTTCACACTTTACCAAGGATAAAAGGAATGCCAAACCTGCCACAAAATCAATGGGCAGAGGCTCACAAACAAATTTCAGCCCTCATGGACATGAGAGCTATTCAAAAAGTACCACAGCAGGAACAAGGACAAGGATTTTACTCGAGACTCTTCCTGGTCCCCAGAAAGGACAAAGCTTGGAGACCCATACTAGACCTTTCAACTCTAAATACTTACCTGGATGTTCCGAAATTCAAAATGTTGACACTACAGCAGATGTTCATCGTGCATACAGCTGCAGTCATAACAGATGGGTTTTCCTGCCGTCAGGTGGGTCCTCAGTCGGCCGAATTCCAAAGTCTAGGTCCGGCGTCGGATGCCGTCGCTTCTTCCCTGACGTCATTGCGACAGGGGTATAAAAGAACCAGCCGACACCATTTTCTTCAGTCTTTCTTGCCGCGTGGTGCCCGAAGCAGAAGCAGTTCGCAAGTGCCGGTCGGCCAGCTCCTGAGATTACGAATATTTTTCAACCGAAGTCTTCTTGAAAGCTAAGTACCCGTTGGAAACTTTTCTTGCCTCAGACCGATGTCAGACAAAGTTAATAATTGCATTTCATGTGGGAAGCAAATACCGCATAAGGATTTCCATTCCCTCTGCATTCCTTGCTTAGGCCCAAACCACGACGTCTCGGCCTGTCGTTTTTGTGCTACATTCAACAGACGCCCTATTAAGCGTCGGGCAGAGTTCGCCCAACACTATTTTGGCAAAAAGTTTAATTACATTATGTCGTCGGATACTCCGTCTCCAGTTTTGAGCAAAAGACGCAAAGATAAGGACTGACATACGAGGTCCACGACTTCTACCGACACCACGCTAAAGCCAACTACAGGTGCTCCGGTTCTCAGCGAGGCACCTACGCAGCCCCTGACTACCGATGACACTTCATTAGCGGTGTCTTCTGTGCCCGAGGTCGCAGGCTCTTCGGCCCACACTCCGACTACTGATACCGAAGCCACTCTTGGCGGGGAAACTCATTTAGACAGGCCTGCCACCTCTCAAGGTGTCTTCAGGCCGCCGCCTTCTTTTTCCATTAAGGCTTTCACTAAATCTAAAGCAGCCATGCATACTAAAAGACAAGCTCCACAAGGACCCTCTCAAGGCCCCATGCCTAAAAAGCAGATGCTCAAAATGGCTGAGGATTTGATTACTCTTATCAGGGGTTCTCAACCCCCCTCGGACAAAAGGCCCAGAGTGGAGGAAGAATACCCTTCCTCGGACCAGGCCTCCATTACTTCAGAACATTCTGAAGACCAGGAACAATCTTACTCCCCTTTTGAAGATTCTGATGCAGAGGAGTCCATTCCCTCTGTCCCCCCCCCCCCCCCCCGAGGACTACTCTTTTGGGGAAACCTTGCATACCTTGAGGGAACACTTCCACTGGGAAGGCCAAGATTACTCAGACTCCAAGAAAAGGCTCAGGGATTTCCTCTTGCTCCCTCAGCACAGGCCTCTGGCTATCCCTCCTGTCTTAGACATACTAGATGATGTGTATTCAGAGGCCAGCCTTAACCCAGATTCCTTACCTCCAGCTCCAGTCAAGCCTGACGGGTATTACCGGGTTCCTGATTCACACCAATTTCTATACAAAAGCCATGCGGCTGACCCAGAAACTATTTCACAAGGTCCCAAGGGAATTAAGGCCTCCACTGCCAAAAATCCATTACCTTCAGAGAGAGATTCCAGAGCTTTAGAAAGGTGGGGGGAAAAGGTATACACCTCGACCACCTTAACCATGAGGGCATTAAACTGTCAGTTCCATATGTTAAAGTATCAACAGTTTTTATTATCTCAGTTGAAAAGCAAAATGTCACAACCTGAACAACCAGATTTGAAAGAGTTGCAGGATTTGTTGCATAGTGCAGAGCAAGTGGGTAAACATACCTTGCAATGTGGTTTTGATGCTTTAGAGGCCTCATGTAGAGCTGCTGTTACAGGATCAGTCATACGTAGACACGCTTGGCTCAAAGAGCAAACCTTACCAGATCATGTCAAAGCTAAATTACTAGATGCACCTCTTCAAAAAGATGTATTGTTTGGTGTTAAAGCTGAGGAGGTATTAAAGAAAATGGAGGAAAAGGCAAAATCAATGCAAACAGTGAAATATTTCCTACAGGTACAACCTCCACGTTTCAGTAGAAATTGGCCTTCAAAAATTGGTCCTTTCCAGCCACGGACAGACCTCAAACAGGTAGATACAGGCACCCGAGGGGTAGAGGGCAATCTCAAGGATCATTTAGAGGCAGACAATGGCAAGCACCTACACCAAGAGGTGGTGAGGATAGTTCACAGCCATTTAGAAAGCAGAACCAATGACTTTCCCCATTGCATGCCAAGCAAGGCTCAATTGGCAGCACCTTTAGGCGGAAAACTGGCGTTATTTTCGAAAAATTGGCAGATGGTCACAAAAGACAAATGGATCCTGGACATTGTAGACAGAGGCTACAGATTCCACTTTCACACCCTTCCAAAAATGAGAGGCATGCCAAACCTGCCACACAATCAAAGGGCAGAGGCACAAAAACAAATTTCAGATCTCATGGACATGAAAGATATTCAAGAGGTACCTGCACAAGAACAGGGTCAAGGTTTTTATTCCAGACTATTCCTGGTAACAAGGAAGGGCAAAGATTGGAGACCTTTTTTGGACCTATCCATCCTAAGCACATATTTACTCGTACCAAAATTCAAGATGCTCACATTACAGCAGCTTCTTCCCATGCTGGGCAAGGAGTCTTGGCTGGTAACATTGGACCTCAAGGAGGCATACCTGCATGTCCCAATCAGACAAGATTGCAGAAGATACCTCAGATTTCTTGCAGGTTCAACCCATTATCAATTCTCTGCATTGCCCTTTGGCTTATCTACTGTGCCCAGAGTGTTCACGAAATGCCTGGCATCAGTAATTGCCTTCTGCAGACTTCAAGGGATACAAATATACCCATATTTGGACGACTGCCTTATCCAAGCGGACAGCAAACACATGCTTCTGAAACACCTGGTGTTTGTAATAATGTTGTTGAATTCTCAGGGATGCACAGTCAACAAAAAGAAATCAAAACTAATACCCTCTCAAACAATAATTTTCCTGGGTGCCAGCTTGAATACAAACACCCAGATGGCCTACCTCACGCCAGAGAAACAAGAGCAACTAACTCAATACTTCAGAAAACTGGTAACCTTCACCAGGCTGACTGCAAGGAAAATCCTGCAGGCTCTGGGATTCATGGCATCTTGCATCCTGCTAATCCCATGTGCAAAGCTGCATATGAGGAAACTTCAATGGTACCTAAAATACTTATGGTCTCAACACAGCCACAGTTTGGAAACAATTATACCACTGATTCCATGTCTTCAAAAGGAATTTCTGTGGTGGGCTCAAGCATGCCAAAGAAACATAGGTCTCCCATTCTGCAAGCCTCAAGCAAATCAAGTCATCACAACAGATGCCTCGGAATACACCTGGGGGGGCGCACATGACAGATCGGTGCATTCAGGGCAAATGGTCCCAAAAAGAAAAGCACCTACACATCAATCAAAAGGAAATGCTAGCAGTAATAAATGCTATTATGGCTTTCAAAGACCTACTGCATCCAGGCCAACTATTGATAAGGACAGACAACACCACAGTGATGTGGTACATAAACAAACAGGGAGGAACCCATTCATATCCCCTATGCAGGCTAGCCATGTCTCTTTGGAACATGGCTCTGGAATTACAAATCGAACTTCAAGCACAGTTCCTGCCAGGCAAGGAAAACACGCTGGCAGACAACCTAAGCAGAAATATGACAGATCCACACGAATGGAAGTTGCATCCTCAAGTTTTTACAAAAATAATTCAAGCATGGGGAAGGCCAGACATAGATCTCTTTGCCACCCACAGAAATTACCAATTGACAAAATTCTGCTCAAGGACCTTTCATCCACAGGCCTGGAAAGTGGACACACTCTCTCTTTCAGTTGGACAACAGTGACAGTTTATGCCTTTCCACCTCTTCCTCTGCTGCCCAAAGTTCTATTAAAAGCCAGAGCAGACAGACCAAAGATGATTCTCATTGCTCCAGACTGGCCAAGACAACACTGGTACCCACTCCTGAGGAGCCTGACGCATTCCCCACCATGGATCCTGCCTCTAATGCCTCTTCTACTGACTCAGCACAACTTCAAAACACTTCACAGTCAGCTGAAAACACTCAATCTAGCCGCATGGAGGATTCCTTAAATTCACAACAGACCCTACTCTCCAAGGAGATGCAGGATGTCATTTTGGAGGCCAGAAGGCCTTCTACTAGAAAAGCCTACTCCGAAAATGGAAACGGTTTTGTGCCTGGAATCAGAAAAAGGGTCAGAATCCTGGAATACTGAATCTATCTCAAATATTACAGTACCTAGCTGAGATGCTAAGCTGTGGACTTTCATTCTCCTCCATCAAAATCCATGCCTCAGCCATTTCTGCAGAATACAACACTGATCCTCCTTTATTCTCTCACCCTCTCGTAAGACAGTTCCTCAGAGGGGCTAAGAATATAAAACCCCCAAGGAAGCAACCAGTACCTGCTTGGGACCTCAATTTCATCCTGGAAAAATTGACCCTGCCTCCCTTTGAGCCTGCTGCTTCAACAGAACTGCAATATTTGTCATGGAAAACAGCCTTCCTTCTGGCTATCACCTCAGCACGCAGGGTTTCGGAACTACAAGCCCTCATGGCTGTGCAGCCTTTCATCATTTTCCATCAGGACAGAGTTTCCTTACGAACCAACCCTTCATTTATGCCAAAGGTAGTATCCAGGGTAGCCTTGAATCAGGCTATCCACCTACCTACCTTTTACCCTAATCCACAAAACAAAGGGGAGAGACTACTACATTCCATGGACATTCACAGACAGCATCGTTATTATTTGGGCAGAACAAAGCCTTTCAGAAAATCAGAGCAACTCTGTGTCCTATGCTACAGGTGCTCAACGGAAGCCTATTTCCAAACAGACAATCTCAAGATGGATGGCCCAATGCATACGCTTTTGTTACTCGTTTTCATGGTAAGACTGTACCTACAGGCATCAGATCTCACTCCACAAGGGCCACAGCTACCTCTACAGCTTTCCTCTGGGGGGTTCCTACCAAAGGTATTTTGGAAGCAGCCACTTGGAGTTCTGTACATACTTTCTCCAAGCACTATCACCTACCATTATACTACAAATCTAGAGCGGGCTTTGCCACTGCAGCCTTGCAAGGCATCCTGGCTCCTTCTAGTACCTCTTAGTGCCTACCACCCCTTTTTTAGCTTTGGGATTCAACCCATCTGTTATGACTGCAGCTGTATGCACGATGAACATAGTACAGTTTTGTACCTACCATAAATGTAGATGTTCGAGTGCTAATACAGCTGCAGTCCAGGTTTCCCTCCTTCCTTCCCCTCTTGGGACAGGCCTAATGGCTAACACCTCCTCATACAACCTGATTGGGGTATTCTTTTATGGTGTATTTGCTTGCAACTACTGTTTTTTTTTATTATATTGCATTGCATTATTACATAAATTTATGTTTTGCCTCCCTTCTGGGGGCATCTGACATCTGGGGCAAGAAAAACTGAAGAAAATGGCGTTGACTGGTTCTTTTATACCCCTGTCGCAATGACGTCAGGGAAGAAGCGACGACATCCGATGCCGGACCTAAACTTTGGAATTCGGCCGACCGAGGACCCGCCTGACGGCAGGAAAACCCATCTGTTATGACTGCAGCTGTATTAGCACTCGAACATCTACATTTATGGTAGGTACAAAACTGTACTTTTCTTCCCATGCTGGGCAAGAAGGCTTGGCTTGTTACTCTGGACCTCAGAGGCATACCTGCATGTCCCTATCAGACAAGATTGCAGAAGATACCTCAGATTCAAAGCTGGTACAATGCACTACCTATTCTCTGCACTGTCCTTTCGCTTATCTACTGCGCCCAGGGTCTTTACAAAGTGCCTGGCACCAGTAATTGCATTTTGCAGACAGAGGAATTCAGATATATCCATACCTGGACGACTGCCTCATTCAAGCATAGAGAAAGGACATTCTTCTAAAGCATCTGGTGTTTGTAAAAACGTTGCTGACTTCTCTAGAGTACACTGTAAACGAAAAAAAGCCAAAACTAGTGCCCTCACAACAAATAATATTCCTGGGTGCCAGCTTAAATACAACGGCCCAGATGGCTTATCTCACGCCAGACAAACGAGGACAACTGACTCAATATTTTCAATTACTGGCAAAAAAGTCCCATCTCCCTGCAAGAAAAATTCTGCAGGTCCTGGGATTCATGGCATCCTGCATACTACTAATCCCATATGCCAGACTGCATATGAGGAAATTACAATGGTACCTAAAAAGTGTTTGGATTCAAAACGCTCACAGTTTAGAAGCAGTAATACCAATTATTCCCTGCCTACAACAGGAGTTTCGATGGTGGGCACAGGCATGTCACCTTAACAAGGGTCAGCCTTTCACTCTACCCACAGCCAGGCAGACTCTAACAGATGCTTCGGACTACGCCTGGGGAGCACACATGGTAGGAAAATGTATTCAGGGCAAGTGGACCACAGACCAACTGCATCTTCACATCAATCAAAAAAAGATGTTGGCTCTTCAAAATGCCTTAACAGCTTTCAAGGACCTTCTGCATCCAAGACAATTACTATTGAAGACAGACAACACCACGGTAATGTGGTACATAAACAAGCAAGGGGGCACTCATTCTTATCCTCTATGCAGGCAAGCCATGACCTTGTGGAACACAGCTCTAACTTATCAAGTTCATCTACAAGCACAATTCCTGCCAGGAAAGAAAAATACTCTGGCAGACGATCTAAGCAGAAATATCAAGGACCCTCACGAATGGAACTTGAATCCACAAATCTTCAGCATGGTAACACAAAAATGGGGATGACCAGACATAGATCTTTTTGCCTCTCCACTAAATTGCCAACTACAAAAATTCTGCACAAGGACTTACCACACAGAAGCATGGAAAATGGATGCTCTTTCATTCAGCTGGAAAAGCCTAAAAGTTTATGCCTTCCCACCACTGCCTCTCCTTTCAAAGGTACTCCTAAAAGCCAGACAAGAAAAACCATAGATGATCCTGATTGCTCCAGACTGGCCACGCCAGCACTGGTACCCAATCTTAAAGAACTTGGCTCAAGGCCCACCATGGATTTTGCCTCAAATTTCACACCTTCTGACTCAACAAAACAATCAGATCCTGCACGGTCAGCTCAAGACCCTAAACCTGGCTGCATGGCAGATTCATTAGCCAAACAGGCAACACCTCTTTCTAAAGCTGTTATGGATGTCATTTTGGAGGCCAGGAGGCCTAGCACCAGGAAATCTTACTCAGAAAAATGGAAGAGATTCTGTGCCTGGAACCAGGCTCAATGCCTTGACCCTCTTGTTCCAAACATTCCTCAGATTTTACAATACTTAACTGAGATGCTGGACAAAGGCCTATCCTTCTCATCAATTAAGATCCACGCCTCTGCCATTTCAGCACGTTACAACACGGATTCTCCTATATTCTCTCATCCCTTGCTAAAGCAGTACCTCAGAGGGGCAAAAAACATAAGACTGCCCCGGAGAGCACCAACACCAACTTGGGACCTCCAATTTTGTTTTGGAAAAACTGACCCTGCCACCTTTTGAGCCAGCCAACACAGCCAATCTAAAATTTTTATCACGGAAAACAGCTCTGCTCCTGGCAGTAACTTCAGCACGAAGAGTCTCAGAGCTACAGGCATTAATGGCAGTGGAACCTTTTATAATTTTTCATCAGGACAGGGTTTCTGTAAGGACAAACCCGACCTTTATGCCAAAGGTGGTATCCAGTGTGGCTCTTAACCAGACCATCCATTTGCCAACTTTTTAGCCAAACCCCCAGAATAAAGGGGAGAAACTTCTGCACTCTTTGGACATAGACAGCTACGCTTCTACTTGGACAAAACAAAAACTTTCAGGAAAACTGAGCAACTGTTTGTAGCATATGCTGCAGGATGGCAAGGCTATCTGAAAACAGACTATCTCCAAATGGATAGGACACTGTATTCGTTACTGTTACACACAGCATGGAAAATCAGTCCCTAATAACATTAGGCCACATTTTACCAGAGCAACAGCCACTTCAACAGCCTTTCTCAGAGGAGTACCAACCAAGGAAATTTTGGAGGCTGCAACTTGGAGTTCAGTGCACACCTTTACCAAGCATTACCACTTGCCTCTTTACTCTAAATCCAGAGCAGGGTTTGCCACTGCAGTTCTGCAGGGCGTCATAGCCAATCCTAACTCTTTGTAGACCAGCCACCCAACCTTAGCTTTGGGATTCTACCCAAGTGTAATGACTGCAGCAGTGTAACACAATGAACATAGTACAGTTTTGTACCTACCATAAATGTAGATGTTAGAGTGTTCACACTGCTGCAATCCAGGTTACCCTCCCTCCATCCCCTATGTCCTAGCTGGACGTATCTATTCCTTTCTATCCTATACAACCTTTGTGGTGTATTTGCTTGTAACTGAAGGTATTGTGTTTATTTTATATGTATATGTTTTATTAGCAATATGTATTGCCTACCTACTTGGGGGCACCTGACATCTGGGGCAAGAAAAACTGAAGAAAATGGTGTCGGATGCATCTTATATACCCCTGGCGCACTGACGTCAGGGAAGAAGCGACAGCAACTGACGCCGGACCAAAACTTTGGAACTCAGGCCGACTGCGGGACCGCCTGACGGCAAGATAACCCAAGTGTAATGACTACAGCAGTGTGAACACTCGAACATCTACATTTATGGTAGGTACAAAACTGTACTTTATGATACAGTTGAAGCTTCGGCGAGGGCTGCAGTTACGGGGTCTGTTCTGAGATGATATTCATGGCTTAGATTACAACTCCAGGATTTAAAACGCATTTTTGTCTCTCCTGTCCCCCGTTTCTAGAGAAACTACCCAGCCAGAACCACCTTTGGAAGGCAACTAGATTTCTCCCATCAAAAGTTGAGAGATGCCAGGAGGCAGGCTCCTTCTAAGTCTGCTTCTTGCACACCCTCTCAGAAACAGCTTTTTTAGGCCAAACCTGGTAGCCATGTTCCAGACCCATCTGCCTCCCTTTCCTTTCGCCTCTCTTTCCTTCCCTTCTTGGAAATTGATATTCCAGAACTCTTGGGTCCTCTCCATCATTGGTCAAGGTTACTTCATGGTATGGGAAACCCATCCTACCTTCAAGGGATCCCACATCCCCCACAGGACCAGATGGAATTCTTTCCACTAATCCTCTCCTCTCAGGGCACTATACAGGAGGTCCCACCCAGCCAAAGGGGAAAGGGATTTTACTCCAGGATGTTTCTGATCCCAAGAAAGGATGGCCTTTGGCAGCCCTTCCTGGACCTGTTCCATTTAAACTCCTTTCTGAAAGTTCTCACCTTTCGCATGCTGACCCTACCTACTCTACTCCCTTTGAGCCTTCCCCAGCTTTCTGGGTGTCACTGGACATAAAAGGTGCCTACCTTCACATTCCCATTCACCAACGGTTCAGGAGATTGCTTCGCTTTTCTGTGGGTTCCTCTCATTTTCAGTTTTGTGCTTTGCCCTTTGGTCTATCTACTGCTCCAAGGGTATCCGCAAAATGTTTAGCCCCTGTCGTAGCCCACTGCAGAGCATACAGATATTTCCGTACTTGGACAACCTGGTCCTCCAGGCCCCATCACCAGAAATACTCCTGGACAATCTTTCTTGCACAGTATTTTTTCTAAGAGGGCTAGGGTTTACTGTCAACCTGCAAAAGTCTTCCCTGACCCCCTCCCAGGAACATGACTTCCTGGGATGCAGGATCCTGACAAGCGCAATGATAGCTGTCTTACCCCCAGAAGAGGTCCTGTTTCTCACCTCTTAATTCCAGGACCTAGTACCACTTCAGTCCTTGACCCCAAGGAGTTCCTGCACCTCCTGGGGTTTATGGCCTCAACTATTCCAGTGCTTCCCTTTGCCAGGCTATACATGAGGAAATTTCAGTTATTCCTAAAAACAGTTTGGAAGCAACATACTCTCCGTCTGGAGTTTCTTGTCCCCCTCCTACCCTGTTTGACAAAGGAGTTAGAGTGGTGGATTTTCCCAGGTCACCAGAAATCTAGGCCTACCCCTTCAGCCGCTTCCATCCATCCAGGGTCTGTACACTGATCCGTCAGACACAGGGTGAGGTGCAACTCTGGGAACTGGAAGATCCAGGGATGTGCGGTCCCCTTCTCAACACAAAGAACATCAACCTAAAGGAAATCAAGGCTTTGATCGTTGCCCTCAAAATCTTCAAGCCCAGGATTTCACCAGCGGTCTTAAGGTGGTTCACCGACAATACCACAGTCCTCTAGTACATAAAAAAGCAGGGAGGGACAAAGTTCTATATCCTCTGCCAACTGGCATACTCCTGGGAGATAGCCCAACTGAGTCAGGTTTCCCTCCAGGCTGTTTAAATTCCCTCAGCTCAGAATGTGATGGCAGACTTTCTAAGCAGGCCCATGACACAATTCTGCATTTGGATGTTGAACAGGGATGTGTTTCTGGACCTTGCCCTGTAGGGTAATATATATATAGGGATGTATATGTAGGGTAATATAGGGTATCCCTCAGATCAGTGTTTTGTGTTCCCCATGAACAGACAGCTTCCCAAGTATTGTGCCAGGATTCCACTTCCTGGGGCTTGGAAGGTGGACGCTCTGTCATTTCCATGAAAGGGGATGTTTATGTACGCATTCCCCCCTTCCCACTCATTCAGAAGATTCTGCTGAAAATTCAGTAGGAACAACCAGAAATCTTGCTGGTGACCCCCTTTTGGCCAAGACAGCATTGGTTCCCCCTTCTACATTTAGCCAAGGGCAATCACCACAAGTTTACCCACAGGATGATCTACTCACACAAGCCAAGAGAACTCTAGTACATTTAAAAATGTCGACTGTAAACTTGACTCTGTGGTTGATAGGGCTTTGATTCCCTTTAGACACCTATACACTGAGGATGTTCTAAAAGTTGTGCAGGAGGCCAGAAAACCCACTAATGGGAAATCCTGTGTCTCCAAATGGAAGACGTTTTCCTTCTGGTGTCTTAAACGCTTGCAACCACTGTCTGTAGAAGTGCCAGTGGTTTTGTCTTACCTGTGTGAATTAATGGAGTGGCTTGTCATATTCCTCAGTCAAGGCTCATCTGTCTTCCATTTCAGCATGCTTGCGTATGTCTCCTCCCTTAGGTTCCAGGTTGGAAGTCAAACTGTTCCTAGAAGGCGTCCTTCACATTAGACCACCAAGGAAACCAGTGCCTCCTCCTTGGGATCTCAATTTTGTCCTGGAAATACTTACCCTAGCCCCCTTAGAACCAGCAATATCATCCTCCCTGCAACATTGCACATGGAAAATGGTTCTCCTAGTGGCTATTAACTCTGCCAGAAGGGTTTCGGAGCTGCAAGTCCTCATAGCCTCTTCTCCCTTCACTATCTTTCATAGGGGTAGGGTTCCTCTTCGGACTAACCCATCCTTCATGCCCAAGGTGGTTAGTTAGTTATCCCTGAATCAGGCTATCAGTCTCCCTACCTTCTCATTTTTCCAATCCTCCAGTGAGAGGATTCTCCACACCTTGGACATTCACAGACAACTTGGATACTGTTTGTGCAAAACCAAGCCCGTCCATAAGTCTGACAAATTGTCTCTTATCACCTAAGAGCCCTGAGTCAACCTGTTTCCAACCAGACTATCCCCTCTTGGATCTCTAAAACCGTTTATTTCTGTTACTCAACCAATGGATAGGATCTGTTTTCCCCTGTAAGAGTGCAATCTACTAGGGCTGTGCCCTCTTCTGGGGCTTTCTTTAAAGGATTGGATACAGCTTCTGCCCTGATGGCAGCTACCTGGTCCCTCTGTTCATACTGTCACCAAGCACTACAGATTGGATGTTACGTTTTGTAGAAAATGTTTCTGCTCCTCTTCCCAATTCCTTCTCTGCATGAGTTTTGGCATTCTCCCTTATGTTTTGAATACTGTAGCATATGAATAGAAGGACATAGAATAGTTGTGTAAAATCTTACCATAACCATAGATGTTCTTCGTGTTTCACTGTTGCAGTCGTCATGTTTGGGTTATCCTGCCAGGGTAGCCCTCTGCCGGCCCGAATACCAGAGGTTTAGTATTTCTGCGTCGGTAGCTGTCACTTCAGGACTAACATCAGGTTGTCAGTAGAATAAAGTAAGGTAGCCAGCACCATTACATCAGTCTTTCTTGCAGAGGAGCCCGAAGCAGAAGCAGTTCGTACAAGTGCCGTTCGACCGCTACCTGAGTTTCATCTTCCGAATTGAAGCTGAAGTCTTCTAAAAGCTAAGTACCCTGTTGGGGATCCTTTTTTCTTGCTCTGATGTCAGAAAAAGTTAACAATTATCTCGCCTGTGGAAAGCAAATGCCACACCAAAACTTTCATTTTTGCTGCGTCACTTGCTTAGCCCCAGACCATGACGTCCCTCGCTGTCACTTTTGTGTTTTGTTTAATGCCAGAACTATACGCCGCCAGGCCCTTACTGTAGCTAGATATTTAAGCTTACAGTCCTCGAATTCCAAACTGGCTTCGGTAGGCCATCCGACAGCAGATCTTCCGAAAAAGCGTAAGGATAAAGACAGAGACAAGACCGCACAGGTCCAAACCTACCAGCAACGCTTCCCTTAAGCTAGTCATCAGTTCTCCGGTCCAAACCTACCAACAACGCCTCCGTTAAGCTAGTCAGTTTTCCGGTCCTCAGTGAGGCGTTTTGCAGCCCCTGATGCCCGCTTCTGTGGATTCGCAGGCCGCTACCGAGGCCCTTTTGGAGTCCTGTATGCTGCAAAACTCTTCTTCGACTAAGGATCCTGCGGTTGTTTCACCCTTGGATGGGTCTGGAGTCACTGAGCAGGCACCGGCTTCCGAGTAAGTACTTTGCACTACCGATCCTAGTTTCAAACCAACTTCTTTCGCGTCTACCGTTCTTTCAAAAACTACAGAGTTTCTAAGGCCAGGGTACGAACCACACCCAAGAAACCGATGACCAAATCTCAGGCACCTGCTTCCTTGCCTCAGTCTCAAATGCTTAAACTGGCAGAAGCCCTTATCATGCTGATCAGGGGAAGCCAAGCTACCCCTTCCAAAAAAAAAAAAAAGTCTGTCCCCACTAGTTTTGTCTGAACAGGAGTCTGACTCTGATGCATCTGAATATGAAGACCTGCAATCCCTCTCTGCTTATGAGGATTCTGATGCAGAGGATGCCATTCTTTCAGCCTCTACACCCGAGGACTATTCCTTTGGGGAAACCCTTCATAGCTTAAGGGAGTATTTCTAATGGGAATGTCAGGACGACTATGTCTAAAAAAAGACTCTGAGAATTATTGGATCTTCCACAGCACATACCCCTGGCCATTCCCCCAGTCCTGGATGTTGTGGATGATGTTTTTCTGGAATCCAGTTTAACTCCTGACACCCTCCCTCCTGCACCCAGAAAACCTGACAGGTATTAGAGTCCCTGGCTGACACAAATTTATTTTCAAAAACTCTACTGCTGACCCTGAGGTAATTTCTCAAGCGCCCAAAGGAATTAAAACAACCTCTGTCAAGAATCCCACCCCCTCAGATAGGGATTCCCGAGCATTAGACAGATGGGGTAAAAAAGTATACACCTCTGCTACTCTTGCTATCAGAGCACTAAATTGCCAGTTCCATATGCTAAAATTTCAGCAACATACCATGGAACTCCTCAAAGGAAGCCGCGGTGGTGCAGCAATAGCGTTGTCGCCTCACAGCAAGAGGGTCTCCCGTTCGATTCTCGGCTGGAGCGCCTTCTGTGTGGAGTCTGCATGTCCTCCCCATGGTCGAGTGGTGTTCCAAAGACATGCGTGAATGGGTGTGCCTTCATTGAAGGTTGGGTGTCGAGCTGGCACCTTGGCACAGTAAAAATCTAGTGCCAATCATTAGCGGACCAGAGTTCCGCTATGGCGACCCCTAACCAGGAAAAGCCAAAAGAAGAGCAACAACCATGGAACTCTTCAAATAAAAAGTGTCTTCCTTTCCTGCTTGTGCAGAATCTAGAGTTACAAGAGTTAATGCATTCTGCAAGTCAAGTGAATAGGCATACCTTACACTGTGGTTTTGACGCCCTAGAAGCTTCTTGCAGGGCAGCAGTCACCGGTTCTATCCTTAGAAGACATGCATGGCTTAAGGAACAGCCCTTGACAGACCATGATAAATCATGTTAAATGTAAATTATTTGGATGCGCCCTTGTACAACGACAGCTTATATGACACTAAGGCAGAGGAGGTCTTAAAAAAGATGGAAGAAAAAACTAAATCTATGTAGACAGTTAAGGATTTCGCACAGGTCCAGCCACCAAGGTTCAGTAGGCATTGCCCCTCCAAGCACTGGTCCTTTCCTGCTCTCCTGGTCAGTTCAGCCCAGACCCCCCAGACAACAGCCACAGGGAATGCAGAGATCAAAACAGTGGAATTCTTCCACTTCAAAACCAGAGAGTTCTAAGCTAACCCTTCATGGTAAGAACTCAGTGACTCTCCTCCCACACCCCCTCCCTCTGCCCACCTACACTTACCCCTAGGGGGAAAAGTCTTCCTTCACACAAGCACCTGGGCCACCATTACCAGCAACCGCTGGATCTTCAACATAGTGTCCCAGGGATACAAGTTTTCTTTCTGCACTCTTCCAACCCCAAAAGGGTTCCCAGATCTACCTCCAAACCAGTGGGCAAAGGCAAAAAAGCAAGTGCTTTCCCTGCTCTCTATGAGGGCAGTAGAGCACGTTCCTACACAACAGATAGGCCAAGGTTTCTATTCCAAACTATTTCTGGTACCCAGAAAAGAGGGCACATGGTACCCATCCTTGATGTAGCTATTCTAAACGCATTCCTGGTGATACCAAAATTCAAAATGCTCACCCTTCAGCAACTGCTACCCATGCTCTCCATGGATGCTTGGCTAGCTACCCTAGACCTAAGAGAGGCCTACCTCCTCATCCCTATCAGGGAATCATGCATTAAATGTTTGCGTTGCAGGGCAGGATCCCTGCACTTTCAGTTCTCTGTGCTTCCCTTGGGCTTATCTACTGCTCCCTGAGTTTTCACAAAATGTCTGGCTCCCGCCATTGCCTTTTGCAGATGAAGGAATATCCAAATTTACCCATACTTAGACGACTGCCTAATTCAGGCAGACAGTCAGGAAAAACTGCTCAAGCACCTGGCCTTTGTGAAGTCCCTTCTGACCTCCCTAGTGAACACTGTCAACGAAAAGAAATCCAAACTAGTACCCACCCAGAGGATTATAGTCCTGGGAGCAAGCCTGGACACAGCATCCCAGATGGCATTCCTTGCACCAAAAAACAAACTTACCTAACAGCCTATTTCTCTCAACTAGCCACCAGACCCCAGTTATCTGCAAGGAAAATCCTGCAAGCTCTGGGGTTCATGGCATCTTGCATTCTACTCATTCCCTATGCCAGACTGCGTATGAGGAAATTTCAGTGGTACCTAAAAAGCCTTTGGTGTCAATACTCTCAAGACTGGAAAACTCTTACACCAATGATACCTTGCCTATGGAAAGATTTTCTTTTGTTAGCAGCAGCATGCTTCCACAGCAAGGGGCTACCTTTCTCACCCCCCCCTCCTCCTAGACCCTCACCACAGATGCATCAGACTGTGCCTGGGGTGCTCATCTGGATGGCAGGTGCATACAGGGCCAGTGGATCCCACAGCAAATCCATCTGCACATCATTCAGAAAGATGTTAGCTGTCCAGCACGCATTGACAGCTTTTAGGCCCCTATTGTCCCCATGGGCTCTCCTGATCAAAACAGACACCACTATAATGTGGTATATCAACAAGCAGTGAGGGACTCCTACCCTGTATGCAGGCTGGCCATGACTCTTTGGTACGCAGCCTCCGCCATGCAACTCCACCTATTAGCACAATTCCTGCCAGGTTCTCTAAACTCTCTGGCAGACCACTGAAGCTGAAATCTTCTCGACCCACATGAGTGGCAGCTAGACAAAAGAACCTTCATCCTAATAACTCAGAAATGCGGCACCCCGGAGGTCGATCTCTCTGCCTCCCACACCAACCATCAGCTCGGCAAGTTCTGCACCAGGGAACATCACTGCATGGCTTGGAAATTGGATGCCCTATCCTTCCCCTGGGTCATTCTATCTGTCTGTGCATTTCCTTCACTACCTCTCATCACCAGGGTACTGCTCAAAATAAGGCAGGAAAAACCAAGGACAATTCTTATTGCTCCAGACTGGCCTCACCAGCACCAGTACCCACTGCTGTGCAACCTGTCCCCACTGCCACCATGGTATCTCACTCAGACCCCAACCCTCCTGACTCAGAGGGAAGGAGAATTCATGCATCCCCATTCTCAGACTCTCAATTTGGCAGCCTGCCTTATTCCCTGACCACTGATCAATCTGCCAACCTCAGTAAACGGGTTCTAGATGTTTTACATGAGACCAGATGCCCTAGCACTAGAAAGTCTTCTGCTGACAAATGGAAAAGGTTCTGCACCTGGATTCAGGCCAAGGGAGCCGATAACGGCACAGCCCTCCCTACCTCTCATCCTGGATTACCTAGCGGACCTGCTACACAGTGGTCTCCTTTTCCTCTATTAAAATTCACTTCATGCCTCTGCTGTCTCTGCTTATTTCCACACTGAGCAGCCCCTTTTCTTACACCCTCTGATCAAAGAATTCCTAAGAGAGGCTAGCAGCTTGAGGCCATGCAGAAGAGCACCCACCCCAGCTTGGGACCTTAACTTTGTGTTGAAAAAGCTCACCCTGCCACCCTTTGAACCAACATGTTCAGCAGAGCTAAAATTTCTCTCCTGGACGACTGCTTTTCTTCTGGCCATCACTTCAGCTAGAAGAGTCACCAAGCTACAAGCACTCATGGCTGTGGAGCCCTTCATCATCTTCCATGCTGACAGGTTTTCCCTCAGGACTAACCCATCTTTAATGCCCACAGTGGTGTCCAGAGTGGCTCTCAACCAGTCCATTCATTTGCCCACCTTTTTTTCCTAACCCACAAAACAAGGGGGAAAGGCTCCTGCACTCTCTAGATGTGCACAGACTGCTCAGATTCTATCTAGACAGGACTAAAGCATTTAGAAAGTCTGATCAATTACTGGTTAGCTTTGTTGCAGGGGTGGAGGGCAAAGCCAATTCCAAACAAACTTTTCCCAAATGGATAGCACACTGCATCCATTTCTGTTACAAACAACATGGAAAAACTTCCCCTAAGTGGGTCAGGATTCACTCCACCAGAGCAGCCTCCACCTCTGCAGCTTTCCTCAGAGGAGTCCCCATCAGGGACATCCTGGAGGCTGCCACCTAGACATCTGTTCACACTTTCACCAAGCATTACCACATGCCTGTCTTCTTCAAATCCAGGGTAGGCTTTGCCACTGCAGTCTTACAGGGCATCCTAGCCAGCTCCTAGTCTCATTGACTGCCTCCACCCTTTTTCTCAGCTTTGGGAATCGACCGAAATGTGGTGACTGCAACAGTGAAACACGAAGAACATAGTACAGTTTTGTACACTTGCCATAAATGTAGATGTTTGAGTGTATTCACTGTTGCAGTCCTGGTTTTCCTCCTCCACCGCCCTCTTCTTTCTCTCTCTCTCCTTGCAAGGAACATTTTGGTATTTACTTTCTATTGGTGGGGTTCTTGCACCATAACCTCGCTCCCACTTGGGAGGCTCATGACAGGGGAAGAAAAAGTGATATAATGGCTTCGGCTGCCTTACTTTGTACTACTGGCGACCTGATGTCAGTCCTGAAGCGACAGGAACCGATGCAGAAATACTAAGCCTCTGGTATTCGGGCCAGCCGAGGGCTACCCTGGCAGGGATAACCCAAATGTGATGACTGCAACAGTGAATACACTCTTAACATCTACATTTATAGTAAGTGTCCACAACTGTACTATGACTATGTACTTTTCTCTATATGCTGCAATACCCCCCCCCCCCCCCAATGCTTGCCTGATCCCTGATTACATGTTTCTCACTATCAGGCTGGTGCTTTGTGGCATTCAGTTCTGGGGTAGTTACGTGGTGTCGTCTGCTTTATACCCAATGTCTCTATGGCCAATGCACGCTGAGTGATGTGCGCCATCGCATGTACCTTGCAGTAGCATTTAGACTTTGGTATACTGGCCGGACGTAAGAGTCAGTTGGAGGCAGACTCCTCCACGTTATGAGTACTGCAGCCTATAGAAGAGAAGGACAGCTACGGTTGTGGTAAGATTTTATACAACTGTTCTTTCTTCATGCTGTAATTAGTTTTATCTCTTGAAGTAAAATAAGTGTTGGCTTTCTTATATACATAAACACTTTAGTTCTGTTTAACAGGCTTTTGAGCCCATTCATATTTTATGACCACTCCCACTAGTCACTTGTATTGAACCACTTACTGTGCATTTGCATAAAAATGATTAGTACGAGAAAAATCAACATTGATTTATTAATTTTTAATATATATCAACCACAGTTTGCATTCTCCAAGCAAAAACATTAATAGAATTTTAAACTTGTAATATAACCACTGATGTGTGTGTCTTATATCTATCTATCTATATATACATATGTATATATATATACATATATATATATATATATATATATATATAATATATATATATATATATATATATATATATATATCTGTAGATAGATAGATATATAGATATATATATATATATCTGTAGATATATATATATCTCTGTAGATATATATATATATATATATACACACACACACACACACACACACACACACACACACACACACACACACACACACACACACACACACACACATACATACACATATATGTGTGTGTGTAGTATATATATATTTTTTTTTGTTGTTGTTGAAAGAAAGGCCCTTACAAAAAGGAGGCCACGTGCTTCTAAAGAAACAAAGAACAGCAGCTTATTGCATCAAATTGCTGTGAATTGCGTCAAGTGCTCATCTTACTACAGTAAACTCTCAGTTAATTGGAACTCAAGCAACTGGCCCTCTCAAGCTGCCGGCAAAAAAAAAAAAAGACATTGAAGAAATACAGTACAATTTTCATGTGTTGCACTTTGTCGTCCCCCCCAGCAGAAACATACCTTATATTTTTAGAGTTTTGAGTTTTAAGAAGGAAGATAGGAGTAAATTCCCTGTCTCCCCAACCTGAGAACAAGTCAAACCAAACAAATAGTATAAGCTACAGTATTAGTCCGATCTATTTTTAGTAGTAACTCTCAAGTAACAAAAAAACTAGTTATCTGGCATCTACCAATCCCCATGGGTGCCGGTTAACTGAGTTTATTAAACATCTCACTGCCATTAAAAAGGCCACTTCTCCCTTCAACCCATTTAGTTATACTGTGAATGGGATAATGTTAGTTATGTAACTGTTCAATTTTACCTATTAACAAAACTATAAAAATCTACAAAAATCATTCCTTGTTCAGCTGTATCACGTTCACTGTCAAAACCTTGATTAGTACAGTAGAAAATTCCTAAGCAGTCTGTTCAAGTATTGAGACATACAATTTATGCACACACACAAAATCGTTATCTTTTGTTTATTGCATAGTATGTCCCTGTTAACTAATGCCTGCTGTTAGTCACATTGGTGACTGCTGCTTATTTATATTGCAGCTGCTGCCTAAATCTAGGAGTAAAAAGAAAAGTAAACGTGAGGAAATCTCAGCTTAACAGGAAAAGCATCTTTTTAAATTTCTTCAGCTGAAGTCGTTTTCTCAGATTTATTTTGCTTAGTTGTGGCACAATACTAGAAATTAAGTACTGAGATTGTTATAATGGAACATATGCACTGTGTATAGTCTACGTTTCAAAAACTATTGGTTTGAATTGGACAAACTAGTCTACTCACAAATTGCTGAAGGCGATTAAAAGCACAGTCCAGTGAGAAATATCAATGTTTTTGTTAACCAAGCTTAGTTAGAATAACGTCTGTATGATGAGTTGACAAATTTCTCTGCAGTACGAAATTACTTCAGCTAGATAAAAAGGGTATCTGCACACACAGCTGAGTTTCAGGAAGAATTCCAAACAAAATATTTCACAGACATAAGGAAACTGCGGGCTTTTTTAAATATTGATCACGCACTTTGAATGTATGTAACCAAGCCTGTAACAGAAGTATCTGCACACACAGCTGAATTTCAGGAAGAATTCCAAACAAAATATGTCACAGACATAAAGAAAAACTGAGGGCTTTTTTAAATAAATTCCAGGCACTTTAAATGTATAACAAAGGCTGTAACAGATCCACTGTTATACATTGCAGGTCATCGAACAGTTTACTTCCTGATCAAATAGTCTGCTAAAGAACTAAGCTTAGCTACTTAAGTACTACAAATACTGATACAAAACATTAAGGATTGGAAAAGCAGGACAGTTTTGATGCAAATCAACATTTAAGTTTGAGGACTGCATGTAACTTTACCGTTATGGGTTGAGTAAAGATCGATGTTTCGTATTGTAAAATTGGCCAAGTCAGAAGAACTTTAGTTCCACTGAAAAGGCTGCTGTCTGCTTTTCAAGGAATCCTCTTCCTAAAAAATGATTTATAATACAAGTGAATTTGTGGCTGGCTGCTTTCTTGCTGTTCAAGCTGGAAAGAGGATTATGCTGCTAGAGGGTGAACAGAATCCAGACCTGACTCCCTTATCTTTTCTTCCATATCTTCTGGAAACTAAAAAAAAGGAACAGCCATCCTGGGAGATGTACTTTGAGCTGGGTGGTATAATTAAGATGGGGTTTCTGTTTTGCTTTTGACAGACCCCATATAGTAGTTTGGAATGCTGCCCTCCTATTTTGAGCCTTTGCTTAGTCATGTCAGCCCACAGTCCTGTTTTCACCAGTCTTCACCACTTTACCAGGAGAACTAATTGTGAATCTTTTTTTTTTCTTTTACTGAACATTTTAGTTTAATATTACTCAGGTCTTGCTTTTTTTAAGGTCTGAGGAAGCAGTACGTGAAATCGCTAACCTGTTGGATTTATGTGAATAAAAGACATTTGCTTTTGCACACTGAGTATTCTGGATAATTCAAGTGAGCCTGGTCACCTCATACGTGGTGCTGTTGTTGGACTTACTATTTTCTTCATTTTCCGTGGTCAGGCGTTAACTCTGTTGGCAGTACTTTGTTGTTGTTTGACCATAAAAATATAATTCACTGTATCCAACACAGAAAAAAGTGACGTACTTGAAATTGGGACATACCAAGGTGTGTTTGTACAAAGCATGAACTGCAGTCCTTTTTTAAAGAATAATAATGTTCTCCTAGACTATTCTGAAGCCCCATTTGTTTTTACATATTTAAAAACTTTCACAAGATATGCAAACTGCTGCATAAATAACGTGCTCATTATTGCAAGTAAAACAGTTGCAAGTCCTATATGTTCTCTGTGTAGAAATGCCAAAGAAATTAGGATGCTGTGTTATATATCTGTAATAGCTGCAGGTCATATATTTATAGATCTTTACCTTCTACTTTACACCTTTTGATCTGAACTCTATCTCAAACTAATGCTTCAAATTCTTACTCTTTTCATTAATAGTTATTTTTTTATCTCCCAGTAATTTAATTGCTTTTGGATGTACTACTAATATAAACTAGATGTCCTTCTCTTCCAGTGTTGCAGTATTCACTAGTGGGTTTACCCTTCTTGCGATCAGCTTGTCCGGCCAAGTTTCCAAAGTTTTTCCAGCACCCAGAAGATGCTTCGAATGTCTGACATGTTGGCAGGTACGTAGGCCATAAATGTGACATCTGCGCGCGCCGGCCCTCAGAACATTTCAGCTGCCAGCCCTACGCCAGGTGTTCCTGCTACTCGTGGACATCAGATCAGTTTTTAATCAAGATAAGTACCCAGTTGGGGATTATTTCAGCCCTTTTTTGTTGTACTATAGTCTGTTAATGTCCGGTAAGACCAAGTGCAACTGTGGTCTCCAAATTCCCTATAAAGACACTCACGACCAGTGTGTCTTTTGTTTGGGCAGAGATCATGACTGTAAAAACTGCGCCATTTGTAAGTCGTTCGTCGTTAAGACCTTTCTTCGCTGACTTCAGGCCTTAGACTTGTACCTTGAAAACCAATGCCTTAGACAGATCGTGCTCAGTATGGAAGCCGCCTCCAGTGCCCCACCAAACCACCCAGGAAGAGGGCCAAGTCCACGCGACCGTCTACTTCACTGTGCCTCCCTCCGTCGATTCTCAGCTTGTAGCAGTCAGCTTGGCCGAGGAACCGATGTCTGCCACTACGGATACAGCGGGTACCTGTCAGGAGGCTGCACAATCCAGAGCAGATGACACGTCCAGGGTGGAGATACCAGCACCTCATTCAGACACCAGGGGGAACCAGTAACATTGATGGACGCTTCGGACCAGGCCTCCGCTGTTCCTTCTGTGTCCCTCAGGCCTACCGCCAGCCAGATGCCGGCTAAGCCTACCAAGAAGAAACAAAAGACGAGGCATATTCCACCAACCCTGGTAGCCTTGCCCGACTGGCATTCCTTCAGCCAGAGCCTCTGCAATGCCTTCCTGGCCCTTAGGCCTACTACAGACCTTCCTTCTACTGCTCCACCACTTCTCAGCCCTAGGCCTCTCCTTTCTGAGAGAACACCTAGCCGCCCTGCAGAGGAGGATATGTCAGACTCCTCAGAGGACTCCTTGTTCTACTCTTCACAGATTTCTTCTCCTCTGGGGTATGGATCCCTGGAAGTAGCCTTGGCAGAACCTGACTCCCCTGTAGAAGACCTTACTTTCAGGGACACAGTCAACCTTATGAAAGAAAATTTTAAATGGGACTGCTCAGACATGTGTGAAGCCCAAAAAAGATTCTATGACTCGATCCAGATGGCATCTCCTATTCCCCCTGTCCAGCCTGCCTTCTTGGATGCTTTTGCTGTAGCATGTTTGAATCCAGATTCCCAGCCACCTGCCCCTAGAAGGGCAGACATTATACAGGGTACCTGATGCAGAGAAATTCCTGTTCAAGTGTCCCCTAGCAGACCCTGCTACTATTTCTATTGCTACTGATAGGGCAACCAAACTTCTCCCTATTACCACTGTCCTGCCCACAGACAAAAGACAGCAAGGGCATGGAGAGTTGGGGAAAGAAGATTTACACTTCTGCTACTCTGGCTTTTAGGGCTACGAATTACCAATCACACATGGCCAAATACTCCTTGGCTTTACTAGACAAAGCCTCTAAAGATCTCAAAGATATCCCTGACTGTGCTGCAAAGGCATCCCTGTCTTCCTTGCTCAGGTTCATTGCTCAAGTTAATAAGCAGTCTCTCAGGTGTGTCTATGATGCAGCTGAGGCCTCTGCCAGGTCGGCTGCATCTTCTTCTATGTTGAGGAGATACTCCTGTCTGCGTCTACAGCCCCTCCCGGATGACTTCAAGGCCAGACTATTGGATGCACCCTTGGATCACTCTGCCCTTTTTGGCACCAAGGTGGCTGACCTTTTCAAGTCACTCAGACAAAAAAGGAAAGAACTCCAAGACTTAAAGCATCTTCTTGTCTCTCCAATCCCAAAGCTCCAGAGACACTACCCAGTAAGACACAATTCATAAGGAAAACTTCTATGCCCTCTACCCCCTCCAAGTCTAGAAGACCCCATAGGGGAACATCTACTCATCCTAGGACTTCTCAGACAACTGCCCAGAAACCTCCCTTTCCAGAAAGGGCAGGCAGTGTCTGACTGCTTGCCTCTCTCCCTCATCCTTCCATATCTCTATCTTCAGGTCTCTCTCACTGCCTTCCTGCATGAGCCCTAGTGACATCCGACAAATAGGTTTTGAATATCCCGAAGAAGAGTTAATTCCTCCAAGGTTGCCTATCCCTCTGCCCACCCGGCTCTCAAGGGTCCCTCCTACTCGAGGTCCTAAACAAGCTGTTCCTCTAAGTCACCATAGAACTAGCTCCCCACTCAGCTCAAGGGAAAGGCTTCTACTCCAGAATATTTCTGGTGCCCAGGAATGAATGGCCATGAAGACCTAACCTAGATCTTTCCCGTCTGAATCTCTTCTTGAAGGTCCCCACCATCAGGATGATACTTCCCATTCTTTTTCCCCTCCTCCTTCCACAGGCCTTCATGGTGACCTGGACATCAAGGAGGTCTACATGCACATTGCCATAAAACCGTCCTCCAGGAAAATTCCTCAGATTCAAAGCAGGCACCTCTCATTTTCAATTCTGTGCCTTGCCTTTTGGATTCTCTACTGCACCAAGGGTATTTACAAAATTCCTAGCCCCAGTCATTGCATACTGCAGGACAAGGGGAATGCAGATTTTCCCATACCTAGACAACCTCCTCATTCAGGCAGCAGACAAAGAAACCCTCCTCGCCCACACAAAGGAGCTCCTGCTGCAGTCTCTAGGGGTCCTCATAAACTTCTCCAAATCCCAGCTAAATGCTACACAAGACATTGTCTTCCTAGGGTGCAGAATCAGGACAGACCTCAGGATGGCCTTCCTACCGAAGGAAAAAGTACTTTCCATAAGCCACTATCTGCAGTCTGCCCTCCTCTCACCCATCCTGACTGCGAGGGAGTTCTTCAGACTCCTTGGGTACATGGCAGCCACTATTCCTATGCTACCCCTGGCAAGGCTACACATGAGGAAGATGCAGTGGTATCTGCACTTGGTATGGACCCAGCACTCGCATCCCCTTGAGTTCAGTATCCCACTCCTTCCTTGCCTCTACCAAGAACTGAAGTGGTGGCTGGCGTAGGTGGTCCAGATCCCGGGCCTCCCTCTGCAAATGCCCTCGTCTTCCCAAATCATGCACACACACACATCAGATCTGGGCTGGGGAGCAACTCTGGACACAAGAACGGTGCAAGGTTTGTGGACAGATCAACATTGGCACATTATCTTCAAGGAAATATCGGCCATTCTTTTTGCCCTGTAGGCCTTCCAGCCTTTCCTCAGACAGGACACCCTGAAGATCTTTACAGGTAATACCACAGTGATGTGGTACTTGAACAAGCAAGGAGGGGCAAAGTCCTACCTCCTCTGCAGGCTAGCTCTACAGGGATGGGATCTGGCTATCTCCCAGGGGATCTCCCTCCAGGCATCCTAAATCCCATCACAACAAAATTGTCAGGCAGACTCCCTAAGCAGAACCGCCTCAGACAGTAATGAAATGGATGCTGTCAAGAGATGTTTTCCTAGATCTGATCCACAGGCTATTCACCTACCGTACTTCTTCCCTAACCTTCAGGGAGACTGTGAGAGTGTCCTCCACTGCCTGGATGTCCACAGGCAACTTCGATTCTGTTTGCATAAGACCAAGCCTGTACGCAAATCAGACAAGCTGCTTGTTTCCTTCCACCCCAGGGCTCTGGGGAAAGCAATGGGGAAACGAACCATTTCTTCTTGGATTGCTAGAGCCATTTCCTTTTGCTACACATGTCATGGGAAGACACTGTCAGGCAATGTTAGAGCCCATTCCACAAGAGCCATAGCTTTCTCTGGGGCCTTTTTCAAAGGCCTTGACACCAACTCCATTCTGGAACCAGCTACCTGGTCCTTTGTACACACCTTCACCAGACACTGTAAATGTGACCACATTTCCAGGGCAGGATTTGCCAGGGCTATCCTGCATGGGTTCCTGGAATCCTCATCCAGACCAGCTCCCAACCACTAGTGAGCTTTTGAACTCGCCTGCTAGTGAATACTGCAACATTAGAATAGAAGGACTTAGGAAAGTTGTGTAAAATCTTAGCATAACCATAGATGTCCTTCTCTTCCATGTTGCAGTTTTCCTTCTCTCCCTCCTTCCCCCTCTTATCCTT
The DNA here is from genome assembly GCF_019279795.1 of Protopterus annectens. Lineage (NCBI taxonomy): Eukaryota > Metazoa > Chordata > Ceratodontiformes > Protopteridae > Protopterus > Protopterus annectens. Next base: position 517,463,909 of record NC_056750.1, read on the forward strand.
GCACTTGCTCTCCTTGCCTTCTGTACAGGCTAGGCCATCAGTACTGGCTCTGTCTGGGGCTTCCTTGGTTCTGAGGGCCAGTGTGCGCAGACGTCACATTATGGCCCACGTAACTGCCAAAGCATCAAACGTCTGATTTTCCTTCTGGGACTGGAAAAACTGTGGAAACTTGGCCGGACAAGCTGATCGGAAGAAGGGTAAACCCACTAGTGTATACTGCAACATGGAGGAGAAGGACATCTATGGTTATGGTAAGATTTTACACAACTTTCCTTTATTCATAATCTATTTAATAGTCTTGGTACCTATTGAATGCATTAATTGTGTAGTGGAGGGCTAGTTATTGTTCAAAATAGTATCCTTTCCTGAGATCACCCATCCAGTTCCTGCTTTAGTACTTTAAATGGAAAAACTCGTACCTTTTGTATTTCAAGGGGGAAAAAAGTTGTTCTGTTTCTCTCATCAGAAGAAAGCTGTGTTATTTTAACCATTTGACTTTTAACATGGACTGGATGCATACTACTGAAATACTGAATTTGGCTCCCTGTTGAAATGCTGAGTGCCGACAAGCCCCCCCCCCCAAAAAAAAAAATACACAGCAGAAGAGAAAGTCTCAAAAACTGCTCTTCTCCTTAACCCCCCCCCCCCCTCGAATTTGTATATACCAACTCCAACATCTCCAAACCTCGGAGAAAAAGGAATATTCCAAGAAATGGCATCTTGGATCTTTCTCCCATTCAGTCTCCGTATTTTGGGACTCACTGTAGTGGGTCCTGACATTTCAAATGGTTTCCTGCTGAAATTTTGGTGATACTGTATGTGCGTTCCCCATCAGCTGGTTTGTGCAGATGTGGGCATAATTTTCATTTTCCTCAGTGTAGTGCAATCTTAGAGTTGGTATATTTAATTTGCAGGGGGTGTGGTAGGTGCAGCCCCTATGCAGCAAATCTAAAAAACCCATTCTGCTGGGTCATGGGCATGTTTTGGGCAGAATTAAGGCAGCCCTTGCTACTGCACAGCTGGTGGGGTACGTATGTACAGCATTGCCGAATTTTTATAACTAATATTGGAGCTCGGTGCATTCTTTTTGTCTTTAAAAGTCACACATCCAAAAAAAAAAAAGTCTTATAATTCACTGTAAATAGAAAAAAAGAGTAAGTGCTGGAGTTAGTAAAATCCAAAGTCTGCCCATAATTTTTTTGTCCAAACTAAAAAAACAAAAACAAAAAAAAAATGTCATCAGTGCGTCTGGTGTACCTCTTAATGGCAGAAAAATGCTTGTACTGCACCAGTGTCTTCTGTTTGCTTCCTAATAGGCCTTTACTAAGTTTGTGTAATTTAATGTTGAATTAGCCCCCATAGGTAATTATTCTAGCTGCTGAAAAGACCTCATTGTTGAAAGAAAAAAAATGGCTAAAATATAATCCATGGATTAGTTTAAATAGGGCACCTCTGCCACAGTGTATTGCTCTTTCTCCAATATCAGACTTAACTACCCATTCCAGCCTGATGTCATGGGATAAAATAGTGCACAGTGATCTTGTATCAATCGTCATTAATAAATTTGTGCTTTTAACTTCTTTTCTTTTGAATTTCTAAAGAAAATGAAATGTGCATTTCCCAAAAGTTGCTGTCTTCCGAACTAGATTTAAAAAACCCTGTACACAAACCTAGAGAAGGTGCACAGTTTAGATCCTTTCTGGGGCACTGTAGGTTTTGGCAGAGGACTATCAGAAAACTTGGTTATTTTTTTTAAATATCACAGACACATCCCCCATCTTTGGTGAAATTAGATGAAAAAAAGTGGAAATTTTCTCAGATGTAACCCCCTCTGCTAACATTTCAAATAACCAGCTGGGAGTCCTCCTGCCTACTTTTTAAATGTATTGCTGACTCAATTTTATACAAATTATCATCAAGCATTCAAGGCATTATGTTAATGTATTTCTGCTATGTTCATAGAAACATTGTCTCCCTCCTTTGTCGGATTTCATAATATATATATATTTTTGATTATCATTTAATTAACACTGATTTCTCTTTGATGAATTGGTTTAGCTGTTAACTTAATATCATTTTCCCATATACTTTCAAAGGCTACCAGTGCTGGATAGTGTTGGAGATTACAAACACTGGGCATGAGAGATCTTTCTGCTGAAACTGCATGATGTCCTTAAATATTAAGTTTGTTAAGGAAATTACATCAATACAATGTCACTGTTATCAGTTCATACAAAGCATTAAAAACTTCAACAAATTCTTGTCAAAACTGAAAACCTGTGAAATACTTTTCCTACTTTTCCTTCATTTACAGTATAAATGCTCAACATTTTTAAAGCTTTCCTTTTATAATTTGGCAATCTGCATTTTCAGTACAGGGTTAAATTAAGTAAATTCATGTAGTGCATGCTTATCGGCAACAGTCAGATGAAACTGCCATATAAAACTCCCTGTGTTCAGTTTTGATGTCCTTCTATTCACAAGTTGCAGTATTCACATATGGGTTTACTCCTCTTGCTACCCAAAAATCCGGCCAGTATACAAAAGATTTCAGTCAGTGTATGGTGTGTGGGACGTCTGACATAGCTAGTAGAACGTGGGCCATAAAAGTGACGTCTGCATGCACCAGTCCTCAGAACTTCTTAGCCGCCAGTCGAATGTCAGATGTTCCTACCAATCCCGGTCGTCTGATTCTGAAGAAGTCAGGTAAGTGCCCCGTTGGGGAACCTTTTCAGTCCTTTATTTTATCCTAATGCTTGTTCATGTCATCCAGAAAGGCCAAGTGTAAGTGCGGCCGTCAGATACCTTACAAGGACACCCACAATCGGTGTCTTATTTTGTTTAGGTAAGTCGCACGACTACAAGGCCTGCACAATCTGCCAGGCATTTGCCTAAAATTCTCCGCAGCCATCTGCACAAGCTCACCCTATACGTAGAAAACTAATATCTCAAACAGGTAGCTTTAGGAGGGTTCCACCGACTTACCTGCCGAACCACCGAAAAAGGCCAAGACAGTCTGGCCTGTGACTACCGCTGCGCCTCTTTCGTCCTATCCTCGGCCTGTGGCCGACGGCCTGGTTGAAGACTCGGGCCCTGCCACTTCGGATCCACCAGGTAGCTTCATGGAATCCACACAATCTTGCGCAGAGGGCACGTCCACAGAGGCTTTTCCGACACTGGGTGGGAGCCAGCATTCTAGGCAGGAACGTCTGATCCCTCTATTACCTTACAGTCGCCGGATTCCAGACCTTCCTCTATGTAGATGCCCACTAGGTCTCAAAAGGAAGGAAAAAGGAAATTGTGTGTCTCCTGCTCCTGAAAGTACCCCTGGACAGGCAGGCCTTCAGCCAAAGTCTGTTTAATGCCTTTATGGCCTTATGGCCTACCACTCCAGGGGGCATCCACTGTCCCTCTTCCCATCCTGAGCCCTAGGCCTCCGGCATCAGATCCCTCTCAGAGTGAAGAGGAGGAATTCTCTAATTCTTCTGAAGAATCCCCATCATATACCTCTCAGCTGCCTTCCCCCTGGGCTATGGGTCCCCTGAGGAAGAATCCATTGACCCTGACTCCCCAGCAAAGGATTTGGCTTTGGGGAACTATTACTAAAATGAAGGAACATTTGAAGTGGGGAATCATCTGAAATGTCAGAGGTCCAAAAAAAGGTGTTATGACCTCATTTAGATGGATTCCCCAACCCTTACTGCTGTTCTACCCATTCTGTCTGCCTTCCTGGATGTCTTCTCTTTAGCATCCCAGAACCTGGACTCACAGCCCTCTGCTCCACACAGGCCTGACAGGCTTTATAAAGTTCCTGAGAATGCAAAGTTTCTAATTGTGTCCTGCTGCAGACCCTGCCACTATTTCCATTGATAAGGCTTCAAAACTATTGCCTTCCACCACCATTCTTCCTGCTGACAAGGACAGCAAAGCTATCGAACATCTGGTAAGAAAATATACACTTCTGCTACTCTGGCTATCAGAACTACTAATTACCAGACCCACATGGTTAAATATGTCTTATACGTTTTGGAGAAGATCTCCAAGGAATTGTCAGACTGCCCAGATTCTGCTGCCAAAGCTTTACTGCCTTCACTAGTTGTTCTCACTTCTTAGGTTACGAGCCACTCTATAAAGTGCAGTTATGATGCTGCTCAGGACTCAGCCATATATCAGCATCTGCTTTGAGAAGGTGCTCCTGGCTATGCCTACAGCCTCTCCCAGATGACTTTAGAGCCAAGCTGGTTGATGGCCCTTTGGACAACACAGCCGTGTTTAGAACAAAAGTGGCAGACTTTTGTCATTACAGGAAAAGGGACAAGAGATGCAGGATTTAAAACACCTGCTAGTTTCTCCTGTTCAAAATTCCAGAATTACCCAGCAACCAAAAACACAATTTAGTAGAAAGCACTCTTGCCCTGCTGCTTCCACAAGGCCTAGGAAAACTTCCAGAAAGCAACCCACTCCTACCAGAGCCTTCACCTCTTCTAGCCACAGTCTGCCTTTTCAAGACAGGGCAGGTAGTGTTTGACTATCTGCCAAACTTAAAACCCCCACTTTCTCCCAATATCCCTCTCTCGGAGCACCTCTTTCACTGTCTCCAAGTGTGGACACTTGTCACCTCAGATAAGTGGGTCCTCTCTATAATGTAGAAATGGGTATTTTATGACCTTTATCATGCCTACAAAGAGGAGGAGTATCCCACAGCCACCAAAAGAACGGCTCCCCCTATTGCACCCAGTGTTAGCCTGATGGCTCAGAGCAACATTCAGACAGTCCCACTGTCTGCAAAAGGAAGAGGCTTTTACTCTAGGATTTTCCTCCTTCCAAGAAAAGATGGTCCCTGCAGGTCAGTTCTGGACCTGTCATTACTCATCCTCCTCCTTCGGGTCCCAACCTTCAGGATGTTGACCTTACCAACTCTTTCCGCTCCTCCTTCCCCAAGGGTTCATGGTCACCTTAGATATCAAGGATGACTACCTTCACATCCCTATAAGGACCAGTTTCAGGAAATACCTGAGGTTCTCTGTGGGTTCCCGTCACTTTCAGTTCTCTGCCTTGCCCTTTGAGCTTTTCACTGCACACACAGTCTTCACCAAATGTCTGACTCCAGTTATTGCCTTCTGCAGGACAAAAGGAATCTAAATATTCCCTTACCTGGATGACTTTCTCGTTCAGACAGACTGCAAACAGGCCCTTCGGCAACACTTACAAGTTGCCATTACTTTCCTACAGTCCCTAGGATTTCAAATCAACTTCCCAAAATCCCATCTGGAACCTACTCAAGACATCGTCTTCTTTGGGTGCAAGATTTGGACAGACATTATGAAAGCCTGCCCCCCCAAAGGTGGAAAGCTTGACACAACACCTAATTGTGGTCCTCAAGACCACATAATTAACCGTAAGGCAGTACCTGAGGCTCCTGAGCTACATGGCAGCCACCATCCTCATGCTACCGTTAGCAAGACTCCATATGAGGAAATTGCAGTGGTACCTCGGGTCAGTTTGGACCCAACACTCCCACCCCTTCGAGTACAGGGTATCTCTCCTGCCCTCCCACAAACAAGAAGTTCACTGGTGGTTGAAGCAGGTGAACCTCAACCCAGGTCTTCCCCTTCAGCTAGCTCAACCCAAGCAGATCATGCACACAGATGCCTTAGACTTGGGCTGGGGAGAAACTCTGAGAGTGCAAGGAGTGTTGCCAGCACCACACAGAAAGAACACATCAATATCTGAGAGATGAGGGCAATGTTATTGGCCCTGCAAGCCTTCCAAACCAGTCTCTACAACAAGTACCACTAAAAATCTTTACAGACAATATCACAGTGCTGTGGAATCTCAACAAGCAGGGGGGGACACCAAATCTTATTTGCTTTGCAGACCGGCTCTCCTGATATGGGAACTGGCCACCTCCCCAAGGAGTAACCTTACAGGCAATTTACATTCCTTCACAATAGAATTCTCAGGCAGATTCCTTTAGCACATCCATGACAAACCATCAGTAATGGATGCTTCACAAGGACATCTTCCTGGACCTGGTCTATCAGTGGGGTTACACCTCAAATAGATCTGTTTGCCTCCTCCATCAACAGCCAACTTCTGTCCTTCTGCACCAGACTTCCACATCATCATGGTGTGGCAACAGATGCCTTCTCAAATCTCCTGGAAGGGGATGTTTCTCTGTGCATTCCCCCCTTTCCCACTTGTTCAAAAGGTCCTGCTAAAGATCCAGCAGGACAGACCAAACATTTTGCTGGTGACTCCCTATTGGCCAAGACAGCATTGGTTCCCCTTTCTCTTACAGCTGTCCAAGGGCAATCACCACAAGTTACCCTCCCCCCCCACCCCAGAGTGGACCTTCTTACACAGCAGAAGGGATCCCAAATACACCCACAGTGGCAATTTCTGCACCTCACCCTGTGGGTGATAAGATTCTGATGCCTTTCAGACACCTTTACAATGAGGATGTGGTCACTGTCCTGCAGGAGGCCAGGAAATCAAATACAAGGAAGTCTTACCTATCAAAGTGGAAGAGAGATTTTCAATATGATGTCTCAAAAGGCAGTTGGACCTGCTGGAAAGTGAGAGACCTCTGGTACTGTCTTACCTGGTGAACTATTACAGACAGGGTTGGCCTTCTCATCCATTAAAGCCCACTTGTCTGCCATTTCAGCATGCCTGCCTCTAGATCCTCCCCTAGCTTCCAGGCTACCAGCTAAGTTATTCCTTACAGGAGTCCTTCACCTCCGACCACCCCAGAAACCCTCTCTTCCCCCATGGGACCGCAGCTATGTTTTAGAGAAGCTCATGCTCCCTCCATTCGAGCCAGCAGATGAAGCTTCCCTAAAGCACTGCACATGGAAGACTGTCCTCATCGTGGCCTTGACCTCAGCCAGGAGAGTGTCAGAGTTGCACGCCTTCATGGCTATTCCACGCTTTAGTATTCCACACTGACAGGGTTACTCTTGGAACTAACCCCTCCTTCAAGGCCAAGTTGGTGAATGACCTTTTCCTAAGTCAGACCATCCATCTACCAACCTTCTTTCCTAATCCACAGGGAGACCGTGAGAGAGTGCTCCATTTTCTGGATGTGCACAGACAATTTAGATATTATCTGCAGAAAACCAAGTCCATCAGACAAGCTGAGCAACTGTTTATCTCCTTCCACCCCAGGGCCCTAGGGAAGGTAGTGACTAAACTAGCTATCTTAACATGGATTTCCAAAGCTGTCACCTTTTGCTACAAACCCCATGGGACGTCCCTGCAAGATACTGTCAAAGCACACTCTCTACCAGGGCAGTGGCCTCTTCAGGGGCTGTCTTCAGGGATTTGGATACCTCCACCATACTGGAAGCAGCCACTTGGTCTTCAGTGCACACCTTCACAAAACACTACAAGTTAGACCACATTTCTATAGCCAGAGCTGGGTTTGCCAGGGCTGCCCTCAATGTTTTCCTGGAGAACTGTACTAGGCCACCTCCCCCCTTCTTCATAGTGAGCTTTGGTGCTCACCCATATGTGATGAATACTTCAACATGTGAATAGAAGGCCATAGAAAAGTTGTTAACTTCTTACCATAACCATAGAAGTCCTTCTCTTCCATGTTGCAGTATTCCTTCCCGCCCACCTATCCCTCTTGCTATGCAGCATTTCCCTTTCTGGATGGCACAGAGCTGGCATTAACCTTGCTAGGACTGGTTCCAACAGGGACTTACAGTTCTGATGGCTGGTGTGTGCAGACGTCACTTTTATGGCCCACGTTTTTGTAGTCATGTCAGACATCCCATGCACCATACAGTGACTGAAATCTTTTGTATACTGGTCGAACGTTCAGGTAGCAAGAGGAGTAAACCCATATGTGATGAATACTGCAACATGAAAGAGAAGGACATCTGTAGTTATGGTAAGATTTTACACAACTTTTATTTCTTGCAGTTGTCGCTCCCTTTACCCTTGGTCACCTTTTCAGGTACAAAGAACAACAATCCTGTGTGGGAGTGTTTACTTAGCACATTAACACCAGGAGTTCTTATACTACAGTCATGTTCATAAATCCTTGCCTCAGCTGCCTCTCCATTTTCCAGAGAAACAGGAGTTGCATGTTAAAGCTGGTTGCAGTGTAAACAACTCCTACGCTTCCACAAGTAGAGTCCTGATCAATCTGTAGTTCTTGGATATCAAACTCCTGATATACAACATTATTAATAAGTCTGCCTTGTTTAGAAGTCCTGCATTTGGTCATCCTACTTGGCAGGGATAACATAAACTTTGTCAACTCTTGTTCCAGACTATTTCTAAACATAATTTCTGATTTGGTCCCTACTAGTTGTAAAATGTGGATCCTCTCCAAGTATCTTGTGAGAGAAGATATTTTTGATAATGTAATAATCCATTTGTTTGTAGATTGGCCTTTTGCATAAATATTAAAATGAAGCAGTTTCCTTACTTTAGTAAAACCTATGGGGTTTATATCAGTTTGTCAAGTCACTAATGATTGAACCCCTATTTGTCGAACTTTTTTTCATCTAAACCAGTAATCATGGAACGGCAACTTTTTCCTAAGGTCACCCACCGGTTTGCCACCATCTGGAATTTGCCTTTTTCTCCACTGTAGTGCAATCTCAGAGTTGGTATAGTTAGTTAAGGGGGTTGTGAGGGGCATAGCCCCCCACCTGGGTAGGTTTTAAATGTTATGATTTTTTTCACAGTCACTTGGTTGACCTACTGTTGTTTTGCCGTAGTTGTAATTTTGATTAAAACAGTGTTCGATGATTGGCAGCTTCGATTAAAAAAAAAAAAAAAAAAAGGTTCAAAATGATATAGACCCAAACCTGTGGCAGTTTTCTTTTTTGAAAATGTAAGTGGAAAGAGTTGGTTAAAATGAGTGGAAATTCAGCCCTGTGACTAGTTCTGGTAATCTGTTTCCTCATAAACTTATTTACTAGAGTATCTGCTTCCTTCAATAACATTTGATCATCAAAGACTAGTCCAGAGATCCCGACTAACCTTTAACTAGACCTTTTTTATGCCATAAAGGATTTTGTGTGGAAAAACACAGTAAGCTATTACAATAGACAGGTTTTCTGTAAATATTAGAAATTTGTTTGCTACTGGGAGCATCATTACTTATTTTAAAATCTAGAAAATTGTTGAAATGCCAGTCAAGTGATGCGTAAAACTCAAAATCAGTGTAAGATTCTTTGTAATTAAAACAGATTTGTTTACTGTTTATACTGTAAAATGAAAGATTTTTAATACTTTTATGTGTAGTTTTGGCCACTGTTTGTTGAATGTTTGTAATGGTTTCTACTGATTAAAAGTGAAATTATTATGATGCTTCCTTTTAGGATCACATATTTCAGTCAGTACTTTTGAAACTATGCAATTTTGTGTGCGTCTTATCTGATGAAGTCTCTTATTGCTAATAAGCTTATTTTAGTGATTGACAATGGTGTTCTCTTTTTGGTTACAAGTTTATTTTGGGAATGGCCTCCGAAAGACATGCGTGAATGGGCGTGCTTTCGCTGAGGGTTGGGCGTCGGGCTGGCAACTCGATGCCATAAAAAAAAAATCCACTGCCAATCATTAGCGGACCTGAGTTCCACTGTGGCGACCCCTAACTGGGAAAAGCCAACAAGAACAACAACGCTAGTTCTGCACCTGTGATTAATTATGGCTATTGATAGTATCCATTACTTGATAACATTTTCTGTTTGCTTTGTGATCTCCATCTGTGGATGCGAAACTGCTTGCTGCTGTGCTTATGCTGCCAGTTTCAGACACTTCCTAGGTAATAGCCCTTGCTGTGCGTTCGATTCCCTTAAAAATTTTCTACGAACGGTTGATTATGCACTGAGTAAACACTCCAGAGTAAGATTTTTGTTCTTACTGATAATGTAGCTTGATCAGTTGGTTTTGCACTGATGCTTCTGATGGAGTGACTGAACCTTTGTTGGATGCTAAAATGATTTGCTGCCATTAACTAAGTACGATTTGTTACCAGTTCTGATAACATAATTTGATCATCAGTTGGTATTGCAGCAATGCTTTTGTTGGAAGGATGAGGTAATGTGAATTAGTTGAGCTTTGACGAACTAAGAATGCAACAGTTGCCATAAAATATATAAATACTTTAAATGTGCAGCAGGCAGTGAAATGAAATCATCAAGCAGCTTGCCTAACTTAAAGCAAGGGGGTGTGATTACCATTTTGTTTTTATGTAGCCGTTGGGCTTCTTTGTGATTTAAGGGATGTGTATTTGGACTGACTGTACTTGCAGCATTTTTTAAACTGTCTGACTGGGTTCCTTGTGTTCTTTCTTTTAGGCAAGGATCTGATTGGTGTCCAGAACTTGTTGAAGAAACACCAGGCACTGCAAGCAGAGATTACTGGACATGAACCCCGTATCAAAGCAGTTACCAGCAAAGGACAGGATATGATGGCAGAAGGTGTGTATGAAGTATAATTTTATAGACTGACTCTTTACCATTAACTTATCATTTCTGTTGCTTTTTGGATGCAGTTTTTAGAAGGACTTGGGTAGCTTGAGACCCTAAGGAAACATTTTCATAACTTTCTTTTTGAGAAGCATACAGTCCAATTTCTCAGTAGTTTTGTAGTCAGTGTTTCCACTCTTATGAGATTTTTGTATTATTTCATCTTTTCCTGAATAAATATTTTTTGAAAAAGACATGTATCCTTAATTTATGAAGTGTTCTGCTATTTAATTTTGCTGTAATTTTTAATTTTATTCCTCATCCAAAATTCAGTGACTCAAAAAAGCTTGTTCCTCACCTCTTTCTTTCAGATGTTTTTAATGTCTTTGCCACTTTGAATTTGACTTTCCACCCCACAGTCCGTATTAACCAGCTTCTGTTTCCATCTTGCATTTTGCTGTATACTCTGCTTCAGGTTAGAACATCTACAACTGTAAAGAGTATTCTGGGTGAAGTTTCCACTAGTGCTGTAGAGAGGCAGGCTAACTTTGCCCTCCCTGTACTGCTGTATCTTTCCAGGTATTTTCACATTTAAATTTTAAGGAGGGAGTCTTCCTTGACATACCCATAGCCCTTGGATTATCTTCACCTCATTGGACATAAACCAGGAGACACTGAACTGATACCAGAAGATATATGCAACCTTCTCTTTGTTCAGTCGCCACTCTGGCCCTTGGACTCTCCTATGTTTGACCTTTTCATTCCCACAGGGGGTTAATACCCTATGGATCCATTCATTACATTTGTAGTGAGAATTGAGAGTTGGTGGTAGTACTGCCATCCGTAATGGTATTGGAATGTTGTGTAGCCATGGCAATGTCTCAGTGGTGAATTCTTTTGTTTGCTTTAAGGAACACGTGACATATGCACGTCTCTGCACTTTATTCCGCAGTCACTAGTGCTCTGTGCTGCCAGTGGAAATGCATGATATGGTTTGCTTCCCTAGATCATCCTCACCTGACCCCTCCCCTCGAGATGGGTCAGGTAGTGTCATCTGCTACACTCCCACTGCACATGTCCTTCACCCCCATACTTTTTCAGTTCCTTGGCCCACAAGTAAACTAGTCACCACTACGATTGTGCTCTTTCACGCTACATGTATGTAGTGAGATTTAGTTGTGCAGTCATCGTGTATGCAGCCACGATAGATTTTCTGTTTACTGGCTCTGATCCTTTACCAAATGGCTAAAGTATGCACTCAAACCAGTGTGATCTGCTCTGCTATCTCTTGTATTCACTTGTATTCCTCCATGTGCTTCATGAAAGTTACTGTAGGGACATGGTTTAGCAGAGCCAAGGTCAAATCTCTGGTCAGTATGATGCATGCCAACACCTGTCTTGCCAGTAGGTACAGATGTTACGGCAAGCCATACTGCTTCCCTTCCCTAAGGATATGTGAGCTGGTGTTGGCTGCACACTCCCATCCTCTGTCTTTGGCTTTTGTAGCTTCCCAGTCGTTTGGATCCTGGTAGGGCTTGACGTGAATGGGAAGTTTGTTTCAGAGTATGGGAAGTCTCTGGGTTAGGAAACTGTCCCTCCAGCATGTTCTGTTTATTGTGGTAATGAGGTTAAGGAGCGTGTGGCATGGAGGGATTGGGATTTCTTTAGGTGTAGCATGTCTAGCAACTCTAGGTCAGACATGGCTTTGTAGGTCAAGCAGAGGTTGCCTCTAAGTAGGTGATAAGAGACGGAGTATAATTGGAGTTTTTTTTTTAGTCTATCCATATAGGGCATGTGTCTTGGGCCTAAGATCCTCTTAGTGAGGTATTTTTGTTGCCTTTCCAGTTGTTGTAGGTGTCTAGTGAGGAACATACCAAATGGGGCGTTGTATTATATAATAGGTCTAATAAGGGACGAGTAGAGAGGGATTATGACCTCTTCTTCCTGGATGAGAAACCTTTTGTAATGAGATGTGCCGCATAGGACTTTCTGACTACAGTGGCAATGTGGTTATCAAAGGAGAGGTTGCTGTCAACCTGTGTTCCCAGGTCTCTTATCACACCTTCGGTGTTTAGTGGACTACTGCCTATGTGGTAGTTCATGGGCACCAAATTTTTCCCAAAGGGAATAACAATGCACTTTTTGGCATTGAGCTTAAGACCATGGTTCTGGCACCAGTCATTGGTGTCAGTGAGGCCTTTTTGTAGAATGCCTACATCAGCTGGAGATTCAGTAATGGCTCCCAGTTTGCAGTCATCTGCGAGCTTGGTCAGCCAGAGTCCCTTTTTGTTGGCTTGAACTTCAGAGAAGTAGATGCCAAACAGGAGAGGACCTAGGACCCGATCACTGTAGGACACCACTTGTAACTGGTCGGTAGTTAGATTTGAAGTCCGCTACTTTCACAGTGTGGGTTCTATCAGTGAGCCAGTTGGCAACCCCTCTTATTACATGGGGGTTTATGCTTTGTTTAGTGAGTCTGTCTATGATTCCTGAGTGAGGGGTGGTGTTGAAGGCCTTGGCAAGGTCTAGGCAGGCAGTGTGAGCTGCCTTACCCTCATCCACAGCTCTAGTGACAGACTCTAAGACATCTATCAGGTTGAGCAGTCATGATCTACCTTTCACAAACCCGTACTGTGTGGGGTCCAGAGTTTGGAGATTCCCTATGTCCTCATTTATAAGGTCCATGATGATTCGCTCCATAGCCTTACATATCAGACTTGTCAGGCTAATGGGGCGGTAGTTCCTAGGGTCTGTAGTCGCTCCCTCTTTGTGCAGTGGGATGACCGTAGCAGTGCGCTATTCGGTAGGAACAAAGCCTGAAATGAGGCTGTGATTGAACGGTGTACTCAGATGTGGTGGCAGTTCACTTTGTAATTCATGTAGAACACAGCCAGGGATATTATCAGGTCCCATGGAAGCTGTATTCTTGGCTTTGGACAGTGCAGTTTTTACCTGTGTAACCATGATAATAGGGACTTGGCATTCCTCAGGTATTGTGATAGGCCCTTTAGGGGGTGAAAAGGGGGTAAAGTTCTCACTGAACCTGTCAGCCAGTATGTTGGCAATATCAGTTGGTTCTGTGTATGCATTGCCATTGTGCTGTAACTCAGAGCAGATATGAGTATTGGCATTGTAGATTCTTGACACAACTATAGAATGCCTTGTGGTTGTCTTTAGAATCTGCAGCAATTTTGTTTTCATAGCTAGCTTTAGAGGATTTGATGATGGATCTCAGTTTTTTGCTGAGGCTAACAAAGGAGAGTTTTTCCAGTCTTGGGACTTCACCCTTTTCTGCAACAGTTTTTTCCTTCTGTTGTAGAGTTTGTTTATGGTGTGGGACCACCAGATTGGCGTCCTTTTTTGGAAGAAAGCATCTTGGTTCTGTTTGATATGGCCCATTCCATACACTTGTGTATGTGCTCATACAGTGCATTGGTGTATGATTTTGCAGTCATGCACCTATTTTCCATTTGCATGGGTGTCATGAAGTTAGCCACCTCTGTTTTTAGAAGCCCAAAATTGGCTTTGGGGATGTTTTTTACTGTGGTTTCTTTTAGGGAGGGGTGAGGGTGGGATGTGGATATCCATGGTGATTAGCTTGTGATCAGATCTGACCAGGGAGGAGTTGATTACTGATGTAGAGTAATGGTCACCCATGTTAGTAATGACCAGGTCAAGGAGGTTTCTACCCCTGGTGGGGGTAAGAATGAGTTGGCCCAGGTCATTGGAATTAATGAATACCAGAAAACGTTGAGCAAGTGTGTTGGTACACGAGTAATTTTCCGAGTTAATGGAGGGTAGTTAAAGTCTCCCAGTATAAGGGTAGTGGGTTGTACCCTAATATTTTCCAGTGTGTTTAGGAATGTGGAGTTGGGAGTCTTGGGACGTAGTGGGGATCTGTAGCAGGCTACAACCTGGATTGCAGTTTTACCCAGTGTTAGGTGTACCTGAAGTATCTCTGATGTGTTATGTTGGACTACTAGTCTGGAGGTGTGCATATCCTTTATGAATATGGAGACACCACCGCCTTTAGTGCTTTTGTCCAGGTTTAGGGGCCAAAAGTTGTGGTAGGAATTATAGCCTGGTAGTGCTGGGGTGCTCTCCGGAGCCTTGAACCAGGTCTCGGTCACTGCACAGATGTCGATGCTCTCCATTTTAAGGAGTGCTTCGAGCAAGTGCATTTTGAGATGACATCTAGCGTTGAGTAGCATAACCCTCAGATTTTGTTTGCTTGTAGCTGTTGTGGTGGTAATTTTGTCTTTAAGACATTGCCTAAAAAAGGCACTATAGGGGTGGCAAGAGCCTTGGCCAGTATCCGGAATCCCTGGGGTGACAGGTGCAGACCATCTCTGGCGAAGCATCGAGGTCTGTCGATCATGTCATCCCAAGCAGACAGATACTGGATCCCCTTAGAATGACACCAGAAGCTTAGCCAATTGTTGAAGTCAATCAATTTCTGCTTGTACTGTGGTATCATTCTGGGTGATGGCAGGATGCTATTCAGAGCTAGGGTCATACTTGCCTGGGCTACAAGATCAGCGAGCTCCTCTGTTTCTCTTTTCATGTAGTCCAGGGAGGTTTGTCTCAGGTCATTCACACCAACATGAACAATGACAGAGTCATATTTGTACCTGTTGTGGAGTGACCCAAGTGCACACTGTTTATGTGAGCTGCGTCTCTCATGTTTTCTGCTGAAAGACAGAGACAGAGCTGTGGTGTCTTTTCAAGTTTTAATATGCAGTTAAAAGCAGAATACAAGTAAAACACAGTGTAAAGAAAACAAATCACTGTATACAAAATAGAAAAAGGTAAAGTAATACAGAATGCAACAAATAAAAAGCAAACTAACCTTTCCCTCACAGCAAACTGTAAGCAGATTTGGGTGAGCTTTTATTACCTTAGAAGTAAAGACAGTCCCCTTTCTTGAACATAGTTTTACTTCACATACTGTTTGGCAGGATAATATCTGTTTCTTTGGTAAGGGGCATTGACTACAACTAGTGCAGGATCTTGTACATGTAGTAATTGTTCTTAGTATCCAACTTTTTTTCCAGGAGTTTTTTAGAGAGTTTTTTTTTTTTTTTTTTTTTTTTTTTTTTTTTTAGAGAATGGTTGGGGAGGAACCCCTGTTTATTAAGAAAGTAGATAGTAATGTTAAACCTCCTGTATAAAAAGGGATTGCAGTGGCAGCTGAGATTGGTTGCAAACATTCCCCCTGGTTTTAATGAGTCTACTGCAGCCCCAGTTTTAAAAGAAAAAGCTGACAGGCTGTAAAAAGTTTTATTTTGCCACACTGACCTGTATAAAGGCGAAGGTTATATATTTTGATGGTTGGAAGTTATTACTGTTTGAACAGTACAAAGATTTTAGTTTGTGATGTACAGTTTAACATAACTTTTTATCAATTTTTATCACTTTTCCTAAGCATTGTTTACCAAAAATAATTGGTATACCTTCATATATGCGAAAGCACATTTCCGAATGTGCTTAAATGTGAACCGTTTAGCCAAATTCCGTCACGCTGACTTCCCTAAATATCGTAAAAATATCGAAATTCGACATTCTCATTCACTCCACCACCGAAACGAGTGCCACTATGGGTCAAAAAGCAGGCGAGGTTTTGTAATTTGGCGCTTTAGTTTTGCGATTTTTGAATTTCGCAGTTTGCGTCAGCAGTGTCAAAAATGTGGCCTTCGAACTTATCAAGGTATACCAAAATCCGTGTTTTTTCAAACTGTTGGGTTATTGGTGGAAATGTTCACCAATTACGACGGTCTGTGGGAAATTTAAGGGATTTGTTCACAGTTTTTCACATATTCTGATTAAGTCCCCATTGTAGAGGGACAAAAGTGCTCAATATTTAGACAAAGTGGATTCTATTGCTGTTATCTCTGTGGTGCATTTTTTTTTATTGGTTATTTGTACATGTGCCGCACTCCGTTGTATTCATGTTAATGTGAAACTGGCTGATGTCCTCCTGTTCTCATGTTGCAGTATTCTCATAGTTTCATAGTTGTGTACTAGGCTAATGGCCTTGGAGCCTTTACAAGCCTAGCCCATAGTAGTGCCCTGGAATCGTGCCACCTGAAGTTGGTTCCCAGTGTTTCTGTCAAGTAGAACCACTGGAGTGATCCCCGGGGTAACTTTCTATTTCCCATCCACTCATCAAGATTTCTCTTGAAGAGGGCCAGTGAGGTGCTCTGCCTGACATGTATGGGAAGTGTATTCTAGAGCATGGGCAGTCTCTGGGTTATGAATCTGTCCTCCAGCATGTTTTGTTGATGGTGGTAATGAGGTTGAGGTATCTGCAGCGTGTAGTGCGGAGGGATTGGGATTTCTTTAGATGTAGCATTTCTAACAAAGCTGGGTCAGACATGACTTTTTAAGTTATGCAGAGATCGCCTCTTCGTAGACGATATGAGACAGAGAATAGCTGGAGTTTTTTGTCTGTCCATGTAGGATATGTGTTTAAGGCCTAGGATCCTCTTCGTGAGGTATTTTTGAGGCCTTTCCAGCTGTTGCATGTGTAGTGATGTACGTGTCAAACGGGGCATTATACTCAATGATTGGCCTAATGAGTGAAGACTAGAGAGAGAGATGATGACCTCTTTCTTCCTGGATGCAAACCCCCCCCCCCCCCCTCACATGCGGGATCCTCCGCCTCAGGTGGCCTAAATGTCTGGCTCTTATACAAAAACTTAGCTTGGCTGCTGTAAGGTGTGTGGGACATCACACATTGGGACCAGAAACCATGAGCAGTAAATGTGACGTCCCCACACACAGAACCCAGAACTTCTCTGCTACAGTCGAACGTCAGCTTGCTCGTTCAGCTCCATGCTTGTGACTATGATAAAGATAAGTACCCCATTGGAGATTCTCTTATTACCTTTTTGCTGAGGTTAGGTTGCTGTTTAAATCTGTTGTAGCAGATTCCTTCCATATCATCTAGGAAGAGAAAATGTAAGTGCGATCAGCAAGTCCCACACAGCCAGCCAGGACCTCTGCTTATTTTGCTTAGGTCTATCCCGCGACTATAAAGCATGTACAGTCCGCCACTCATTTGTTCCTAAAACACTGCGCAGCCGTCTCGCAGCCCTTAAACTGTTTGTGGAAAACCAGTGTCTTAGACTTAGTCTCTCAGGCCTCTAATATGCTCTCAACTATGCCTGATTCTTCAACAAAATCTCAGATTGCCTCAGAAACTATCCTTCCCGGCAAAAGTTGCCAGGCATTCCATCAAATGCAGCTGCGATGCTGGCGAAACATCAGCTAAGTCAGCTGCATCTACTTCTGTTCTACATAGTTAGTCCTGTCTAAGGTACAACCTCTGCCAGACTATTTCAGAAACAAAATCATGATGACCCTCTTGACATCATTATTGATGGTTTTATTACATATTTGCTTATATACTGGCTAATTGTTTAACTTGATAATGGAATTCAACGTCAGTGGGAGGAGTATTACATGATACTAGCCAATGGGAATGTTGTTTTATGTATTTAAATGATTGAGGAAATTATACTCATTGATTCTGATGTTTCCTTTAGGGAGACGAAAGCGCTAAATCCTGTGCTGTTTGTATGTGGAATAAACATTTTAATTTCATGAACTGTGTTTGGGAGCCATTTCCTTGGAATGTGTTAGAACTGCCTTTATTGGTGCCTTGTGTTTCTACTGGAAGTCTTGGGTTTACAGGGCTTATTTAATTCTCCAGTATCCACTGTTTTTTTATTCAAAGTTCCACTGCTACTTGAATGTCTAGTCCCAACATGACCACACCCCTAGACTTTCAGGTGCCCTTCCTCCCCTGCCTAAACAAAATAAAGTGGTGGATTCAGCAAATTCACCTGAATCCAGAACTACCGTTACAGCCTCTCAACGTTGTTCAATACATGCACACAGATGCCTCATATCTGGGATGGGGGGCCACTATGAATGAACACAAGGTACAGACTTAATGGGAGCTTTGCCTTTGGAAAAAACTCATCAGTATCAGAGAAGTGACTGTGCCTCTCCTAGCCCTGAAGGCATTCCTCCCTTTCCTACATACAGATCCCCTCCAAGTCTTCACAGACAACACCACAGTGCTGTGGTGCATCAACAAGCAGGGGAGGACCAGGTCGTTCTTACTCTGCAGACTGGCAATACAAGCATGGGAGTTGGGTACTCAATCCAAGGTAGCACTACAGGCAGTGTACGTCCCATCACAGGACAGTGATCAGGCAGATGCCCTCAGGAAATCATTGCCCAAAGTCGCAAATGGATACTACACAGAGATGTCTTCCTAGACATAGTCCACCAGTGGGGCACACCACAGGTAAATCTGTTTGCCTCCCCACAAAACAGACAAAGCTATTCTGCTCAAGGTTCCACTCACTACAAGCCTGGAGAGTGGATGCCTTCTCAGTTTCTTGGAAGGAGATGTTCCTGTATGTCCCCCCGCCCTTCCCTCTAATACAGAAGGTCCTGCTCAAAATTCAGTGGGACAAGCCAAAAATCTTCTTGGTGTGACCCCCTATTGGTCAAGGCAACACTGGTTCCCCATTCTTTTGTCATTAGCCAAGGGCAGGTGCCACATGTTGCCTCACAAAGGGGACCTCATTACACAACAGAAGGGATCTCTTATCCACCCACACCTGCAAACCCTCAACCTTACCCTCTGGTTGATAAACTTCAATCCCTTTCAGACACCTTTATTCAGAGGATCTGTCCTGCAGGAGGCCAGGAAATCTACTATTAGGAGGTCCTATTTATCAAAATGGAAAAGATTCACTACTTTGTGTCTTCAAAGGCAACTGGACCCCTTTCAGGTGGATATACCTCTAGTTTTGGCCTGTGTGTGTGAGCTCCTAAAGTCTGAACTTTCATATTGTTCAGTGAAAGGCCATTTGTCAGCTATCTCAGCCTGTTTACCTCTGGATCCACCCCTGTTATTCAGATTACAGGTGAAGGTCTTTCTCAAGGGTGTCCTGCTCATCAGACCACCAAGGAAACCCATTCCTCCTTTGTGGGACTTGAATTTTGTTGAGAAACTTACTACTACCCCTTTTTAACCAGCAGCTTCCGCCACATTAAAGATGTGTACCTGGAAAACTGTTTTGCTTGTAACCCTTACTTCAGCCACAAGAGTCTCAGAGCTACAAGCACTGGTAGCTTCTCCACCTTCAAATTTTTCATAAGGATAGGGTCTCTCTTCATACTAACCCTTCCTTTGTGCCCAGAGTGGTCCAATGAACTGTCACTTAACCAATCTATCCATTTACACACCTTCTTTCCTTTGCCACAGAATGACAGTGAGAGAGTGCTTCATTCCCTAGGTGTTTACAGGCAACTGAGGTTCTCTCTGGATAAAACTAAGGACATCAGAAAGTCCAACCAGCTTTTTGTATCTTTTCACCCCAGGGCACTGGGAAAAGCTGTATTCAAACAGACCATATCCTCCTGGATCTCCAAAAACAAAAGCCTTTTGCTACTCCTTCCATGGTAGAGTCACCCTACACTGTGAGAGCCCACTCTACCAAGGCTGTGGCCTCCTCCGTGGCCTTCCTGAAAGGCCTTGATACAGCCACCGTCCTAGAGGCAGCTTACCTGGTCCACTGTCCACACTTTAACACTGCAAATTTGGATAGTATCTCCAGAGCCAGGGCAGGATTTGTTTGAAGCCATACTCCATGGATTCTTGGAGACTGCTGCTGATTCCTCCACCCATATATCTGGCTGAGCTTTGGTACTCTCCCACATGTGAGAATAATGCAACATGAGAATAGAATTATATGGATTAGTTGTGTATAATCTTACCATAACCATAGATGTCCTTCTCTTCTCTTCCATGTTCAGTATTCCTACCCCTTGTAGGAGGTTTTCCCTTTCTAGAGGGCACCTTTTCAGCTGCCCTTAGACTGTTATCTGACTGGGCATTCAGTTCTGAGGTCTATGCATGCAGACATCACATTTATGGCCCATGGTTTATGGTCCCAGCATGTGATGTCCCACGCAGCTTACAGCAGCCAGGCTAAGCTTTTGTATATGAGCCTGACGTTTGGGTCAGGATCCCACTTGTGAGAATACTGCAACATGGAAGAGAAGGACATCTATGGTTATGGTAAGATTTTACACGTCTAATCTTTGTGTAGAAACTGACAGGTTTACTGCTAACATTAATTTCCGAATGTTCTCCGTTGAAGAACATCTCACAGGGTGCTGTAAGTACTGCTTAAATATACGTTTGTTATTGCCCTGCTGTTTTTTTCTCCTTGATTTGGGTGCCTTGTGTCTGACAGAAGGAATGCCAAAGTTGCCATCATCTGGCCTTTTTCCCTTACATGTTTCTTCCAGGCCACCAATAGTTAATCCTTTTTCTTTTTCACACAAAAGATCTTGTGTACCCCTTCCCTGGAGGTGACCCTTTCCCCCACTTCATTAGCTCCCATAACACTGTGTCCAGTTCCTTTCCATACTGATACACATATCCTCCTCTTTCTCCTCCTCTACATCTATTACATTTATAAAAGTCCATTAAGATTGTATTTAGTTTCTGCTTCATATATTTAAATGTTTTATTTTTCTTATAGTGGTTAATTTGTGGATTTTTAATGTAGGTCACTTTGCTTCAGATGATGTAAAGGCAAGACTTAATGATCTGAATCAGAAATGGGAATCTCTGAAAGCTAAAGGAGCTCAGCGTCGTCAAGATCTTGAAGATTCACTCCAAGCTCAGCAGTACTTTGCAGATGCCAATGAAGCAGAGTCATGGATGAGAGAGAAGGAGCCTATTGTAGGAAGCACCGATTATGGAAAGGATGAAGATTCAGCAGAGGTATCAAAAAATGAAGCAGTAACATATAGGAATAACTTATTTTACAGTTGTTAGAAAGAAATTATCCTTAACAGTCTTACATATTTTATATGCTGTCTTGGTGCCGAGACTGGACTCTGCCATTGTTTCGTACCCAGAATGATTCTAATAAGTGTATTTAATGGTATAATTAAAGGGTTTATTTTTGTTGATTATCATTTCTTGTTTTAAATCAGAAGTGTGCATCCAAACATCGCTGATCTCTCTCTCTCTGTGATTTCAGGCCCTTTTGAAGAAACACGAAGCCTTGATGTCTGATCTGATAGCGTATGGCAGTAGTATTCAGTCTTTGAGGGAGCAGGCTCAAGCTTGCAGGGTAAGATCATCAGCAACATATATGTCTGTGGCCACTTTTTTTTAAACATTTTCTGCATCCATGATCACATTTTATGTTCTGCATTAGCATTTGTGTTCTACCTGTGTCATCTTCAGTGGGTTACTTTCCATTGTTTTACAGAAGGTTGATTTGGTCATTTGGTTGACTGTACTCATTTTCTTTTCTTCTAGTAGAATAATTGTGGATTAATATTGAATTTGGATGCTTGCTAGGGTTTGCATGCCTTCGCTGCATGCTCTAAATGTTTTCTTTGATAGTTGAGGATAGGCATTAGCTTTGGTTAACAACTGTAGAAATACAACAGAATTTCTTACAAACTTTTGAATGCTTTATTTAAAGTTTGATGTGCTTGCACCATTGCTGCTTTCTTTGTTTTTTGTTCTCTTATGAGTAGTGCTGTGTTTTCAGTGGTATTAGAATTATAATTTCCCAACCCGTTGCACATTTCTGAAGATTACAGTGAAACTGACAGTTGCATGTTGCTCTTCTTCAGTTGTAGGAGCCGTTCCTGAATTGCAGTGTCCTAACCTACAGATGTTTCCCTTGTAGGCTGTTGATTTGATAGCTTCTTTAATTTCTTGTGCGTTTTGTGGTAGTTCAGTGTATGAGTTTTGCTCACATTAGAGTGGTAGTATATCTAGATGAGGTATTCAATCTCAGCATTGCTGTACTTGAAGTTTTCTTTTAAATTAAACATGCTTGGAAAATAACTTGCTGGAAAAAAAGATAGTTTAATTTCTTTTAATTGTGAGAGAAGACGAGAAAATGTTTACCTGGTGATCCAAACCTTTATCTTGCCGGCTTATTGGATTTTTAAGTTTCTGTATTCAGATGTGCCTAGATTCTGACTTAATTTGGAAACTAAGCACAGTATGTAAATATACTACTTTTTTGTGGTAGTAGTACCAGCAAATCATTTCTGAAATTCTGTAATATAACAAAGCGCTGTAGTAATCTTATACATGGTTTGAAATTGTAGAATAAAATGTTTGAAGACATTTTTTCTGTTATTTTTGATTACGTGAAAATCAGTGAATTTTCTGTTGTATCCATGTCCTTAGCAACAAGTTGCCCCAACAGATGATGAGACTGGCAAGGAGTTAGTGCTAGCTTTGTATGATTATCAGGAGAAAAGCCCCCGTGAGGTCACCATGAAAAAAGGAGACATCCTCACTCTGTTAAACAGCACCAACAAGGTAAAGTGCGAGAAATGTAGTGCCAATCATTTAAAAATGTAATTGCAAAAAAATATATATTTTTTTTATACTTTATTTTGTTCTGGATAGTTGCATTGTCCTATACTATTCCATAACCAGCAGGGAGGTATGAAGAGTGGATGGTATTCTTATAGCCTGTGACACCTACCTTTCATCTTCTAGCATTCATTACTAGCTCTTTGATTGTTGCATTGTGTTTAGAAATGTGCACTTGGGTTTACTTAGCAACAGCTTTGTATCTGTCATGCTACTGATTTCTTGGCGATACTAATTTTTATTTCATCATCCTTAGTACTAAGGTATTTTAACTGTCATGTTTAACATGCACAGTGACAGAGATGTGTTCTGCATTAAAACTCCAGAGAAGACTGTTTTAATGTTTTTTCCAGTAAAGTTTGTGTTTGGATTGCTTTCCATGTTATGTTGCTGCTGTGGTAAGAAGGTTGTGCCACTAACTAGTGTGAAGTCTGCAGTTTCATTGGCTATAGGCTTTGTCATAATTTCAGCAGTTATGTCTTGTATACATCTGCTAACATTTTGACCAGTGAGCAGATATTGGCACATTCCTGTATTCCTTTTTCAGCGAAGGCATTGATTTCACCCTTCAAAGTTTTTTCATGCGTTGAAGTCCATAAGATTAGGGGTATTGGTCTGCATCTTTTGGAAGAGGGGGGTGTTCCTAGTTTTACTTTCCCTTGAGTGTAAGGGACCATTACCAGAAACACTTTTCTTAAATCTTGGGGTTTATGAACAACTGTCTCTCAGAAATAGCCCAATAAGCCATTGTTACAGCTATGTAAAATAAACTGCGATTTTATAACCGAAGGTTGAAAAAATGGCATCTATATTACATTATCGTACGATATAAGTAGCGAACGCTATTTCATCGTACCGATAATGTCTAAACTACAAAATATCGAACACACGGAACAGCAGATTATTTCACAGGGAAAAAAATTTGCTGCTCCGCAAAAAAAAAACAAAAAACTTAAACACAAAGATAAGTGGGGGGCTGTGCCCCCCACACCTCCCCTACTTAAATATACCAACTCCGAGATTGCGCCATAGTGGAGGAAATGGCAAAGTCCTGAAGACGGCCCACCAAATTTTTTCCCTGGGAAAAAATTTGATGTTCCGTGTCTTTGCTATGTTGCCATTTCGACAGTATCGGATCGATTGAATAGCTTTCGCTATTTAGTCCATTCGATACGCTAATATAGACCCGAAAAAATGTGTTGTACCACCATTAAATAATGTTTGAGGAGTTACTAACTCTGAGATTTCTGTATTTTGGAATATTCTATTTACTGTGCAACCTTAGATTTCAAATGTTAGTTTTGTTTTCCTACATACGTCCTTTTCTTGGGAGAATTACAGTTAGTCTTCCAGTTTCAACAGGCACCCTTTCAGAAATGCATGCTGTCAGAAAACCTACCTGTGTAAGCGCCATGACTTTGCAGTTTACGTCTGCCAGACACAGAATTTTGACTGCAGATTTTTTACTGTGATGCAGCTTCAGGAAGCAAATGCTGTGGGTAGATTTAGTCCTCCTTGTGCTAGCAGTGATGGTGATGGTCTGGACTTCGGTGCCATTGCCAGACAATTTTCTAACCTTTAGGTCCACTAAATCACCCATTAGCTGCTTTGAAAATCAATATTTTAATAGTACTACACCCCATCTTCATGGTTCACTGCCATCCTAAGAAAGTTGTGGTTGAAGATCTTACATCCCATTGTTTTCATGTGTAGAATTCTTACTCAGTTATATGTATGTCCTTGAGGGACCAGCCTTGATCTGTTTCTAACTGCTGCTTCTACCACTTGTTGGTCCTTCAGCTGCAAACTTACTATAAACTTATGAATACATAACCTGCTTTTAGTAATATGCTCTGCCAAATGTCTACAGTAGTAGCCTTTGTGGCTTTGTAGGAGGTGGACACAAAGACTCTTGAGTTTTTCAGTGATTAGTCTACCAAGGTTATTCACAGAAAAAAAAGGTTGTTCGGTTGTCACAGTGATTAAGGGAATCTGTCTTGACTTCCCAAAGGAAATTTCAGGGAGTGCCATTTATGCAAAGTAAAAAAAATAGCTGAAAATCACTTCCTGTGAATATGAAAGTTAGCATTCTTTGCAGAGTGATTAGCACCTCCCCCTTTGCAATAGCATAGCATTAATTCTTTGTGCTTTCAGACCTATAAATATTGAGAGAACATATGTTTTTGATATAAAATGTTAGGATTCCACAGCATTAGTTTAAGTGATATGTTTAACAGTTTAAAGTCTGAGCCATTTTATCTTTAATTAAAAGCTTTTAAGATGAGTATCCGCATTTGGAAGTAAAAGTGGTGTCGTTTTAAGAACTAGAAGTATAGATTAGTGACTACTACATTTCCTGCAGGGCAGGAACATTATGTTTTGCTCTTCTGTCTTCAACATTTCCTTTTCCCGTGTTGCACAGGGACATCTGAGATGTACTTTGCAAGATGGCTACAGAAAAATCCTGTTTTTTTTTTTCTTGTTTTGTGTTCTTTTTATATTTTATGTGCTGAGCTCCTTTTTAGGAGCATCCCTAGCTGATTGCATTAAAGGCTTTACCACCCACAGTGACTTATTTAACCAATAGCAGCTGCTGCAAGGCATACCTAGTGATGCCGACAGTTCTTATTTACCACTTAGGGTCAGGGCTTCCCCTTTTTAAGCAGTATGGTTGTATTTAAACTTACGTGATGGAAGCCTGGTCACATTAAGACACTGCAAGCTTGGTGACATTGAAATTTGTCTGTTGGAAGATACTTTGCCTAGTGGTTATCGGTTTGTGGCCAGTAAGTCTCATTACTAAAACTTCAGCCTTCTGTACTTTTCAGAATGGTAGCTGCCCTTGTATTCTCTTTTTGCAGTATTCTCAACACTTGGGTTCTCTTCGTTTGTTACCCGAACGTCTGGCCAGTATACAAAAGTTTGTAGTCACTGATGGGGTATGTTTGACGTCTGATGTTGGCCTATGGAACATGTGCCGTAAAAGTGATGTCTGCAAGTACCAGATCTCAGCACTTCTCTGCCGCCAGTTGAACGTCAGCTATTCCTGCCGTACCGGCCATCAGATTGAATTTTCTCAGATAAGTTCCCAGTTGGTGACGTTTGTTTCTTTTGATCACTGCTTTGTTTGTAGGTTTATGTCATCCAGGAAGAGAAATTGCAGGTGCAGTCATCAGATTTCCCATAAAGACGCCCACGAGCTTCCCCTTTTTGTTTAGGGCCTACTCACGACCATATATCCTGCTCCATCTGTCATGCCTTAGTCCTAAAAATGCTACGCAGCCATCTGCACGTGTTAAATATTTACCTTGAGAACTAGCTCCTTAAGCGCTTAGCTTTGGGTATGGAGGGACCATCCACCCAGCCCATCGAGCCAGCCTAAGGAAAAGGCCAAGGTTATTAGGCCTGAGTCTCTAGCTGCACCTCTTCCTCCACCCGACGTCTCTTCTTTGGCTAACTTCAGCTTGGAGGAACGCTTGGTTGCCGCTGATTTGGGTTTAGCAGGTACCAGTGTGGAAGCCGCAGAATCCAGCGTGGATGGCATGTCCTTGGAGGTAACGCAGAAGTCAGCTTCTGATGGTGAGTGGGGAACCTTGGTTTGTACTGGCTACTCAGACTGATCCTTCCACTACTTCACAGGCTTCTGAATTTAGGGCAACCATGGTTGATGCCTGGTAGGCCTTCCCTCAAAAGAAAAGAAAAAAGGAAATCTGTTTTCTCCAGCAATTGAGAGCCAGCCAGATTGGCAGGCTTTTTCTCAAAGCCTGTTTAATGCTTTTATGGCTATGAGGCCTGTTACACCCTTAGCCTCCCTTGGTCCTTCTCCTATAATGAGTCCTAGGCCTCAGGCCTGACTCTTCTTCAGAAGATTCCTTCTCTGTTTCACAAATGCCATCTCCCCTTGGCTACGCTTCCCCTCAAGAAGAATCTGCAGAAACAAATTCCCCAGGCGAGGACCTTACCTGTGGGGAGACCATTTCACAGATGAGGGAGCATTTCAAATGGGATTCCTCTGAAATGACTGAGGTACAGAAGAAGTACTATGAACTTCTTCATATGGGCTCCCCTGTCCCTTCAGCTATTCCTACTGTACTTCCTGCATTTCTGGATGCTTTCAGTGCAGTATCAATCAACCCAGACTCCCAGCCTCCTGCCCCACGGAGGCCTGACAGATTCTACAAGGTCCCTCAGGGGGCCAAATTCTTGGTTGTTCCCTACAGCAGATCCTGGCACTGTCTGTCTCAGCTGATAAAGCCTCCAAGCTCCTTCCATCCTCCTCGCTTCTCCCCACAGACCGACAGTAAGGCCTTGGGAAAAAGGTTTATACGTCATCTAACCTGGCATTTAGGGCAATAAATTATCAAACCCACATGTCCAGATATGCCCTAGCCCTTTTAGGACAGGCCACAGAACTTCAGTGAAATTCTAGTGTCTCCAGCCAAAGCTCAGTTATCCAGCCTTATGTCTTTATTTTCACAGGTCACAAGGCACTCCATTAAGTGCAGTTATGATGCAGCAGAAGCATCTGCCATGTCTATTGCATCTTTTTCTGTACTCAGGTGATATTCCTGGCTAAGGTTACAGCCACTTCCTAATAATCTCACGGGAAAACTCATAGATGGATCCCTTGATAACCCTGCCCTTTTTGGGTCAAAGGTGGCAGAATTATTCAAAATTCTGCAGCAAAAGGGAAAGGAGTTACAGGACCTCAAACACTTGTTTCTGTTTCCTGCCCCCAAATTCCACAGTAATTAACCCTCTAAGACCCAATTCATCTGGAAGCACTCTGCACCCACTCCTGTTTCTAGGAGCAGAAAGACTGCCAGGAAGCAAGCCACTCCTCCCAGGCCTGCACACACTCCAGCTCAGAAGCCTCAATTTCAAGACAGGGCAGTTAATCTGTGACTTCCTGGCATCCTTAAAATAACCCCTTGACACCACTCCCTTTTCCTAAGGCTCTCACTGCCTCCCTGTGTGGAAAAACATCACCACAGACAGGTGGGTCTTGTCCATCATACAGATGGGTTATTTATGACCTAGATCGCAACTCCTTCCTTGAGAGGCATTCCACATCCCCCCAAAGAACAACTTCCATTGTTTCAGCCAATTATAGACAACCTTATGGCCCATTGGATAATTCAGCCTGTCCCTATGTCAGAAAGGGGAAAGGGTTTCTACTCGACTTTTTCTAGTCCTAAGAAAAGATGGTCCCTGGAGACCAGTTTTAGATGTTTCCCATCAACCTCTTTATGCAATTACCCACCTTTCAGATACTCATTGTGAGGCCCTCTTCCCTTTGATCTTTTCTCAAGGGTTCTTTGCTACTTTGGACATCAAGAATGCATACCTGCACATCCCAGTAAGGCCCAGCTACAGGAAAAGGTAGTTGGACCTATACTCAGTGTTTCTCCAGTTTTGAGACATTTGAGGGTGCCTTCCTGGAAGCAAATTCCCAGACCACATGAAACACATCTGGTTTTAGAAAGCGTAATAGGCCTCTCAGTACCTGTACAGTAACTCCATTGTGGACCCTGCTGCAGTCTTTCTGGATGCAGCAAAATGTGCCATTATGGTTCAAGGCCATGATTCACCTCTGAATTGCAGTCAAAATAGTCATGGGCAGAATTGGGGGGGGGGGTATATACTTCAGCCACACTGACCTTGAAGGAAGTTAATCGCCAGACACATGATCTGATACGAAGGTGAAATCCTTGGACTAATAGAGGACCTAGCTGGGGAAATAAAGGCTGAATCTCTGACTTTTTAACTTTGAGTTTCAGATAGCTCAAAAGGTTGGGAAGTATATGATAGTGTGTGGGTATAATACTGTTGACCAATCTCCAAAACTGGTCTTGAGACAGCATACATAACTAAGAAGCCAGATACTGCCAGATGAGAAAAGGGGAACTGCTGAGCATGCATCTAGAATGCACTGTTTGAGAACCTAACCCAAGAAATTTTCAAGTTGACCACTCCAATACCCTAGCTGTAGCTAGCATGAACGTTCCTTCGAAGCATGTTATTTTTACAGATATCTGTAAGGGCCAAAGGTCAAGCACAAGATAACATTTGAAAAAAAAATGGCAGGAGTAGAAGAGATCCAGATGCAGTAAGCAGCCTGTTTAGCCTTTCCAATCTTTCCTGATTATCTGGAATCCCCCTTCTTCCTTTCCTTCCCACTGTGTGAACTAACTACATCCTCTTGTTACAGGAAGTAAGTCAGTTTCTAGATGACTGAGGAAGCATATCTCTGGGTAGTTAAGTTATATAAACAGCGCCTGAACTGCATGTAGCTACATCCTATTTTCCAGGACCAGGTAGAATTGGCTGATGTTCATCACTTCCGCAGCCCCTGACAACCGCTACCTCAGAACCACAGGCCGCCTCCGACTCCCACATGGAGATGGCTAGGCCTCTGGATACTCAAGATATTGGGCCTACGGAAACTAACCCTTCAGATGGGTCCGGAGCCGCTGAGCAGGCATCTGCTTCTGAGGGTGTTTGCAGACCTTCTCAGCTTACCATCAAAACTGCAGCCAAGTCTAAAACTCCTTTAAAGACAAAGAAGCAAGTGCAGCATTCACCTGGACCGGCCTCCATGCCTAAAAAACAGATGCTCAAAATGGCCGAAGACTTAATTACTCTGATCAGGGGTTCCCATACCCCTCCTGATAAAAGGCCTAGGCAGGATGCAGACTGATTCCTCTGATCAGGTTTCCATTTTTTCGGATTCCTCTTCAGATCAGGGATACTCTTTACCCCCCTATGAGGATTCTGATGCTGGAGAATCAGTTCCTTCAGCCTCTCCTCCTGAGGACTACTCTTTTTTGGGGAAACTTTACATACCATGAGGGAGCATTTCCATTGGGAGGGCCAGGATTACTCAGAATCCAAGAAAAGGCTCAGAGACTTTCTTTTATTGCCTCAGCACAGGCCCCTTGCTATTCCGCCAGTGTTAGATATTGTGGATGATGTGTACTCTGAATCAAGTTTAAATCCTGATTCTTTGCCCCCTGTTCCAGTCAAGCCAGACAGGTACTACAGAGTCCCTGACTCTCACACATTTCTTTATAAAAACCCTGTTGCTGACCCAGAAGCTATTTCCCAGGGTCCCAAATGGGTAAGGGCTTCCACGACTAAAAATCCAGCTCCCTCTGACAGGGATTCTAGAGCATTAGACAGATGGTGGAAGAAAGTTTGCACTTCTGCAACTTTAGCAGTGAGGGCTTTAAATTGCTAGTGTCACATGCTTAAATATCAACAATATTTAATGTCTCTGTTAAAACAGAAAATGCTTACAAGTTCAGAACATCCTGACTATAAGGAAATGCAGGATTTATTGCATGCAGCTGAACAAGTGGGAAAACATACTTTGCAATGTGGTTTTGATTCATTAGAGGCTTCTTGTAGAGCAGCAGTTACAGGTTCTGTGATTCGAAGGCATGCTTAGTTAAAAGAACAAGGTTTACCTGATCATGTCACAGCAAAATATTTGGATGCACCTTTGCATCAGGATGTTTCATTTGGTGTTAAGGCAGAAGAGGTATTAAAGAAAATGGAGGATAAGGCAAAAACCTATGCAAACAGTGAAGGATTTCTTACAGGTACAGCCACCTCGATTTTAGCAGAAATTGGCCTACAAAAAATTGGTCCTTTCCAATGTCAGACAGACCACAAAGGGGCAGATACAGACACCCAAGAGGCAGATCTCAGCCCCAAGGCTCTTACAGACCATGACAGTGGGGTGCTTCAACCCCAAAAGGAGGGGAAGACAAGTCACAACCTTAAAGGAAACAGTCCCAGTGACTTCCCCCTTCAAATGCCAAGCACTTACCTTTTGGCAGCTCCCTTGGGGGGAAAACTAGCACTTTTTTATCACAATTGTCATATGATCACCCAAGACAAATGGGTTCTGAATATTGTGTCTCAAGGTTACAGGTTCCACTTTCACAGTTTACCAAGGCTAAAAGGAATGCCAGACCTGCCACAAAATCAATGGGCAGAGGCACAAAAAAAAAAATTGCAGCCCTCATGGACATGAGAGCTATTCAAAAAGTGCCACAACAGGAGCAAGGACAAGGATTTTACTCACGACTCTTCCTGGTCCCCAGAAAGGACAAAGCCTGGAGACCCATACTGGACCTTTCTACTCTAAATACTTTCCTGGATGTTCCGTAATTCAAAATGTTGACACTACAGCAGCTTCTTCCCATGCTGGGCAAGAAGGCTTGGCTTGTTACTTTGGACCTCAAAGAGGCATACCTGCATGTCCCTATCAGACAGAATTGCAGAAGATACCTCAGATTCATAGCTGGTTCAATGCATTACCAATTCTCTGCACTGCCCTTTGGCTTATCTACTGCGCCCAGGGTCTTCACAAAATGCCTGGCACCAGTAATTGCATTTTGCAGACAAAAAGGAATTCAAATATACCCTTACTTGGACGACTGCCTCATTCAAGCAGAGAGCAAGGACATTCTTCTGAAGAATCTGGCGTTTGTGAAAAGATTGCTAATTTGCCTAGGGTACACAGTAAACGAAAAGAAGTCAAAACTAGTGCCCTCACAAGAGATAATATTCCTGGGTGCCAGCTTAAATACAATGGCCCAGATGGCTTATCTCACGCCAGACAAGCAAGGACAACTGACTCAGTACTTTCAATTGATGGCAACAAAAACCCAACTCCCTGCAAGAAAAACTCTGCAGGCCTTGGGGTTCATGGCATCTTGCATACTACTAATTCACAGTTTGGAAGCAGTAATACCACTTATTCCCTGCCTTCAACAGGAGTTTCGATGGTGGGCACAGGCATGTCACCTCAACAAGGGACAGCCTTTCACTCAACCCACAGCCAGGCAGACACTAACAGATGCTTCGGACTACGCCTGGGGAGCACACATGGCAGGAAAATGTATTCAGGGCAAGTGGGCCGCAGACCAAAGGCATCTTCACATCAATCAAAAAGAGATGCTAGCTGTACAAAATGCCCTAACAGCTTTCAAGGACTTTCTGCATCCAGGACAACTATTACTAAAGACAGACAACACCACAGTTATGTGGTACATAAACAAGCAAGGGGGCACTCATTCATATCCCCTCTGCAGACAAGCCATGACCTTTTGGAACACAGCTCTAACCTATCAAGTTCATCTGCAAGCACAATTCCTGCCAGGAAAGAAAAATACTCTGGCAGACGACTTAAGCAGAAACATCATGGATCCTCACGAGTGGAAATTAAATCCACAAATATTCAACATAACACAAAAATGGTGGAGTCCAGACATAGATCTGTTTGCCTCCCCAATGAATTGCCAACTACAGAAATTTTGCACAAGGACTTACCACACACAAGCATGGAAAGTGGATGCTCTCTCATTCAGCTGGAAAAACCTACAAGTATATGCCTTCCCACCACTGCCTCTCCTTTCAAAGGTACTCCTAAAAGCCAGACAAGAAAAGCCAAAAATGATCCTGATTGCCCCAGACTGGCCACGCCAGCACTGGTACCCAATCTTAAAGAACTTCGCTGAAGGCTCACCATGGATTTTACCTCAAATTCCGCACCTCAGATACTTCACAGCCAGCTCAAAACTTTAAACCTGGCTGCATGGCAGATTCCTTTAGTCAAGCAGACAACACCTCTCTCTAAAGCTGTTATGGATGTCATTTTGGAGGCCAGGAGGCCTAGCACCGGTAAATCCTATTCAGAAAAGTGGACGAGATTCTGTGCCTGGAACCAGGCTCAAAGCTTTGACCCTCTTGTCCCAAATATCCCTCAGATACTACAATATTTAACTGAGATGCTGGACAAAGGCCTATCCTTTTCATCCGTTAAGATCCACGCCTCTGCCATCTCAGCTCATTACAGCACAGATCCGCCAATTTTCTCTCATCCTTTGCTAAAACAGTACCTCAGAGGGGCTAAAAACATAAGACCGCCCTGGAGAGCACCAACTCCAACGTGGGACCTCAACTTTGTCTTGGAGAAATTAACTTTACCTCCTTTTGAACCAGCCAGTTCAGCAGAATTAAAACTTCTGGCAATAACCTCTGCACGAAGAGTCTCAGAGTTACAGGCACTAATGGCAGTGGAACCTTTCATCATTTTTCATCAAGACAGGGTTTCTTTAAGAACAAACTCTACTTTTATGCCAAAGGTGGTATCAAGTGTGGCTATTAACCAAACTATTCACTTGCCAACATTCTATCCAAATTCCCAGAATAAAGGGGAGAGACTTCTGCATTCATTGGACATACACAGGCAGTTACGCTTCTGCTTGGACAAAACAAAAGCTTTCAGGAAATCTGAGCAATTGTTTGTAGCATATGCTGCAGGATCACAGGGAAAGGCTATTTCGAAGCAGACCATCTCAAAATGGATAGGACACTGTATACGTTTCTGCTACACACAGCATGGAAAAACTGTACCTAGCAACATTAGGTCACATTCCACCAGGGCAACAGCCACTTCAGCTGCCTACCTTAGAGGAGTACCTACCAAGGATATTTTGGAAGCTGCAACTTGGTGTTCAGTGCATACCTTTACCAAGCATTACCACCTGCCTCTTTACTCTAAATCCAGAGCTGACTTTGGCACTGCATTGCTGCAGGGCCTCATAGTCACCCCGAATGCTTTATAGAACCAGCCACCCAACCTCAGCTTTGGGATTCAACCCAAGTGTAATGTCTGCAGCAGTGAAACACGATGAACATAGTACAGTTTTGTACCTACCATAAATGTAGATGTTCGAGTGTATTCACTGCTGCAGTCCAGGTTACCCACCCTCCATCCCCACTTTTTTAGTTGGGACTTATCTATACCTCACTACCTATACAACCTATGTGGTGTATTTGCTTGTAACTGAAGGCATTGTTTTTATCTTTTATGTATGCTTTATTAGCAATGTGTATTGCCTACCTTTTTGAGGGCACCTGACATCTGGGTCAAGAAAAACTGAAGAAAATGGCGTCGGCTGCACCTGATATACCCCTGGCGCACTGACGTCAGGGAAGAAGAGACAGCAACAGACGCCGGACCAAGACTTTGGAACTCTGGCCAACTGCGGGACCGCCTGACGGCAGGATAACCCAAGTGTAATGACTTCAGCAGTGAATACACTCGAACATCTACATTTGTGGTAGGTACAAAACTGTACTTTTCTCTTCTTGAGCAGCTTTGCTGTAAATGGTCATAGATGTTGACTCCAAAAAAAGAATGGTCCAGTTTTTACTTCCCACTGTTCTGATCACTAAAAAAAGATGGGCATGTGTGAGCAAACTTAGATTTCTCAAGGCTCAGTCTTTTGAAAGTGCACATGTTCAGAATATTTGCCTTACTGTGTCTCCTCTCTTTCTTTCTTTTCAGGCTTTGTTAGTAATGTTGAACCTGATAGATGAATATATGAGCGTTTTGATGTCCTTGTATTAATCTGTTGCAGTATTTTTTACATGAGGGTGTTGCCAGCCCAGGCAACCCAACGTCTGCCAATATACCAGAGTCTTTTACTACTGCGAGATGCGCAGCACATCCTACATATGCTGTCGGACATAGGCCATAAAAGTGACGTACGCGCGCACCGTCTTCAGAACTTCTTTGCCACCAGTTTGATCGCCAGTCCCAGGTGTCGCTCTGTTGATGGAATCGTTTTCGTCAATAAAGATGTGCCCCTTTGGGGAACCTTTTTGTCTTTTGCTACTGTTTTTTCTCGGTTGAGAGTTAATGTCATTCAAGAAGGGGAAGTGTTAGTGTTTAAGGCAGATTCCACACAAGGACAGCCATACCCAGTGTCTTTTTTTTTCTCCCTGGCCCCCCACAACCTTAGAAACTGTTGGATCTGTCAGTCATTCATGCCTAAATCTCTTTGTAGCCAACTTTCATCCCTTGCTATTTACTTAGAGAGCTAAATGAAAATTTTAGCTAAAAGCTTGATGGATGGTTCCTCAGACCCAACAACCTTGTCTACTAAGCGAAAGGACAAAAGACCTAGGGCTAAAGTGGAAGCTGCACCTCTCCCTGTGGATGTGTCTCTGGAGATGCTTGAAAGCCTGGAGATGCGCTTCATTTTGAGTCCGTATCCAAACGTCGAGCCATTTTTACAAGTTGGCTTAGAATCAGATGACAGCACGTCCAGAGAGGCCTCACAGACATCTGTTCCAGATGTCCAGGGGGAACCAAGGCTGATCGTGTCGTAAGACCCTAGAGCAGTGGTGCACAACATCCGGCCCGCCATGCAACACCATCCGACCCCCAGAGAGTATCCAAAATAAAAAAAAAAAGTGAAGAAGTGCTATGTCTTACTCCAGTCTTGCAAACTTTCCAGTGCGTGCTTACTTACCTAATTGACTGCAGTTGCACACATGTCTAATTTTAGCCGCAGAAGTAACTATTCTTTATTGCTTATTATTTGTAGTCTGTAAACAGAAGTAAATTTCTTCAAGAGTTTAATAAGTCATGGCTGCAAGCCAGAATAAAGTTACATGCAAAGTTGATGTAGAAAACAGGCAATTTCATGACTGCTGTCTTAAGTAAAAATGCCAGTCACCTGTACCTGTTGTTAACTGGTAACTACTTACCATGTAAGATGCAGATGCATTAAGAATTCGTGTAGTGGCCCTCCCCACAAAAAGGTTGTACACCACTGCCCTAGAAGAGTCACTCACATTCTAGTGAGGGGGAGATGTTTAATTGGATTTGCTGTAGTGTAGGCCTACATCTGGTCCTCCCTCTATTTACACTTCTACAAAGAAAAAACAGAAAACCAAACATTCCACACCTCCACCAGACCCTCAGAAAGAGTTGCAAATTTTTGTGTAGGGCTTGTTCAAGGACTTCATGGCCTTGAGACCTACCTCTGGTTCCTCTCCCTCTCCTCTCTCTTGGCCTACCTCCCCCCAAAAAGGGTCAGAGCACAAGCTGCTTCAGAGGAAGATTCTTCTTCTGATGAAGACAGTGATTCTTTAGATGACTGGTATCGAATCCCTTCCCCATTGGACTACACTTTCCCACAGGAAGGTTCCAATGGGACAGAATCCCCTTTGGAGGAGATTTATTTTGGTGAAACCATCTCAAAGATGAAACACCACTTTAAATAGGGCAGCTCTCAAATGTCTGAAGTCCAAAAGAGATGCTATGCCCTTCTCCAGGTGGAGACCAGACCCTTAGTCCTTCAGCTATACCTCCGGTTATCCCTGCCTTTCTGGATGTCTTTGTCTCCATGTCCCTACACCCTGACTAGCAGCCTCTGGCCCCTAAGAAGCCAAATAGATATAAAGTGCCTCAGGACTGTAATTTCCTTCTTAAAGCCCCTGTGGCAGACCACACTGTCATCTTTGTAGCCTCCGATAAGGCCTCGATATTCTTTCCACTTCTTTTCTCCCCTTCTACAAGGACTATAGGCATCTCAGGAGACTGGGGGAGAAAATGTATACCTCAGCAACTTTAGCCTTCAGGGCATTGAATTACCAGACACATAACTAAGTACTCCATGGAACTCATGGCTCAGTTGTCCAAGATAGTATCAGACATTATAGACTCTGAGAATAAAGCCTTGGCATCTTCCCTTATTGCTGCATCCTCTTAGGTGGCCTGACACTGTATAAAATACAGCTACGATGCAGTTGAGGCTACCTCCAGAGCTGCAGCTTCATCCTCAGCATTAAGAAGGCCTGGTTGAGGCAGTCATGGAACCCCCCAACCCAAGCCTTCCAAGGTGAGCAAGAAACCACATCATTTCTCAGCATCTTCAGCTGCTTCTCATCTGGCTAAGCAGCCCTTTCCTGGTAGAACAGGCTCTTCCTTCTGACTCCTTAGGACTACCTTGCAACACCCCTCCTCTCCCTACACCTACCCCTATCGCTTTCTGCATGGGAATCCATAACTCAAAAGACGCCTGGGTCCTGAGCGTCATCAAACATGGATACTTTATGGTTTGGCACACTGTGGCCCTCCCTTCAGGGGTATCTCTCAACATCCAACAGACCAGAAATCTCTCTTCTCCAAGATATTGGAAAACTTGTTAGAACGGAGTACAGTACAGTCTGTGCTCACCCCCAAAAAGGAGCAGGCTTTTATTCTCGCATGTTTCTAGTTCTCTGAAAGGAAGGGGCATGGAGACCCATCCCAGATGTTTCTTTTCTCAACACCTTCCTAAAAGTATTTTCTTTCAAAATGCTAACTCTTTAGATTCTCTTCCCTCTGATCCTCCCACACGCCTTCCTTAGACATCAAGAATGCCTACCTACATATTCCCATTCATCCTGGATTCTGGAAATTTGTACGTTTCTCTGTGGGACTCTGACACTTTTAATTCTCTGCCTTGCATTTTGGTCTTTTCTACAGCCTCAAGAGTCTTCACAAAATGTTTAGCACCAGTGGTCACTTTCTGCAGACTCCAAGACATTCACATCTTCCCTTAACTGGATGATCTCCTGGTCCAGGCCAAAACCATGGAGGAACTGGGCAGCAACCTCCACTCAGCCATGGCCATCCTGCAATGCCTAGGATTCACCAGCAACTTCAAATCTGCTCTCATCCCATCACAAGATCATACCTTTCTAGGGTGCAGATTCCAGACAGACAAAAATGAGTGTCTCTACAATCCCCAAAGGCTGAGAAGCTGTCAGACCTTCTCAGAGACCCTTCCCCTAAACCATTTGTCAGCAACAGAATGTCTCAGAATTCTAGGACTGATGACTTCCACTGTTCCTGTGCCACCTGTGGCAAGGCTCCATATGAGGAGTTCCAGTGGTTCCTCAAACCAGTGTGGACTCAACATGCCCATCCACTGGAATTTCATATCCCAGTACTACTTTGTCTCAAGAAAGAGCTCCAGTGGTAGATACAGCAACTGTCCATAAATGCAGGGCTCCCCATTCCCTCATTGTCTTCAACTTAGGACCTGTACACAGATGCTTTGGATACAAGTTGCGGGGGGCAGCTCTGGGCCCACACACTGTTCAAGGACAATTGACCCCCTCTTAGGGAAAGGACCATATAAATGTTAGGGAGATGAAGGCACTGATCCTAATCTTTCAGTCTTTACAGACCGTCCTGAGGCCAGGACGCCTGTGAATCTGCACAGACAAATATGACTGTTTTGTGGTATGTAAATAAGCGGGGGGAACAAGGTCCTACCTCCTAGGCTGATTAGCCTTACAAGTTTGTGAACTAGCATGCCACTTCAAATTTCTTTACAGGTATATCTCTTCCAATCAGAACTCTGTGGCAGACACACTGAGAAGATCCACAACACTGGCCCATGAATGGATACTTCACATGGATGTGTTCCTGGGCATAGTCCACCAGTGGGGGATTCCTCAAATAGACTTGTTTGCCGCCCCCCCCCCCCGAACAAACAGCTTCCAGCATTTTGTGCCAGAGAATCACATCCTCAGGCATGGAAAGTGGACGCCCTATCAGTTTCATGGAAGGGGAAGTTTCTGTATGCATTCCCTTCCCTGCCACTCATTCCGAAAGTCCTGCTGAAGATTCAACAGGAGAGACCAAAAATCTTGCTGGTGACTCCCTATTGGTCAAGACAACACTGGTGGTAACCCCCTTCTTCTGCACCTAACCAAGGGCAGTTATCCCAAGTTACCTCACAGAGTGGACTTTATCACACAGAAGAAGGGCTCCCTCATCCACTCACACCTGGAAACTCTTCAACTGACCCTGTGAGTGTTTGAGCCCTGATACCCTTTAAACACCTTTTCTCTGAGGACGTGCTTCAAGTCCTGCAGGAGGCCAGGAAACCCAATACGAGGAAATCTTACCTTAATAAATGGAAGAGATATTCTGTTTGGTGCTTTGCTAGAAACCTGGACCTGGTTACGGTGGATCTCCCATTGGCTCTTTTATATCTGTGTGAATTGCTCAATGCTGGCTTAGCTTACTCTTCAGTAAAAGCAAATTCATTGTATGTGTTTGCATGTTTGTCCCTTTCACCTCCTTTAGTTTCCAGATTTGAGGAGCTATGTCGCCTTGCCTGCCCCCTTCATCTCCTTTAGTTTCCAGATTTGAGGCCAAACCGTTCCTTAAAGGCATTAGACCTCCCAGGAGACCTGTGCCCCCCCCCCCCCGTCTTAACTTTGTGCTAGAGAAACTGACCCTAGTGCCTTTTGAGACAGCCTCTTCTAGCTCCCTCAAATACTACACCTGGAAAACTGTTCTCCTGGTGGCCATAACCTCTGCCAGACAGGTCTCCCAGCTCCAGGCCGTGATAGCTTCTCCGCAAAGACAGGGTTTCCCTTCACACCAACTTTTCTTTCATGACAAAAGTAGTTAGAGTTGTCCTTAAACCAGACCATTCACTTGCCAACTTTTTTTCCCCTCTCCCCAAAACAGTAGTGAGAGGATCCTACAGACACTTGATGTGCACAAGTAACTCAGGTTTTACCCTCACAAAACTAAACCTTTTAGAAAATCAGACCAACTGTTTGTGTCTTTCCACTCTAGAGATCTGGGATTGACTGTATCCAAACAGATCATCTCCAATTGGATCTTCAAATCCATCTCTTTCTGGTATGCCTACCATGGAAAATCCCTTCCCTGTTCAATCAAGGCTAGCTCTACAAGAGCAGTGGCCTCCTCAGGGGCTATCCTCAAGGGACTAGACACAAATTCCATTCTAGAAGCAGTAACTTGGACCTCTGTCCACACGTTTCACCAAACACTACAAACTGGATTCTAGGGCTGGATTTGCCGGAGCCTTTCTTCATGGATTCTTGGAAAATTCTTTCAGCTACCTCCACCTCCCTTTCTGCATGAGCTTCAGTTTTCTCCCTCACGTAAAGAATACTGCAGTAAATGAATAGAAGGACGTAAAATAGTTGTGTAAGAACTTACCATAACAGTATATGTCTTTCTTTTCTATGCCACCCTCCTTCCCCACTTCCTTCTGTTCTTGGATGTGTATTGACTCTCTATCCCTTGGATTGTCTCCCCACCTGGGGCTTCAGTTCTGAGGATTGTGGACACACGTCACTTTTATGGCCTACGTCTAATAGCATCCTATGTCAGACGAACCACATGCCTCGTGGTAGTAAGAGACTTTGGTTTACTGGCCGACATTGAGTCACCTGTGCCAGCAACTACCTCATGTAAAGAATGCTGCAACAGAGAAGAGGACATCTGCCAATGTCCTTCTGTTCAGTGTTGCAGTATTCACTAGTGAGTTTACCCTTCTTCCCATCAGCTTGTTCAGCCAGGTTTTCAAAGCTTTTCCAGTCCCTGACTGTGCATCAAGCATCTGACGTATTGGCCAGATACATGGGCCATAAATGTGACATCTGCGCGCACCAGTCCTCAAAACTTTTCAGCTGCCAGCCATACGCCAGGTGTTCCTGCTACTCAGAGATGTCAGATCAATTTTGCATTAAGATAAGTACCCTGTTAGGGATTTTCTTCAGTCCTTTTGTATTTGCTGTAGTCTGTTAATGTCCGGTAAGAGCAAGTGCAACTGTAGTCGCCAGATTCTCCACAAAGACACCCACGACCAGTATTTCTTTTATTTGGGTAGGGATCACGATTATAAAAACTGCTGCATTTGTAAGTTGTTTGTCCCTAAGACCCTTCGTCGCTGACTTCAAGCCCTTGACTTATACCTTGAAAACCAGCGCCTTGGATCTTTAAGTTTTTACAAAACTTTTCTGTCTACAAGGATGACCAATAATGTTGAGTATTCAAGGCAGGGGACCTCAATTTCCAATTTACTTTGTGGCCTATTGAACATTCTGCTGTACCCAATGTGTTCACCAAATATGTTGCATTGGCTGTAGCTTATGATTGCAGCTTTCAAGTCCTAACAATCCACAAAATGTAGGAGAGCATCAGAATTTCTGTATATTGTCTCTGGAGGCTAGGGTACTCCCTTAACCTGACCTGATCGTGCCTGACCCCAAATAAAATCAAAAGTCCTCCTCCTGACTGCTTTGAACATGTAGAATGCAAGGTCTGTCTACCACCAGAGAGAAGTCTTATCCTTGGAAGTCTCCCTCCTACTTAGGGTGTTGACTGTCTTAATGACTATGAAGGAATTCCTTGAGGCCTTCAGTTTCATGGCCTCTGAAATTGTCATGGTACTTTTGAGACTACATAAGAGGCAGAGACAGTGGTATTTGAAGTTTTAGTGGGATCAACATGTATGATCTCTGGACAGGACCATACTGATACTGTCATGTATCCAGAGAGTTCACCTGGTGGACAGTATAGGTCTGGTAAAAGACCTACTGTTTCCACTGCTGAAGCACAGTTGAACCTTAAAGAACAACACTGTAGACATTGCCTGGGAAGTGAATCTGGATATTTAAGTGTTCAAAGCAAGTGGAACCAGTCTCAGCTGAAGCTCGTCATTAACATAAGAGATGGTGGTCATTGTGGTCCTCAGGATTCTCAAAGCCTTATAGAAACTGGGTATGCTCTTACATATTGTAGATAGTACCTCAGTGATGTGGTAAGTAAAGGGGACAAAACTCATTCATACTGC
The DNA here is from genome assembly GCF_019279795.1 of Protopterus annectens. Classification (NCBI taxonomy): domain Eukaryota; kingdom Metazoa; phylum Chordata; order Ceratodontiformes; family Protopteridae; genus Protopterus; species Protopterus annectens. Next base: position 517,505,269 of record NC_056750.1, read on the forward strand.
CTGTGCAGACTGGGTCTGCTAGCATAGGATGTGGTGACACAAGCCAGCATAACAACTAAGAGAGTGTACATTCCCTCAGCCCTCAACAAGGTAGCAGACAACTTGAGCTGTGGCAGTTTAAATAGTTGGTTTTCAAGTTCTTGGTGGAAATGGGGAGAGGGGGGTACCAGTTGTTGATCTGTTCGCTTTAACTGAAACCCACAAAATATTCACGTGTACTACATATTACCTGGTGGCAGGTCCTAAAAACCCTGGAGGATCCTGTGCTTCCTTGTCATAGGAAGGTCAGTGATTTTACCCCCCCTCCCCCCCCCCAGTGCTGATGGTGTTACAGATGTTAAGGCTGAAGGGACTAAGAATGATGTCAATAACATCAAGTCCCAGACAACACTGTTTTCCCATAATGTTACAAATAGTGGAGGAGTCGCCATGTTTCCTTACCCCAGCAACTAGACCCAATTACTCAGCAGCCCAAATCTCTGGTACATCTGAACATGAAGGGGCTTAGACTGTCAGGTGGGGTTATCTAATCCTGATCCTCTGACAAACTATTTTTGAAGATGTACTCAGTCTAATAAAAGAGAACAGGAAGTTTTAACAGAAGGAAATCTTACTTCAAAAATGGAGAAATTTCTTCACATAGTGCAGAAAGAATGTTCCCTTGTAAATGAGATGCTGTTGGTTCTCTCTCTTACTTGTATTATTTTCTGCAGTAGACCTTTCATATTTTTTCTGTAAAGTTATGCTTCTGCTTTTTTACGTTTTTCAAAATAGGTACACCTGGAGAACGACTTGCCTATGAAACATTTTTTGCAGGGGTTTATCCACCATAAGCCCCCTTATTTTTCAGCTTTATGCTGAAGAACCTTATCTTTGTTCTCTCCAAACTAGTGACAACAGTGCTAAAATTTCCAGCTAGCAAGGTAGTCTTTTTGCTGGCTGTCACTTACCTGGAGACTGTCAGAATTGCAGGATCTGATATTGTAAATCCTTGTTCATTCCTTACGTATGGGTATCTGTTCCGAGCTTGAAACAGAGCCGGCCATTTTCCAAGCTCGCGTCAGCTTCAAATTCTCGAGCTAAGCTCTCACCCACAATTCCCCTCTCCCTGTTACCTCAGATTTTGTTTGCCGCATTGCCATCCGGTTGTGTCAAGCTACTTCTCTTGAGCTAAGTACAGTCAATTGTTGTTTAATTGCTTTACAAATTACTTTTCTGTCAGAAAAGTTAATATTTTATTGTCTCTTGCCCTATCGCATCCAGCATTCAACAAGGTCGGTGGCAACTTCTGCTGCCTTCCATGCCAGATCTTCTTTACATGACATCTTTGCAGCTGCAACTTGGGCTATGCCTCATACTTTCATCAGTCATTACAAATTGGATTTGGCCTCCAGGGGAAGAGCATCTTTCAGTTCTATGGTGCTCAAGAATGTCCTTCCATGAGAGGCTCCCAGGAATAGAGGTAGCTGGGGACTCTGTCCCATATGTAAGGAATGGACGAGGATTAACAATATTAGATAAAGAAGTTATGTCTTACCATAATGTTCCATCTGTATTGTTGATCCTCGTTCAGTCATTACGGCCCTCCCTCCTTCCCCCCTCCTGTGGTTTCTAGTGGATCTCACCATCCAGTTCTCTTAGGTTATTTGACCAGAGGTAGCCTCTACCTTCTTTAACTTGCAAACTCAATCTGAGGTAACAGGGAGAGGGGAATTGTGGGTAAGAGTTTAGCTCAAGAGTTTGAAGCTGACGCAAGCTTGGAAAATGGCCGGCTCGGTTCCGAGCTCGGAACCGATACCCATATGTAATGACTGAACGAGGATCAACAATACAGATGGAACATTATGGTAAGACATGACTTCTTTATCTGGTATGTAAATGGCTATGCACAGGTGTTCATGAGGTCAGGGTCCTTGGGTAATCTTGAAAGTTTTACGTAAGTAAATGAGTCCTCTACTGATATGTTTTGCACAAACACAACATATAGGTGAAAAAAAATCTCATTTGGAAATTCATAAATGGCTCAGATACTTCCAGGACAGGATGAAACATTTTTGGTAGATGTAGCAACTCTAGGTTTGTATCCCAGAGAGTACTGTGTATTTGCAACAAGCGTCCCCATCCTTGTGAAGCACAGTGCTTTCCTAACCCATTTCAAGTGCAACTTGGACAGTTGGATGGGAAACGGGAAATTCGTCCCTGGTTTGGCACCTATGTCTCTAATGGACACAGCCTGTGGGTGGTTCATCTCCCAGGCCCATGCTTGCACTTGTCTGGGGTATTAGAACTTGTCAGATATTTGAGATGCATGGCTAGGTTTTAAAAGGCTTTTGTGGTCATTAGCCTAGTAAACACCTATGAAAAGCACGGTAGACAGCTTTAAAATCAAATGCTCTTCACATGATGAAAAATATTTGTTTCGTTATTAGAAGCATGGAAGGAGCATGGCGAGATGCATTGTAGTGGACTCCTTTGGGACTCTGTCTTTCTGCCTCTGATAAAAGCATTTGGTGAGGAGGCTACATGAGCCTCTGGCTAAGCATTTTTTTTAATGTTTAGAAACTGGATCTTCTGTCCAGGAGTAGAGCAAGATTTGGGACTTCAGTCTTACAAGGACTCATTTAGAGGGCCCTAAAAGGACAAATCCTCACTATTTCCTCTCTCTATATTCCTGATGTAGCTTCAGGAGTTTTCCCATATGCCAGAAATTCTACTGCAGTTGTGATCCATATGAAGAACATAGTACAGCTGTGTAAGAACTTACCATAACAGTACATGTTCACATGTGGTCATTGTTGCAGTACTAGATGCTGTCCAGCTTCACCCAATGAGCAGGATTTGCCCTGAAACATCTAAGAGGTGGTGGGGGAGGGGGAACCATTAATAGGTGGTGTCCCGTCTTCCTGTTTAGCTAGACCTGTACACCTACATAGCACCTAAGGGCATGGAACAGCAGGTGGGTCTCAGTGTACTTTGTCATTACTAAAGAATGGCCTCTCTACAGAGCATATTTTCACACTCATGGGGAAAATAACAGAAAATTAGTGTGGACTGAATTTTTTATATCTATGTTGCAAGCATGTGCCCTTGCATTGGATAAAAGTCCTTTCCTCCCTGATATCAGCAGACCTGGGAGTTGAGCAGTTCAGTCAGAAGTCTGGCTAATTTGGATTTGTCATGGATTCTGCTGTAACAAGGATTCTGGTCCTACATCTACTTTTATAGCCATTTTGGTACAACTGTTCTTACTCTGTTTGTGCATTTGAAGTGAACTTCACTTTGCCTAATTTTGTTGTGAATGTATTGGTGGATAAGGCCTTTTCAGGATGGCCTGGTTGACACTCCTTCTTTAGAGGAACTGAGGCAGCCCATGCTAGGTTCCCTTTTCACTAGGAAGATTTGATTTAGCCAGTCTTGTTAGGACCTGGTGAATGACCTCTTGGGGGAGTAAACCACCACTCTTCTCTGTTGTCGGCCCTTTTTGTGAGCTCCCTATTGAGTTCTGTTCATCTCTTGCTGTGGTCTTAGCTACCCTGCAAGAAGAAATCTCATCACAGACTGACGGAGGTATTCAGGCATCACATATATCTGCTGTTGTGCTGCAAACAGTTCACAGACCCCTGTTTTGCCAGCAGTCAGAGTCCTCACTACTGTTTGTGTCCAATGTTTAGGGTTGGGGGATGATTTTTTTTGAGTTTCCATGGACTATCATTGTGGCTTTCTGGGTTGTAGGCATGATAATGGATTGTTGTTTCTTAGATCTGTTGTGTCCTGCCCTCTAAAAGGCTCTGCAGACCTCAAGCTGTTTCGAGAGTGCAACTGGGACAGTCCTGGATTATTCTCAGAGGGGCTTGTGAAATTGATCTTCCCTGGGGAATGAAGACAGGGGTTCAGCTCCCACTTGTTTTTGGTTCTGTCCTGTCTTAGACTTCAGTAGTTTTTAAAAGGCACACTAGCTTTGCCATGCTCTGTCGGTTAATTTTCCATGATATAGAGCCCCTTTTTCTGAAGGGGATGTGGATGATTTCATTGAATATAATGGATCCCTTCTTGGGGGTGGTGCGGTGCGGTCTGTATAGGCATTAATATCCTCTAGTTGATTGTATACCACTTCCAAGACAAAGTGCTACCATTTATTTATTTATTTTTTTTCCAGCATGGTGTTACTAAGGTGCTGGCAGTGATGAGTAAAGCTTTTTGTTCCTCTTCTAGTGGCCCTCTTGAGGAATGTCTTTGGGGCATCCCTGAAGTAAACATTTTTGTTAGTGGTGGCTGTAAGCTGGGAGAATTTTACTCTTATCCCATCTTAGATGCCTGCCTTCAGTGACACAGAGCTGGATGTTTTCCCATGTTAGTTCTTCTACCCATAAGAAGGGGCCAAGAAGTCAAGAGCTTGGCACGTTGGATGAGGATACAGCAACTTTCCAGGCTTTATACTGTCTTGCACCTTCTGGGCTTAATGGCCTCTGATCTCCATACTGATACCTGCGTGCCTCTGGATGCAGGTGTTACAGTGGACTTTGAAGTGCTAATGGCTGCAGAATCACTGTACGTTCAAAAGTGATCTCTTTTATCAGTTATGTATTGCAAGGCCTTGGAGTAATAAACATTTGTGATGGACTTCCAGGTGGACCTTCTGTGGCCATTAGACTGATGCTTCTGAGGCAAGGAGAGGAGCTTAATTGGCTTCTTCAGAATTTAGCGGAAGTGTCTATCCATGGAGAAAAACGACTGGTTAAGATCAATTCAAACAAGTGGCCACAAAAATCGTGCTGTCTGCAAGACATATACTGCAAGCCTTGGGGTTCATGGCCTCCTGCATTCTTCTAATTCCATATGCAAGACTGCATATGATGAAACTTCAGTGGTACTTAAAAAGTCTATGGTGTCAACATTGTCACAGCCTGGAAACAATGATTCCCATCATACCTTGCCTACGCCTGGAGTTCCTATTTTGGGCAGAAGCCTACCATCAAAACAAGGGACTGCCATTCGCACTACCCCCTGCCGCCCAAACCCTAACTACAGAGGCATCAGATTATGCATGTGGGGCTCACCTGGCAGGGAAGTGCATTCAGGACAAATGGAACCCAAATCAAATGCACCCTACATATCAATCAAAAATAAATGTTAACTGTACAGAATACTCTGACAGCCTTCAAGGACTACATTCATCCAGGACAACTAAATGGTAAAGACCGACAACACCACGGTTATGTGGTACATAAACAAGCAAGGGGGTACACATTGCTACCCCCTCTGCAGACTAGCCATGGCATTGTGGAACACGGCCTTGAGCTGCCAAGTGCAACTTCAAGCTCAGTTCTTGCCAGGAAAACTGAAAACACTGGCAGACGGACTAAGCAGAAATCTCATGGACCCACATGAGTGGAAACTGGAACCAAGGATTTTCAACATGTCGACAAGCAAATGGGGAAGCCCAGACATAGATCTATTTGTCTCCCCCCAAAACTACCAGTTGGACAAATTTTGCATAAGGACTCCTCACAAAAAAGCCTGGAAAGTGGATGCTCTGTCCTTCAGCTGGAAAAACCTATCAGTCTGTGCCTTTCTCCCTCTGCCTCTGCTCTCCAAAGTTCTGCTAAAAGTCAAACAGGATAAACTAAAAATGATTTTGATTGCTCCAGACTGGCCACGCCAACACTGGTACCCACTCCTGCTCAGTGTGTCACAAATATCTCCATGGCACCTGCCTCAGACACCTTCCTTACTGTCTCAGCAGGAGAACCAAATTCTGCACCCTCAGCTCCCAACATTGAACCTTGCAGCTTGGCTATTCACTTAAATTCACCCTTAGCATCCCTCAGCAAACCTGTGATGGATGTCATGTTGTAGGCGAGAAGACCTAGTACTAGAAAATCTTATGCTGACAAATGGAAAAGATTCTGTGCCTGGAACCAATCTTTAGGGGTGAGCACAGCAGCACCCAATTTACCTCAGATTTTGCAGTACTTAACTGAGATGCTTCACAAGGGCCTGTCATATTCCTCTATTAAAATCCACGCTTCAGCTATTTCAGCTCACTGTAACACAGAACCACCCCTCTTTTCTCATCCCCTGCTCAAACAGCATCTCAGAGGGGCAAAGAACTTGAGACCACCCAGGAGAGCTCCTACCACTGCCTGGGACCTTAACTTTGTTTTGGAAAAGCTCATTTTTACCTCCTTTCGAGCCAGCTGCTACTGCAGACTTAAAAATTTCTTTCTTGGAAAACAGCCTTCCTCTTAGCAATCACTTCAGCTATAAGGATAGCTGAGTTACAGGCCCTTATGGCAGTGGAGCCTTTCATCATCTTTCATGCGGACAGGGCATCTCTGAGGGACCAATCCATCCTTCATGCCCAAAGTGGTTTCCAGTGTGGCTCTTAACCAGTCCATTCATTTGCCAACCTTCTATCCCAATCCACAGAACAAAGGGGAAAGGATTCTGCATTCCTTGGACATGCACAGAACTTAGATTCTACTTGGACAGAACTAAATTTTGAAGAAAATCTGAACAATTGCTAGTGGCATTTGCTGCTGGGGCAGAGGGGAAGGCTATTTCAAAACAAACCATTTCTAAATGGATAAGCCATTGCATTAATTTCTGCTATAAGCACCATGGAAAACCTATCCCCCAGGGGATCAGATCTCATTCCACCAGGGCTGCATCTACTTCTGCAGCCTTTCTCAGAGGTGTTCCTACCAGGGATATTCTAGAAGCTGCTACCCGGAGTTCAGTATATACTTTCACCAAGCATTATCATTTACCAGTTTTCTCTAAATCCAGAGCTGGCTTTGCCACTGCTGTCTTGCATGGCCTTATAGCTGGTCCTAATGCTGTATAAATCCATCCTCCCAACCATAGCTTTGTGAATCTACCCAAATGTAATGACTGCAACAGTGAAACACGAAGAACACAGTACAGTTGTGTACACTTACCATAAGTGTAGATGTTCGAGTGTATTCACTGTTGCAGTCCTAGTTACCCTCCTTCCAGCCCGTTTTTTTCTTACTATACCTTTACTTTCTTTTACTATGCTTAAAAGCCTTTTTGGTGTATTTGCTTTTGGTTGGAGGTATATTTTTTGTGTTTTTATTTTTATTTGCTCCCCATTTGGGGAGCACCTGACATCTGGGGCAAGAAAAACTGATGTAATGGCGTCGGCTGCATGTTTTATACCCCTGACGACCTGACGTCATGGAAGAAGGGACAGCAACCGACGCAGGACCCAAGACTTTGTTAATCAGGCCAACTGAGGGCAACCTGCCAGTAGATTACCCAAATGTAGTGACTGCAACAGTGAATACACTCGAACATCTACATTTATGGCAAGTGTACACAACTGTACTTTTTGCTTCTTCATATACCTTCCTTCCTGGTATACTTACTGTGTATATATGCTACAGTACCGCAACTCTAATTTCTTTATCTCTAGCATGAAATTCCCATTGGTAACCATATTGTTTTTTTTTTTTATTACGTCCTATATTTTTTTTATTACGTCTTATATTGTTGATATTCTTTGTTTTAAATTTCTGTCTGATTTTTTTTGACTCATTGTTATGTAAATGTGGAGCTTTTCTCCCCAGGCCTTCATTGTAAATGGACCTGGTCCAGTCTGACTATCCCGGTAAACAAATGTAAAATAAATAAGTAAATAGGTAAAGGTCTCTGGAGGTCACTATCCACTGCATCCAGGATGTTGGACTGCGTTTGAACCTACAAAAGTCTCACTTGATAGTATCAAAGGAAATCTTATTCCTTGAAGATATTCTTGGTAGTCAAGTGTTACATTACTGATTCTTGTTGGCCTTCCCTTCCAGAAGCCTGCAACCTGTCCGATTTCCAGAGTCTTTACTTTATCAATAGCCACCGGACTTCCTGAAGACGATATCAGGTATGGGAAAGGCATCTGCAGGCACCATCTTCAATTCTTTCTAGCTGTGCAGTCCGACACAGTTCGTGTGTTCACTGTGCTTGCACCATCAGTCAGCTCATTTTTGTAGAGTCACTTTCTTCTTCCAGTTAGATAAATATCTTATTGGGGAAATTTCTCTACCAAATTATTGTTCAAAAGTCAACGATTGCTTGAAGTGTGGGAAGCACATCCCGCATACCGATTTTCTTTCATTTTGTCTCTTCTGCTTGTGGCCTCACTGTGACATCTCTTACTCTAACTGTGCAGAATTCCATGAAAAAAAACTCAAATTTCAAGCCAAGGTACTTGTCGCCTATATGGTGTAGTCATCTTTGGTTCCCTCTGTGGTGTCACAATCCATTGATCTCGCAGGGCTTCTGCAGACTCCAGCATCTGTTAGCATTGTTGCAAAAAAGATGAAAAGACAAAAGCTCCAACTGTAGGCCTTAACTTGACCGGCCTAGGTAAAGCACGTTTGCAGTCCCCTGGTCCGGCAACTATAAGGCCCTAATCCTGTAGGAGACCCGTCAGGAGGCCTCCATGTTTTCTGGCCTGCGTACGACTATCCCCACAGCTCACACGTCAGTTGGGTCTGAAGTTGCTCTGCAGGTTTTAGTTTCCACTGTCTGCACCATGGCTCTTGAGGCAGATTCACTGTCTTCTCTGAATACTGACGCTACAACTGTAGTTGCAGACAGATGACTGCATCCTCTGGTCACCACTTTAAAATGAGCAACTAAACCTAAACATATTGTTTTCTCTGCTTCTCCACTACCTCTGACCACTTCTTTTAAGACTAAAGCCCAAGAGCTCCTTAAAATAGCACAGGGGTTTATGGCCTTCATGAAATCTAGAGAGCCTTCTAATGGCTCCACTTCTGAAGTCTCCCATCTAAAAGGAACAGTGCAGTAGCTCTTTGGGAAGAATATTTTTGTAGCTGAGAGGATTAGGAGGAATTGTCTTACTGTGGCCACTTACCATCTCAAACTTACCCAGACACTAATTGAGATCTTTAGAAAAGGGACAGATCAAATTACACAGGAAAAAATGGGAACTGTGGGAACAATATATGTAGAGAAGGAATAAGGTTTGAGGCAGGATATGAATGAGCCATATAATGCTTAACTTACAGTGACTGGATAGATTATAAGTGATGTATAATGTTTACAACTACAGTTGTTTCAGTGGTTCCTGTGATGTATAATTGCAACTAAAGTGTTGTCAATGTTTTTTATTTATATAAATGTAAGATTGTGTATGTCATACGTGATAATGTTTACTGGGTGGAAAAAAACCCAGACACTGATGATGCACACTTTTCCACACCCCCCCCCCCCACCACCACCACCCCCAAGACATTTCATACGGGGATACACTGTATAGAATGAAGGCGGCTTTCATTTGGGAAAGTAGTTCTCACAGGCACAGACCCACTACAGGAAACTGCTAAGTTTACCTTACCTAGACCGCTGGCTATTCTTCTAGTAAACATATTGGATGATGTCTTTGAAGACATAGCTTTACAACCTGACTCTACCCCTTGCTCCTAGGAAACTAGACAGGTTTTACTGAATACTTGAATCAAACAAGCAGTTATATAAACATTCAAAGTCTGATCCATCTGTTGTTTCCACTGAACCTGAAGGACCAACAAAACATCCCTTCCCTAATGATAGGAAAAGTAGATTACTAGACAGACTTGGGAAGAAAGCCTATGCCTCTGCTACTGTGGCAATGAGTGCTTTGGGTTGTGAATTCCTTCTGATAATGTACCTTGAATTTTTTCAGGACAAAATTCTAGCTAAGGGTAGACTCTCTTGCAGATAGAACCTTATCCAAAGAAATCTAGGACATAGCCATAGAAGCTTTACAAGTCTCCAGACACTCCCTAAAATGTGGCTGTGAGACTTGGATACTTCTTGCAGAGTAGCTGTCACAGGTTCTGTCATCTGTAGACATGAGTGTCTCAGGACCCAGCCCCTGTCAAGATAGGTGAAGGCTGAGCTACTTGTCTCATTGGGCAAGGAATTCCTATTTGGTCCTCCAGCTGAGCATGTTTGAGAAACTGGACAAAAAAGGCAAACAAATTAAAACTGTGAAAGAATTGTACCTTTCTCCCGACCATGAGGTACATTAAGAATTAACATTCAAAACATTGGTCTTTTCCTCCTAGACATGACAAGGGGAAGCCTTCCCGTAGTAGTAGACAAAGATAGTCCAGTAGCTTCTAAACAGAACAACAACAAAGGACAGGGGGCACCAAAGAAACCACCCAGCACAGAGACCAGCCATGATTATGTACTACCCTACCCATCCCTTACAAATCTCTGACAGGAAAAAACTCTTTCTCAGTTTTCCTAAAGCAGTAGAAATCCATCACCAGGTACCAGTGGATCAGCATCGTAGAGAAGTGGTACAATTTTCAGTTTATAGAAATTCCACCTTTCTTGGACATTCCAAAACCACCAAGGGAGCAAGAAGACCTCTTGTCATTTATCCTAATTGAGTCAATTCACCCAAGTATCCATCCAGCATGTCCTTCCAAGGCAAGAGAGAAAAGACTTCTGTTCAAGGATGTTTTTAATCCCAAGAAAAATGAGCACTTGAAGGCCCATCTTGGACCCCTCAAATCTAAACAAATTCCTAAACATCCCAAAATTCAAAATTCTTATGTTGCAGAAATTACTGTTCGTGGTCTTCCAGGATGCCTCCATGGCCACCGTAGACTTAAAGGGTGAGAGTAAAAAGTAGCCTCCTGAATGATAAAACTGTGCCAAAAACCAGCAGAATCAAGCAATAGGAAAAAAGTCGTGCACTGTACCATGGCTATCCACAAACTCAGACAAGTGTAAAAGAAAACACTTTAATCAAAAGATGAGTGTTTACACAATTCTAAATTGCTTCTTCAGGTCAAACACCAGAGAGAAAAAAAGAACATCTTAAATAGTTCATCCTATTAAAGAGTTAAATCAGTGGTGTAATCACTCGTCACAAAAAAACATTTGTTAACTATGTAAAAGGTGTTCAAAAATGTCACTAATAACATAAATCAATTAAAAGACTCTCAAAAATATATGATGCAAACATATTATTTCTTCAGAGGTCTACTATTCATTTCTGGTTTTAATGGTACAATGTCATTTAAGCCTGAGCCTCTATGTGCCCTTAATTTTAAAATCTATCTTGTTTCACTGCATTCTTCAGAACTTCAGAATGACAGTAATATTATTAGGCCTTTCGATAAAGCAGGTCAAATTGTTGTAATGAATAGGCGTTATTATTTTGACACCATTAAGAATACGTTGAACGATGTTGCAACCTGTAAAAAGATTGATAGAACAGAGATAGAAAATATGAAAAGTAGAGTACAAATGTCTTTAATGGAATTTTACAGATATTGTTGAAGAGCCTTTAGTACCCAATTTGTATGGGTTGCCCAAAACACAAAAATCCTTTTAATCTGCAAGTCAGACCAGTTGTCATGGGCCGGCTGGTTTACATAACCCCTTTCTGTTTATATTGCGAAACAGCTAAGGCCATTGTTAGATCAATATACTATAGTGCTAAAAGATGGCAAACAGTTTCTACAGGATCTGCATGAGCACTTGGAAGATGAAGAACAGTCGTTTTGATTTTTTTGTTATTCATAAATAAAGATGAATTTATGATGGAGCTTGATCGAATCAGTCAAGATTTTGAAGGCAGGAGTTATAATAAGTCTGAAATTAGGAAGGCTTATAGCGTGGTAAAAAATCGTAGGATTGGTTTAGGTAAATCTTATTTCTCCTCAAGAAGAATATTCATAGAGATGGACAAATTGAGAAC